>NC_083574.1:88427838-88770338 GCF_027579695.1 Neoarius graeffei | reverse complement strand
ATTATCTACCTCCTTCCTCTTGGCAGTATTTTCCATAAATTTAACATCCACTTCCATTGCTATGCGGATGACACCCAGCTCTACCTGTCCACCAAACCCACCTCCCTCTCCGATTGTCTACAGGAACTCAGATCCTGGTTCTCCCATAACTTCCTTAAACTTAACAGTGCTAAAACTGAGGTCCTTCTCATTGGCACTAAATCCACCCTTTCAAAAATAAGCAGTTTCTCCATTTCCTTTGACAACTCCTCAGTTTCCCCCTCCCCCCTGGTTAAGAGTCTGGGCGTCATTCCAGTCTCACATAAATAATATCACTCGGTCAGCTTACTTTCATTTATGCAATATCTCACGTCTGCACCAGTCCCTCACACCCAACAGTACCGCTATCCTGGTCCACACCCTGGTTACATCCCGCCTTGACTATTGTAACTCTCTTCTTTTTGGTTTACCTGATAAGTCCATCCATAAACTGCAACTGGTTCAAAACTCTGCCGCCAGAATTATTTCCAGAATTCCCTCCTTCAGTCATATCACACCTGTCCTGCAGCAACTCCATTGGCATCCTATCAAATTTCGCATCATCTATAAAATCCTAATTTTTACCTTCAAGGCTATCAACACCCTCGCCCCTCCCCAGTACTTTACTGAGCTCCTCCACACCAACATACCCAGCCGTACTCTCAGGTCCTCCTCCTCCATCCAACTCACCCTCCCATCTGCTTGCTTGTCCACCATGGGGTCAAGAGCCTTCAGCCGCTCGGCCCCCCCCCCGCCTTTGGAACTCCCTGCCACAGGACATAAAACACTCTGATTCTATCATCTCCTTCAAATCTCGCCTCAAAACCCACCTTTTCCGACAAGCATATTCCCTTTAATCTGGGACTGGAATGACCCCACCATTGCACTTTATTTCTGTTTTATTATGTTTTGCACTATTTTGATTATGTTTTTCATTTTATCGATTGCTTTTATTATTGTCTTTGTACGTGACCTTGAGTGTCCGGAAAGGCGCCTATAAATAAAATGTATTATTATTATATGGTTTACGATATTGCATGGTTGTCAGGACAACATGACGTCACACGTCGGAGATGTAAAACTTCTGCGCTAGCGAGCAACTGTGACAATTTGTAAACAAACATGGCCGCCAGGTTTCCTTCACTAAATATGGAAGATTTTGAGAGAATTTTGAAAGAGAAAGATGCATCGACTTGTTCAATATCATGCTAGCTGAATGGAATATATCTGATATACGATGAAAAAAAGCCAGCCGATATTATTTAAATAGCAGGAGTACACGTGACTTCAGCATAGGCGGAAGTAACACAGCTCTAGTGCTGTAAAAAACGGACCTGAAATGTGAAAGAGCTGTTGCGTGATTGACTACAAATAGATTTAACAAGAAATCAGAGCTCTCTCTCTTTTTACAGACTGCTGAAAGGTCAAGAAAAGAGAAGCAAATGAAGGGAGTACAAATGTTCATAGAATTTATGAAAAGGAATATTTGCTATTAACTTTTTTCACTTGTAATGTCTACAAAAGGAATATTTTCATTAACAGGCGATTATATTTTACTCCAACCTTTACAAATATGCATAAATAATTATTGTTGGTTATTAAGACGAGTGGTCCGAGAGCACAATACCCACTGCTGGTAACTCGGCCATAACTCTGGTAAAATGTGACTGAATTGAACGGAATTAGAATATGTGTATTTCTGACATATAACAAAGAATCCTGCCAAGTTTCATGAAATTCCTCCAAAAATTGTGAGAGGAGTTGATTTCAGAAGGTGAGTACCCTTCCCGGGATGGACGGACATCGCCACGACATCATCCCTCTTCGGGTCTTTCGGCCAGCGGGGGATAGAAATTGTGACAGAAGTTGATTTCAGAAAGCAAGCACACCTTGATGAAATTGCCAAAGTACAAGTTTGTTAATAATCAAGGGCATAACTCTGGTAAAATTTGCCCAAATTAAACGAAATTTCAATCTGCGTATAACTGTCATATAACAAGGCCTTTTGCCAAGTTTGGTGAAATTCCTCCACAAATTGTGAGGGGAGTTGATTTCAGAAGAACGTTCACCCTCATGAAATTGTCAAAGTAGAAGTTATTTAATCAAGGGTCAAAACTCTGGGAAAAATTTCACAAACAAAATTAAATCTCAATCTGCGTATTACCGTCATATAACAAGGCCTTTTGCCAAGCTTTGAGAAATTCCTGCAAAAATTGTGAGAGGAGTTGATGTCAGAAGGCAAGCGCGCCTTCATGAAATTGTGGAAGTACAAGGTTGTTAATCAAGGGCCACGATTCTGGTAAAACGCAACCAAATTGAAAAATATAACAATATGTGTATTACCGACATACAACAATGCCTTTTGCCAAGTGTGGTGAAATTCAGAAGGAAAACACAGTCTCATGAAATTGTCAAAATATAATTTTGTTAATCAAGGGCTGTAACTCTGGTCAAATGTGACCGAATTTAACGAAATTACAATGTGCGTATTACCGACGTATAACAAAGAATCCTGCCAAGTTTCGTGAAATTCCTCCAAAAATTCTGAGAGGAGTCAATTTCAGAAGGTGAGCACCCTTCCTGGGATGGACGGACGGACATCGCCACGACATAATCCCCCTTCAGACCTTTGGGCCAGCGGGGGATAAAAATGAAACAAAAGGTTTTTTTTAAAGAATTTTTTTGGGCTTTTTTCACCTTTATTGGATAGGACAGTGTAGAGACAGGACAGGAAATGAGCGGGAGAGAGAGACGGGGACGGATCGGGAAATGACCTCAGGTCGGAATCGAACCCGGGTCCCCGGATTTATGGTATGGCACCTTTTTTTTATTGAACAAAAGAAATATTTACGTTAGTAAAGAATAGGAAAATAAATGTTGCCTTTTTTTGGTAATAAAATTTTCTTCGTTTCTTATTTTTTCAAAAGTATTGTGGGGAAAATCGAACCGTGAACCCAGTACAGATAGACAGAGCTTTCCTCTGAGTGTTCAGCTGACTGGTAATGAAGCACGAGCAGAAAATACAAAAAGACGCTTCTTGCTGCTGTGTGATCGGCGCGAGCTAGCTGGTGGGTGGATGGGTGAGAGAGGGAATTGGCAAATAATTGGCAAACTGGTCGAAAATGAGGTCAATAAAAACAAACAATCTTGCTTGTAAGGGTTGATAAGTGATTTGTTAAAGACATTCCTCGACCCGAATGCTGTTAGTGCACTACCTATGAAGGGTGTTAGAGCGAGAACCAACACGCAGAGCTTCAGACTGGGGAGGGACCATGACGCGTAACGTAGTGTGAAAGAGAGAAACACTCACATCCATAAGCAAAGGAAGTCTGGTGACTCTTTGCATGGGCAGAATCAGGAAAGAGATCATGGGAAGGTTTCGGCAGTCCGGGTGAGCTTCAATCCGGGACAGAACCTCCTTAAAGGTCGGGCTCTTATTTCTGTAGAGAGTATAGAGAAGATATACAGAAACTGTAGGAAATTCAGGGAGATACAGTGTACCGTTACAAGCCAGACGATGTATTTAACGAAACGTGGACCGCCGCTGAACAATTCTTGCAATCAGTCTGCTTTGCATACCAAAAGGGGCGGAGTTATATGACCAAGCAGCAGTTTATGTGATTCAAAAAGTGGCCGAATCACAAACCTGCTACGCCAGTGACGCGATACAAATATTTAGAACAATTATTTATTTGGGTAACTATTGTGACATGTCGGAGAAAAGCGAAACAACTGATCATTTCACGGTAGCGCTACGGTAACATAGCGTCCAATTTAAGCAGAGGGGAACCGTCAGGGCCTTCTAGTCCTTCAGAGAAGACCAAAAATATCACCATTTCAAATGTTTTATTTAATTTATTTCATTCTTTTATAATTTCGTGATAATTATTCTCTTCTAATTCTTCAGAAATGAAAGGGTTACTGTCCTGAAAACATTAAAATCGAGTTATCCAATGAGATTGTTGAGTTTGTTGTCTCGAGGCTGAGAAGAGTTTCGAGCTGCTCACTCGGACTTCATTGCCGGGACAGAAGGCCATGGCAGGGTATGTTTATGTAGGAAGTGACAGATGACTGATTAACCAATCAGATTTTGATTTATAATGAGAGGAAGGGACCAAAAATGTATTATCCTAGACCCTCTTGAAGGCCAACGTGAGCTTAACCGTGAGCCAGCGCAGCAGTGAAGTCACCTTCCAGCCGGTGTAGCGTTTATCAGTAGTGTTAGCGAATGCTAATAAAGCGGTCAATCCAGTACTATCTATCGAGAGCAAGTAGCACAGGCTAACGACCGAGAAACTAAGATTTCTGTCGCCAGACTCTTCTTCCACGCTGCACGCTTGCTACAGTATTTTTCACTCACGTATTCCTTTCCCTGTGTAATTTACTTTGTTACTTTTAAAATTAACATCGACAGCTACACACAACGGAGCGACCTGGCAGCCTGACGCTAATCCCTTACAAGATCCTTTACCCTGTTGATTTTTTGGTGTCTGGCTCAGTTTTGGCTGAGCTCAAGTCCCAGCTCTAATAGTAACGGTTCAGCACTGTGATTTAAGATGCTATGACGCTAATATAAAAACAGGAGCGGACAAATTTATAGCCAGGTCTCCAGGATAATCAGATTTCATGCTTCTTTTTTTTTTTTCAAAGTCCAAATATACCGTAAAGATACTGATCGCAACACCTTTTTACATTATCAGAGTTACCATCCACCTTCTCTTAAACGTAGTTTACCTTATAGTCAATTGTTGAGAGTGCGCAGGATTTGTAACAACGAGGCAGTATTTGAGCAACAAGCAGGGGAATTGTGCGAAAGATTCCGCGACAGGGGATATGCGGGCCACTTGTTGGACAATTGCTTAGAGCGTGTGCGCAATATTCAGCGCTCAGATCTACTTACTAATAGTGCTAGACATAACCGTTTTAACATTATTCCTCCTGTCACTCTAGTATCTACGTATGGTCATATCTCAAATGATTTGAAAACTATTGTACAACGGCATTGGCATATTCTGCAGAGTGACCCAAATATTGGTAATTCTTTTCAGGATCTACCACGCAGTTGTTACAAAAGAGCGCCAAGTCTGCGTGATAAATTAGTGCGGTCGCACTTCCCTGCATTCACTCAACCGTTTTTATCTTTTCCTCCACGTGTTTCACAAGGTAATTTTAAATGTTTTAACTGTGCAGCATGTAACTTTATGCTTACAGAAAAAGAATTTACGCACTCCAAAACAGTAAAAACGTATAAAGTCAAGGGAAGAATTACTTGTTTGTCTACATTTGTCGTTTATCTTTTGACTTGTCCTTGTGGAATACTTTATGTGGGTAAAACGAAGAGACAGTTAAAAACGAGAATTTTTGAACATAAATGCTCAATAAGAAAAAACGATGAAAAATCATCTGTGGCAAGGCATTTTCAGTCTGCTGGCCATGACGCTAGTATGTTGAAATTTATGGGACTAGAGATGGTTTACAGGTCTCCACGAGGGGGAAATAGAGAGAACCATCTCTTACAGCGAGAGGCGTGGTACATTTTTAATTTGAATACGTGTATACCGAATGGGATGAATGAAGAGCTATCCCTGACTTGTTTTTTATGAAGGTAATAATGTACTGATGGCTATACTGCATTGCATAATTGTAAATATGCACATAATGTTTGTAATGTTTTGTGAATGTATTTTTCCAATTGAAGGATTATTTTGACACATGGTCTAAATACTTCATTGTCATTGGTTTGTTGTAATGGGGTGTGGTAATGGGTGTGGGTATTTAAAAGTGTTTTTGTGGTTACATTGTTGCACACTGAGGAAGGCACACGCCGAAACGCGTTTGTGCAATAAAAGGACATTATATGCAAGGTGCGGCCTTTTTCTTTGGAAATTGAGTTGCACATTTGGGTCAGCACCCTTACATTAGAAATTATTTAAGAGTGAAGCCTGCTCCAAGTAGAAAAAATCTTTTTTTTTTTTCCCCATCAATGCTGTAGTTTCGAAGTGCTATAAGTATTTTCAACAACCAGAGGGGGGGGAAAAAAAAACCTACTTCACGGTGATGCACGATACGTTGACGCAGTAAGTAAATACCCAACCTGGTGGTTTGTGGAAGACTTATTTTCGCTAGCTGGATTATATTAGCTCAAACGCATGACAGACGATCTTTTCAGAATCAGAGAACACTATAATAAGTCTGGCACAACAAACAATACAATGCCAACCCCAGGCTGTTATTATTATTATTTTGTTTTTTGTACACGAAAAGGGCAACACGATCATACCCTTGCTCTTGTTTCGTTTCTCTTCGTCTGTATTATATTTATGTATTTAACTTAAATCTAGGTGGCCTTTCGATTCCATAAAATCGGTGAAATTTAGTTCCCGCTGAAATGTGGTCATTGTGATATCTGTTTATTTCTGTAATATCTCACAAAATATCAGGCCATTCTGTTCTGTATCCGGGAATTTATTTAAGACATTTGAAGGGATTAAAGCAAATAATGTGCAGGAAATCGCTCGCTTCGCGCAGTCAAGCAGACACAGGAAGTCCGTGTGTGTGCGCAAGTTTCCCTTTGAGCGTGCACTGACAGTTCCATCATTCTGTCGCTAAACGAACAGCTGATCACACCGAGGTGCTCGCTGACCGCCGATATTTATTAGTCCGGTCCTGCATTTCCTTTCCTTCGTACATAACGTAACGTCTTTTCTTCTCGCTTTCTTTCCGTTACTGTACTCGGTCTTTTACATTTCATTCGTGTCCTCCATTTTTCTCTCCTGTTTCAGATTTGTATCCCACAATGCCTTGCGCGAACGGGGAAAGCCCACCATGTCATGCATGACAGGTCTGCAGAGAAAATTATTGGCGTCAACCTGCCCTCCATCCAAGACTTATAGACTGGTACCAAAATCCAGAATTGTGACACCCAAAGGCATTTTTGAGACAAATTCAGCAAACAGTCTTATTTTGTCAATTTGGGTGTGCCGAATTCAAATCTGCAATATGCCGAGCTCTATCTGACCTCTAGAGGTCATTGAACTTTGGGCCTGTAAACGTCTCAGCTGAACCCAGTTTCTCAGCTTTCTAAGGAATGAAATGTACTAAAATGATTAATGAAGTTAGCAAATGGCCTTGTTTGTTAAATGTTTGGGTGCTGAATTCATTTTTCATTTGTAAAACGACATATGACCTCTGATAACCTCAAGGTCATTAAACTTGGCCTATAGGCCTATGCATTTAACGGCATTTTTAAACTGACTTTACTCCCCCAAAAAGAATATGAACAGACAAAAAACAAATAGAAAGGAACAAATACAACATTAAATGCCAGTCCATGTACATGTGACTTACTTTTCACAATGAGAATGCCTCGGCGATCACCTTACATAACATTGCATTACATTTAGCGGTTATTGTTTATACAAAGCTACTGAAAAAAGGACAGATTCAGCAGCATACAAAATGTGGGGGCATACAGGGTATACAGGTTCATCAGGGTTAGGATATATGAGAGTTTTTTTCTTTGTTGTTTGTTTTGTTTTAAACGGGGTAAAGCCTTTACAAAAAACAAACAACAAAGAAAAAAACTCCCATATATACTAACCCTGATTAACCTGTATACCCTGTACGCCCCCACATTTTGTATGCTGCTGAATCTGTCCTTTTTTCAGTAGCTTTGTATAAACAATAACCGCTCAATGTAATGCAATGTTATGTAAGGTGATCGCCTCGGCATTCTCATTGTGAAAAGTAAGTCACATGTACATGGACTGGCATTTAACGTTGTATTTGTTCCTTTCTATTTGTTTTTTGTCTGTTCATATTCTTTTTGGGGGAGTAAAGTCAGTTTAAAAATGCCGTTAAATGCATAGGCCTATAGGCCAAGTTTAATGACCTTGAGGTTATCAGAGGTCATATGTCGTTTTACAAATGAAAAATGAATTCAGCACCCAAACATTTAACAAACAAGGCCATTTGCTAACTTCATTAATCATTTTAGTACATTTCATTCCTTAGAAAGCTGAGAAACTGGGTTCAGCTGAGACGTTTACAGGCCCAAAGTTCAATGACCTCTAGAGGTCAACAGAGGTCAGATAGAGCTCGGCATATTGCAGATTTGAATTCGGCACACCCAAATTGACAAAATAAGACTGTTTGCCGACTTTGTCTCAAAAATGCCTTGAACTCCTTAAATAAGCACTTTTTTGAATTTTGGTACCAGTCTATTTGGCCGAATCCCATTTCACCCCTTGGACCAACCCCTTGGCCCTTCCCCTCCATTTTGCGCGTTCACGTGAAGGGGTAGGGGTATCCCAATCCCAGTTAACGCGGAGGGGTAGGGGAAGGGGGAGGGCTTCTGTACCCCTCCAAACGGAGATTTTCCTGGAGCTGACTCCGAACGAAGGGGTTTGAGTGATTTCCCACAATGCCATGCGGATTTCAGCGAGATTTCATGCGGATTTCAGAAAGATGGCGGTTCCCGCGGCGAAAGATTGTCATAAATGTATTTTCTCCATTATTTACGTGTTTTAAGTTGTTATCCAGAGGAAACACGCCGCTTGATTCGCTTTCGAGCTGAGAATGAGCAGCGATTTCTGAAATCCAAGCTGCTGCTAAAAAGCTTTGGGAGTGAGTATTGTTTTCGGTTGCTTTACTGCATACGTTTTGTTCTGTTATTCTCGCTTTTATTGTTTACATGAGTGTTCTGACACCTCATTCTGTCGGATGTGGTGCACGAAGCGCCAAAGATATCCCATTCAGTGGTGTTAGTTAACAAATCACACCCTGCCAGCAGAGATTTCTGCCTCTGACTGTAGCGGCTGGTCGCAGCCAATGACGCATTTGGTCGCGTTTTGCTAACGTAAACGCTGACGGAGGTACGCGATGACGTATGCGATCGTTGAAGGGCTATCCCAATACGTAAGGGTTGAATTTCAAGCCCTATCCCTTGTAGCTCAGTTTCAAGGGGAAGGGCCAAGGGGAAGGCGGAGGGGAAGGCGGAGGGGTAGGGGTAGAAATTAGAATTGGGATTGGGCCTTATACTTGTCCAGAGTCAGGAAACGGGCAGGTAACATCTCTGCGGACCCATCACACCCTGATCACAAACTGTTTAAACTTTTCCCCTCAGGGAGGCGATATAGATCACTGTCTGCAAAAACAACCAGACACAAGAACAGTTTCTTCCCTCAGGCTGTCTCTGTGATGAACAGCTAAAATCCAGATTCATATATCAGTAATATTACTTGTAAAATATCTGAACACTTATACCGTCATTCTGTGCACACTGTATACTTTATATTTATTTAACTATTCCATACTTGACTTACCTGGATTACTTTGCACTATGCACCTATTTTTGTTGTTGTTTGCTTGTTTGTTTGTTTTGTGTATATGCTTTTTTATCTGTTTTGTACTATGAGAGCTAAGTGAACCGGAGTCTAGAGGTCTGCGCGGGACAGAATTTTCAGTCCCGCTCCTGCAAAGAATTATGATTTTCAGTCCCGCTCCCGCCCGCGCCTGCCATATTTTGTCCCGCTCCCGCCCGCAAATCCCGCATGATGCAGATGTTCGTGTTATTTCTCACGAAAGTTCTTGTCATTGGCTTGGGGAATTAAACATGCTGAGCTTAGCTGAGCTCTCCACTGACCGATCCTTCACCTAGCGCACGTAGCGAGGGTGCGCGTTGCCAGGCGGCATGCGCAGCTGAGGCTTTACAGAGATACCCAACACACGAGATTAGACCACATCCGCAAATTTAGGCATCTTAAAATGTTTTTATTAATGCCAAATAAAATATCCAGCACAAATTATATATGATAGACATAAATTAATAATTTATACATTTTATTTTAAACACGTTTTTAGTTAGCGGGACTGCAGCTTATCACCTCTCCCGCCCGCTCCCGCATTGTGCACTCCCCCTCCCGCCCGCGCCCGCAATGAGCTTTAAAAATTTGTCCCACGCCGCACTGCTTTGCGTCGGGTCCCGCGGGACTCCCGCGGGAGTGCAGGGCTCTACCGGAGTCAAATTCCTCGTGTGTGTCCACATACCTGGCAATAAAAGTGTTTCTGATTCTGACGTAGTATCTTGTATTGCGTCATGGTGAAGCAGGAAAAAATAGCGGAGAATTTAGGGCCACGTGACCTTAAATTCATTAACTGTTACATTAAAAAAAAACTAATAAAATTGGAAGTCTGTGATTCGAATTCAGTAGCTTTTGCTCCACTGAACAAAAATAATCAGGTGTCGGGGAAAACTCTTTTTATGACCGACACTTGAAAAATCTGAAAGGCGGTCTAGCTTTAAAACCAGCTTGTAATTCAACACATTACATACCAGTTTCGAACCTACAGGTTTCAAACGAGACGTTTGAGATTTGACCCACTCGGTAGGTTCACTAAGAAATGCATTAATTGATAAAGTTGATGTTAGATAATCACAGTGATAAAATACAGTGTGTGATTTGAGACACAGTGTCTTTGTGAGACACTTACGCTAGTCTCTGGAATGTTCTCTGCTGGTACACTTCATTCGAGCAGTATGTCACATAGGGTTCGAAGTTTGCCTGGGCGTGTCCGATCACAATATCGCTGATGTCATCGATGATGATATTCTGCTGGTGTTTATCCTCGAGTTCTTTAAAAAACCTGCGAGGGAGGAGAAGAGTAATGGAGGGTAATGCTGCATGCCTTACATTCCACTTTCCTGACTCAGACAAGGATGATCCCTGCTTTAGTCGCTGGAAGCACTGACTCGCATCCATGCACGTACACACACACACACACACACACACACGGTTCTGTCCTGAATGGATGCACAGATGTGCTGGTTTATGACTGCGTAATTCCACACGCCTTTTCCGAAGTCGTGCCATAAACCGGAAGCATCTGTACAAGAATCCTGTGTGACCTCAGATTCTGTACTTCCTGTCACACACACACACATCAAACTCCATCAGGTGAACCTGGAGGCTATTTCTGGACAAGATGTCAGTTAAGAGGAAATACAGGATGTCACAGCTGGGGTCCGGACATTACAGCCTTCCTAGAAAGGTGTCCAAACCTTCCGTGCTTCACCAAAGGATATGAGTTAACTCCAGGACTGTGTGTATGAGTTTGTGTGCGTTTATTCTCCACATTCACTGGATATGAGCAATCGCGCACTCTGATTGGCTCCTCTACTACTAGGATATCAGCTCATAGACCATGAGTACAGACAAACAAAATGGCGGAGCGTGTTGCCGAACCAACCGAGGACGAAATAAAAACTACTCAAAAACAAAACCCAAAAAAATACAAAGTATTTGATGGTAAGAACGTATCTTTTTTACAACCCCGATTCCAAAAAAGTTGGGACAAAGTATAAATTGTAAATAAAAACGGAATGCAATAATTTACAAATCTCAAAAACTGATATTGTATTCACAATAGAACATGGACAACATATCAAATGTCGAAAGTGAGACATTTTGAAATTTCATGCCAAATATTGGCTCATTTGAAATTTCATGACAACAACACATCTCAAAAAAGTTGGGACAGGGGCAATAAGAGGCTGGAAAAGTTAAAGGTACAAAAAAGGAACAGCTGGAGGACCAAATTGCAACTCATTAGGTCAATTGGCAATAGGTCATTAACATGACTGGGTATAAAAAGAGTATCTTGGAGTGGCAGCGGCTCTCAGAAGTAAAGATGGGAAGAGGATCACCAATCCCCCTAATTCTGCACCGACAAATAGTGGAGCAATATCAGAAAGGAGTTCGACAGTGTAAAATTGCAAAGAGTTTGAACATATCATTATCTACAGTGCATAATATCATCAAAAGATTCAGAGAATCTGGAAGAATCTCTGTGCGTAAGGGTCAAGGCCGGAAAACCATACTGGGTGCCTGTGATCTTCGGGCCCTTAGACGGCACTGCATCACATACAGGCATGCTTCTGTATTGGAAATCACAAAATGGGCTCAGAAATATTTCCAGAGAACATTATCTGTGAACACAATTCACCGTGCCATCCGCCGTTGCCAGCTAAAACTCTATAGTTCAAAGAAGAAGCCGTATCTAAACACGATCCAGAAGTGCAGACGTCTTCTCTGGGCCAAGGCTCATTTAAAATGGACTGTGGCAAAGTGGAAAACTGTTCTGTGGTCAGACGAATCAAAATTTGAAGTTCTTTATGGAAATCAGGGACGCCGTGTCATTTGGACTAAAGAGGAGAAGGACGACCCAAGTTATTATCAGCGCTCAGTTCAGAAGCCTGCATCTCTGATGGTATGGGGTTGCATTAGTGTGTGTAGCATGGGCAGCTTACACATCTGGAAAGACACCATCAATGCTGAAAGGTATATCCAGGTTCTAGAGCAACATATGCTCCCATCCAGACGACGTCTCTTTCAGGGAAGACCTTGCATTTTCCAACATGACAATGCCAAACCACATACTGCATCAATTACAGCATCATGGCTGCGTAGAAGAAGGGTCCGGGTACTGAACTGGCCAGCCTGCAGTCCAGATCTTTCACCCATAGAAAACATTTGGCGCATCATAAAACGGAAGATATGACAAAAAAGACCTAAGACAGTTGAGCAACTCGAATCCTACATTAGACAAGAATGGGTTAACATTCCTATCCCTAAACTTGAGCAACTTGTCTCCTCAGTCCCCAGACGTTTACAGACTGTTGTAAAGAGAAAAGGGGATGTCTCACAGTGGTAAACATGGCCTTGTCCCAACTTTTTTGAGATGTGTTGTCGTCATGAAATTAAAAATCACCTAATTTTTCTCTTTAAATGATACATTTTCTCAGTTTAAGCATTTGATATGTCATCTATGTTTTATTCTGAATAAAATATGGAATTTTGAAACTTCCACATCATTGCATTCCATTTTTATTTACAATTTGTACTTTGTCCCAACTGTTTTGGAATCGGGGTTGTATTTCCCAACAATTATTATTATTATTATTATTATTATTATTATTATTATTATTATCACATTTTTCACAAATTGCTCCTGTCATTCCGCCGGTTTGTTTACATTCTAAGTGGAAATGATTTTGTAGGATGTTTTGTATTCAAAGTTTTTCTGTATCGAATTTGCAAAAAATAAAAATGCTCCGTTCCTCAAAATCCAGTGAATGTCGATAGAATAAAACAGTTATTCCTTGTCGGCTATCAGCTCGTGTATGACCTGATTTCGTGGAATAACTGTTCATTATATGGAACGAGTTACTTCTGGTAAAATCATGTACTCTGATTGATTCTTTAGCGGGCACTATTTTCCCGTAATGCCTGTGGGTGATTATGGACTTTCTTTCCAAGCTGCCGGCTTTCGACGTTGCAAAAAACAAACAAAAAGACAAAAAAAAAAGGAATTGGAAATCAAAATGGAATCAAAAACGGCCAAAAGACAAACAAGAGTCAGCGAGTTCTTCAAGAAATGAGCAATGGAGAATGTTCAGAAAGTGATAACCGCAAAGAGAAATTCAGTTTTGAAACCGTGAGCGGTTTATTCTGCATGCGGGACTCGACTACGTTACAAATATGACATGACTGAAAGCAGCGTGACGGCTCGGTATAATAATCGTCAATTTTAATCTTAGAAATAAAAAAAAAAGTCCTATAATAATTCCTTATTAATGTCGCTTGCGAGGTCTTTACAGGAAAATATCAGACCGAGGTAAGATATTTTCCCGTAAAGACCTCGCAAGCGAGGTTAATAAGTAGCTATTAATATTTATTAATACGCAAAATAAAGGTCAAAGGATTATTATTAGTAGCAGTAATAGTAGTAGTAGTTTATTATGTAAGGAATAAAACACTTGTGGGTGGGGCAGGGCATACTGTGATAGGAAAATAATCAACAAAAGGGCTGGTCTAGTATGACCCGATGCCGAGTTGAGTTCCTGTTCCAAAAATTTTCTTATAACCATTTGCCAATATTAAAAAAAAAAAAATTAACACATCATAATTTTTATCCATTTATTGCTACATGGAACATCAGTGAGTTCCTGCTATCACTTGCCCGATAGTAGCTTTAAAAAGTCATTCTGTCACCAGCATCTCTTTTCTTTCTTTCTTTCTTTCTTTCTTTCTTTCTTTCTTTCTTTCTTTCTTTAAGTTACTACAGTTAGGTCCATATATATTTGGACATGGACACAAATTTTTTTTTTTTTTTTTTACCTGTTTACTGAAACATATTCAAGTTATAGTTATATAATGGACATGGACATAAAGTCCAGACTTTCAGCTTTCATTTGAGGGTATCCACATTAAAATTGGATGAAGGGTTTAGGAGTTTCAGCTCCTTAACATGTGCCACCCTGTTTTTAAAGGGACCAAAAGTAATTGGACAATTGACTCAAAGGCTATTTCATGGGCAGGTGCGGGCAATTCCTTCGTTATGTCATTCTCAATTAAGCAGATAAAAGGCCTGGAGTTGATTTGAGGTGCGGCGCTTGCATTTGGAAGATTTTGCTGTGAAGAAAACATGCAGTCAAAGGAGCTCTCCATGCAGGTGAAACAAGCCATCCTTAAGCTGCGAAAACAGAAAAAACCCATCCGAGAAATTGCTACAATATTAGGAGTGGCAAAATCTACAGTTTGGTACATCCTGAGAAAGAAAGAAAGCACTGGTGAACTCATCAATGCAAAAAGACCTGGATGCTCACAGAAGACAACAGTGGTGGATGATCGCAGAATAATTTCCATGGTGAAGAGAAACCCCTTCACAACAGCCAACCAAGTGAACAACACTCTCCAGGAGGTAGGCGTATCAATATCCAAATCTACCATAAAGAGAAGACTGCATGAAAGTAAATACAGAGGGTTCACTGCACGGTGCAAGCCACTCATAAGCCTCAAGAATAAAAAGGCTAGATTGGACTTTGCTAAAAAAAATCTAAAAAAGCCAGCACAGTTCTGGAAGAACATTCTTTGAACAGATGAAACCAAGATCAACCTCTACCAGAATGATGGAAAGAAAAAAGTATGGCGAAGGCGTGGTACAGCTCATGATCCAAAGCATACCACATCATCTGTAAAACACGGCGGAGGCAGTGTGATGGCTTGGGCATGCATGGGTGCCAGTGGCACTGGGTCACTAGTGTTTATTGATGATGTGACACAGGACAGAAGCAGCCGGATGAATTCTGAGGTATTCAGAGACATACTGTGTGCTCAAATCCAGCCAAACTGATTGGTTGGCGTTTCATAATACAGATGGACAATGACCCAAAACATAAAGCCAAAGCAACCCAGGAGTTTATTAAAGCAAAGAAGTGGAATATTCTTGAATGGCCAAGTCAGTCACCTGATCTCAACCCAATTGAGCCTGCATTTCACTTGTTAAAGACTAAACTTCAGACAGAAAGGCCCACAAACAAACAGCAACTGAACACCGCTGCAGTAAAGGCCTGGCAGAGCATTAAAAAGGAGGAAACACAGCGTCTGGTGATGTCCATGAGTTCAAGACTTCAGGCAGTCATTGCCAACAAAGGGTTTTCAACCAAGTATTAGAAATGAACATTTTATTTACAGTTATTTAATTTGTCCAATTACTTTTGAGCCCCTGAAATGAAGGGATTGTGTTTAAAAAATGCTTTTAGTTCCTCACGTTTTTATGCAATCATTTTGTTCAACCCACTGAATTAAAGCTGAAAGTCTGAACTTCAACTGCATCTGAATTGCTTTATTCAAAATTCATTGTGGTAATGTACAGAACCAAAATTAGAAAAAATGTTGCCTCTGTCCAAATATTTATGGACCTAACTGTATATCGCAAAAAAAAAAGACTGTTCATGTTAGAGGAAAAAAAAAAAATTTAAATCACAAACTCCTCGGAAAAACCTGAGTTAGAGCTTTACAACGAACTGACACTGGAGACTCCTTCTATAAAAGTAAACTTCAACATAAACATAGACAAAAAAGGAAAACATCATCATACCAACATACAGGTTTATACAGGAGCGGTTACTATAGAAACGAGAACAGATTCAAACAAGCGCATTCATGTAAACAGTGATAGGAAATTAATCAACAACTTCTGACCAATCAGATTTAAGCATTTAGGCAAAATATTCGCCAGCCACTTGCATGATGGTTTATCTCTTAGTGCCGAATAGAAATCATGACCCGAGGATGTGTTGAGTGGCGAATCAGGTGTCAGAGACGCTGATTCAGGTTACTGAGTGTTAACACGCGGGGAGTTTCGGCCTGAGCTCTGATGGAGATGTGATCAATGAAAGATTTCCGAGGTTTCAATACAATCCATGGGCGGGTCACTGAGAGCAAACATGCAGGAAGTAAAAACTGGTTCGCGTTCCGCTTAATTAGCCTGAGACGGAGAGCGGTTTTAACGGAACGATAAACATTTCAGCTCTTAGCGATCATTAACTTTAACATGGCTGATCAGTCAGAAGACTCGGCGCATGAACAGTGTGTGTGTGTTTGTGTGTGATGGAAACGCTTTGGTGAGGGTTCATGACCTTGAAGCTGTGAGTAAGGTTCAGGAGCTGGAACTACAGTGTGTGTGTGTGTGTGTGTGTGTGTTTTAAAAGCATTCGACACAATAGTCTGATAAAAGATTAACAGTATGCTGTGAATATACCTACTCTGTGTGTGTGTGTGTGTGTGTGTGTGTGTGTGTTGTGATGGATTCATATCTGGAAAGCCTGACCCTGTGTGTATGAGCATGTGCACACACACACACTCACACTCACACACACACACACACACACACACACACCACATATATTACTATATGCATCATTTGTCATGAATGTGAGCTATTTTCAGAAGACAGAGTGAGGTATGTTTAAAGCTGCCTTAAATTGGGGTGTGTGTGTGTGTGTGTGTGTGTGTGTGCGTGAGATGAAACTTCAGATGCAATATGAGCTGTCATACTGGTGTTCGAGGCATTGTGTGTTACACACACACAGTCACACACGCAACTGTACAATTTATTGTCATTTTTAAATCTTAGATTAGATTTCTTATGAAGAATGAAATTTAAAAAAAAGTGTGTGTGTGTGTTATGAATCTTCAGATGTAATATGAGCTGTCATACCAGTGTTCAAGGTATTGTGTTTTACACACACACACACACACACACACACACACACACACACACACACACACACACACACACACACCCCTGTACAATTTGTCATTTTTAAAACTTACTCATTTCTAATGAAGAATGAAATTAAAAAAGTGTGTGTGTTATGAATCTTCAGATGTAATATGAGCTGTCATACCGGTGTTCGAGGTATTGTGTTTTACACACACACACACACACACACCTGTACAATTTGTCATTTTTAAAACTTACTCATTTCTAATGAAGAATGAAATTAAAAAAGTGTGTGTGTTATGAATCTTCAGATGTAATATGAGCTGTCATACCAGTGTTCAAGGTATTGTGTTTTACACACACACACACACACACACACCCCTGTACAATTTGTCATTTTTAAAACTTACTCATTTCTAATGAAGAATGAAATTAAAAAAGTGTGTGTGTTATGAATCTTCAGATGTAATATGAGCTGTCATACCGGTGTTCGAGGTATTGTGTTTTACACACACACACACACACACACACACACACACACACACACCTGTACAATTTGGCATTTTTAAAACTTACTGATTTCTAATGAAGAATGAAATTTAAAAGTGTGTGTGTGTGTGTGTGTGTGTGTGTGTGTGTGTGTGTGTGTGCGGGCATGTGCGTCATAAATCTTCAGATGTACAGTAATATGAGCTGTCATACTGGTGTTCGAGGCATTGTGTGTTACACACACACACACACACACACAAACAAACCTGTACTGATTTCTAATGAAGAATGACATTTAAAAAAAAAAGTGTGTGTGTGCACGTGCGTGCGCCATGAACCTTCAGATGCAATATGAGCAGTCATACTGGTGTTCGAGGCGTTGTGTGTCTCACACACACACACACACACACAACTGTACAATTTAGTGTCATTCTTAAAACTTACTGATTTCTAATGAAGAATGACATTTAAAAAAGTGTGTATGTGTGTGTGTGTGTGTGTGTGTGTGTGCACGCATTTGCTTGCGCCATGAATCTTCAGATGTAATATGAGCGGTCATACTGGTGTTCGAGGCATTGTGTGTTTTACACACACACACACACACACACACACACACACACACACACAACTGTACAATTTGCCATTTTTAAATCTTACTGATTTCTAATGAAGAATGAAATAAAAAAAAGTGTGTGTGTGTGTGCCATGAATCTTCAAATGTAATATGAGCTGTCATACCGGTGTTCGAGGCATTGTGTGTTTTACACACACACACACACACACACACACACACACACACACACACACACCTGTATAATCTATCAAATCTGTAAAAAAGTCACGCTCAGTGAAAGAGCGATTAAATCCATGCTTATTCTGTGAGCGAAGAAATGCAATAAGAGCTATGCAGTCCACACACACACACACACACACACACACACACACACACACACACACACAACTGAACACTACAGGAAGTAAACAAGTTACTTTTGTGAGCTATTTGTAGAACTGGGAATAACAAGGCAGCAAAATAAAATCTCTCTCTCTTACACACACACACACACACACACACACACACACACAAGAATTTAAACTAACGAGGAGGTGAAGAATTCATCTGGAAAACCGACACCATACAAAACACACGTCCAAGAAAAGAAACAGTGCGGCGTAATAAACGTTCAGGCCACACAACATGCACCAAAAGCAAATAAAAATCCCTCAGAAATCTGTTTGGTGTGATTTTTTCTCTCTCTCTCTCTGTGTGTGTGTGTGTGTGTGTGTGTGTGTGTGTGTGTGTGTGTGTGTGTGTGGTTTTCTCAGCAATAACAGAAAACAACAACAGTGATGACATGAAAATCTTTCCACCTCTTGATTCAGTACTATATTTATTCAGGTTGCAACGATTATAAAATACGATACCATTACAAAATTATTTTATGCGTCTTGATGAAGCTACATTTTTTTATTTATTTAACGTAGTTTGAGCAACGAAAAAAAATCAGTTGTTTACAATGCATCATTACGGATTGGCGCATGGATTAATGCATAGTGTTTCATTTTCCTCAGATATATTTGATACTGCTTATCATCGATAACGAAGTTTTTGCATGAGTGTATGTAAAAATCAGATGGTTTTCTGTGCATTGGTAATGAATGACAAACAAAAAACAAACAAAAAAAAGGATGCAGCAAATAATGTTTCAAAAAACAAGACATTAAAAACACAAAGATCAAAAATGGAACGAGAGAGACAAAACCGTAAATAAAACGGTTTTCGTGAGCGTGAAGATGAAGAGGTGTTGACTTTGACGAACACGCGTGTTTAAACCGTCATGGAGGCGGAGCTTGAGGTGCTGATCGACAGCTCCTGATTTATTTCGAAGCATCATGGGTAAAAATTAGTGCTGTCAAAAATGTCGCGTTATTAACGCGTTAAATTGACTCAATTTTAACGGCGATAATTTTTTTATCGCGAGATTAACGCTCTGTGGCATGATGTAGGTTTTTCATAAGCTTTTGAAACTGCCAGGAACTTGGAACAGAGACTTTGGTTAGAAAACCGAGAGCAGCTAGACTGTAATGCCACGCCCCGCACACCCAGAGTCCTCTGCCCCCCCCCCAAAAGAACCAGCGCGGGCAGGGTGCGCTAGTAGAGATGGGATTTATGGCTCTTTGATGGGATCCGCATCTTTGTGATCCGTTCTTTGAAAAGAGCCGTTCAAAAGACTGGCTCATTTGGCTCTTTTTAAATATTTATTCAGTTTTAAGAAGACAGCGTCTAAAGAAGCCAGATCCCTCTGAACTGTAAACTCAATGCTATCCCAGAAATCCTTCCTGTAATATGCAAATTTGGCCGCCTCTGATTGGACAGCGCGACGCATCAACAGGCAGAAAGTGTAAAAGTACAAAATGTGTTAAGTGAGCTGAAACAGTAAAGATCAGATTCAATGCAATATTTATCAACGAACAACTTAAACTTAATATAATAGTGTACTTTATATTATAATCAAGCATGTCAAGCCTACCGTCACTGTGCAACCTATCTCTCTGATTAGAGTTGTAGACTAACTCAAACAGTAGATCATTTCACTCATGGTTCTCTTGCTAGCCCCGCGCCGGTGCTCGGCTTAGGTTTCACTTTGCAGTGGCTGTGTCAAGACGTGTTATGCTTTGCAATAAAAAAAAAAAACATTGGTGCAAAGCAAGCCCATTCACTTTTTTATGCTGATAAGAGAATTACAATGGTTTTTTATGTGACAAAAATGTGCGATTAAATTGCGATTAATCGCGAGTTAACTATGACAGTCGTGACATTAATCGCGATTAAATATTTTAATCGCTTGACAGCACTAGTAAAAATGCAAACTAGATTAATTTGAAAGAAGAAGTGTAATCATGAGGTGCGTAATCGTGAGGGAAATTTTCAGAAACGGGGAAAAATTCTCAACCTTCACTTTAGTGTAGGGCTGCTCGATATTGGAAAAAATCAATATCACGATTTTTTCAGTAAATATCGATATCGCGATTTTTAAAACGATATTTATACACCTTTTTTTAAAGCCCCAATCATCAACACCTGAGGCACCGGGCCACATTTTTATAATACAGGCCTCATAGGCTACCTGTCAACCCTTCCCGTTGTACCCTGAAACGCCTTTTACTTAAACTATTTACTGTGCAAGCGCGTACTTTGCATAGGTCCTATAGCCTGCACAAGGCTCACGTTCTCCTCACTCAACATTTCCGATCACAGAGTTTGGAGCCAGCGCTGGTATTACCAGTGATTACTGCGTAACGTCCACACTGGCTCGTAGCCAGCCAAGGATAAAATCTCTCTCTCTCTCACACACACACACACACACACACACACACACACACTACAACGTAAGCTTGTGTGTTGTTAAGACACCAACATTAAAACACGCACACACACGGACTGGCCATTGGGAGTAGCGGGAGTTTGTGGGCCGGCGGAGAAAAAAAAAAAAAAAAGTTGCGCGCTGGCCTTTAATATGATAAGCAATGTTAACAGTTTCTTTAAGAAACTGTTAACATTGCTTATCATATTAAAGGCCAGCGCGCAACTGTAATAAACAATGTTAACAGTTTCTTAAAGAAACTGTTAACATTGCTTATCATATTAAAGGCCAGCGCGCAACTGTTTTGTTTTTTTCTCCGCCGGCCCACACTGAACCACCGGGAAAACTCCCGCTACTCCCGATGGCCAGTCCGTGTGTGAACACGCACAATACAGAGACAAGTCCTTAAGAATTAACATACATGAAAATAGCTCAGCGGCATGTAAACATTCCCTGAAAGTGTAGGTGGCACTGCGGCTAGATGCTACGTGAAATGGCACAAGGCAAACACCATGCTTCGCTCAGTCAACAGACAAAATCCACGAACCCAGTAGTCCTCCTACTACTGTGGGTTAGTGTTCTGTGGCCAAAAACACCCTACGCACAGTCATTCCAAAACATCCCCGCTAGTTGCAGGTTATGTCTCAAATACAGATATGCGTTGTGGATTAAGCGATCTATTTTCAAGCATCAGGCTTCTCTTCCTTCATCTTCCAAATGTGGACTCCGCTATCTTTTTGGCATGTCAGCATTGAAATACCATTTGCAGAGATATTTCACCCGAAAAGTAAAAGCAACACATGATTAGGGCTACATGATTAGCAGGGGGACACCGTTTTAAGCGCACGGAATTTTAAAAACAATGTAATTACATCTGAGTCCGTCTACATCGCGCAATAAACCCGTCCTTAGCAGAACCTACTTCAAAGCATGATGCTAGCTGCAGATGCACAAGTCAAAATCAAATGAACCCAAGTAAACATGCCGCGGCGGGCAACATTAATAACCAAATTGCCTTACCTTAAAACGCTGCCTTGACCACAGGACGACTCGCAATTATTCCACTTAAATCCACACGGTTTAACACATCTAACACAGCTAGCAAGCTGGATATGTGCTAATATTGTTGTGCTTGTTTTCTTCCGTAGATGCCATTTTTACATTACCCAGTCCCACATCCAAAAATATGACGTAAATATGTTAATTGTATTATTATAACTATTAGCAAGCAAATCAAACAACATATTAACAAATCAATATATCAAATCACCCGACACGTATGAAAACAGAAGAACTGATTTTTTACTGTTGCGGAGATATCGCGGGAGTAGAATGGATGACGTATGCAAGGCTACGGTGTGCCTTAGGGGACAGAAGGGTTCGTTTTACCTTACTGTCACGTCAATGTTATTGTTGTTTTATTGCCATTGTAGAAATATTGTGCACGTCCCTTTCGACAAATGACAAAAAATCGTTTCATATCGATATTATGAATTTTGATATCGTTTGACACCAATATCGATATCGCGATAAAAATACGATATATTGCACAGCTCTACTTTAGTGTTTCCTCTGAATGCTGTTTTCAATCGGGAAGGAGTTGAAGGACACGGCTGATGATTTTGGTTTACTTTTTGCAGCACTGGATTAATACAGCTACAGTACTGTGCAAAAGTCTTAGCCCCCTGTTTTTTTAATACAAACTTTGTTATAGATTTCTATTTGATCACTTCTACATTATTGAGTCAAAACATTACAAAAACCTTTTCGAGTTCCAATCGTTCGTGGGTTGTTTTTTTTCCAGCACAAAATTAAACGTTACAGAAAAAAAAAAAGTTTGTAAGCGATCTGAGCAGCATATTCCATAAGAAAGCACTTTTCAGATTAAAAAAGAAAACATAATGAAGGCTACCGGCAAAATTTTGGTGCAAAATTAACAAGAAGACAGAGTCATCTCTATCCCCCACCCTATATACCAACTATATGCCAAGTTTCAAGATATTATTTGTCACATTTTTCAAGTTCTGCTGCAGGAAACCAACCCGACCTCTTTACACTGACCTCAGCAGCCCATGGCATAAACCCACCGGATCTTTGGTCCAAGAGAGCTAAAAATTAAAATTTCTCACATTTCTTAGTACCAAAAGGCACATATACATTACTTAATCAACACATATACCAACTTTCAAGACCATACCACTCATAGTTTTCAAGTTCTGCTCCGGAAACAAAACCTACCCCTAAGACTAACCTGAGAGACTAAGTCTGAAATTGTTTCCATGGAAACATGAAAAATTTACATTTCTCAAATTTCTTAGTATGAAAAGGCACATCTACATCACCTTGTTAACATGTATACCAAGTTTCAAATCCGTATCAGGAATAGTTTTGGATATATGCTCCGGAAACGAACATTGCTCTTAGAAACTAAGTCAAAATCTATTTTTTATGTACAAATTTAATTTTTTTCAAAAATCCAAAATAGCAAAATGCACCAGTTCACATGTTGTTTCATACATATACAAAGTTTCACGAAGATATCTTCAGTAGTTTTAAAGATATGGCCCAGAAATTAAAACCTGTTTCTTCAGTGGCATGCAAAAGTTTGGGCACCCTTGCTGAAAATGTCTGTTACTGTGAATAGTTAAGTGAGCTGAAGATGAACTGATCACCAAAAGGCATAAAGGTAAAGATGAGACATTTCTTTTCAGCGTTTTCTGCAAGATTTGTGTATTATTTTTGTTTTGTACAATTGGAGAGTGAAAAAAGAAAAGGAACACCATGCGAAAGTTTGGGTACCCTAATAAATCTGAGTTCTCAGGAAACTTTTACCAAGCTTCCAGACCTTAATTAGCTTATTGACCTGTGGCTTGTTCAAATTCTTCATTAGGAAAGGTCAGATGATGCAGATTTCAAAGCTGTATAAATTCTCTGACTCCTCAAACTTGTCCCTAAAATCAATAGCCATGGGCTCCTCTAAGCAACTCCCTCGCATTCTGAATAATAAAATAATTGATGCTCACAAAGCAGGAGAAGGCTACAAGAACGTAGCAAAGTGTTTTCAGGTAGCTGTTTCCTCAGATTGTAATGTAATTAAGAAATGGCAGTTAACAGAAACAGTGGAGATCAAGGTGAGGTCTGGAAGATGAAGAAAACTTTCTGAAAGAACTGCTCGTTGGATTGCTAGAAAGGCAAATAAAAACCCCTGTTTGACTGCAAAAGACCTTCAGAAAGATTTAGCAGACCCTGGAGTGGTGGTGCACTGTTCTACTATGCAGCGACACCTGAACAAATATGACCTTCATGGGAGAGTCATCAGAAGAAAACCTTTCCTGCGTCCTAGCCACAAAATTCAGCGTCTGAAGATTGCAAATGAACATCTAAATAAGCCTGATGCATTTTGGAAACAAGTCCTGTGGACTGATGAAATCAAAATAGAACTTTTTGGCCACAATGTGCAAAGGTATGTTTGGAGAAAAAAGGGTGCCAAATTCCAGGAAAAGAACACCTCTCCAACTCTGAAGCATGGGTGTGGATCCATCATGCTTTGGGGTTGTGTTGCAGCCAGTGGTACAGGGCACATTTCATTGGTCGAGGGAAGCATGGATTCGAATAAATACCAGCAAACTCTGGAAGCAAACATCACACCATCTGTAAAAAAGTTGAAGTTAAAAAGAGGACGGGTCCGACAATAAGATGATGATCCAAAACACACCTCAAAATCTACAATGGAATACCTCAAGAGGCCCAAGCTGAAGGTTTTGCCCTGGCCCTCACAGTCCCCTGACCTAAACATCATTGAAAATCTGTGGATAGACCTCAAAAGAGCAGCGCATGCAAGACAGCCCAAGAAACTTGTAGAACTGGAAGCCTTTTGCAAGGACGAATGCGTGAAAATCCCCCAGGTAAGAACTGAAAGATTATTAGCTGGCTACAAAAAGTGTTTACAAGCTGTGATACTTGCCAAAGGGGGTGTTACTAGGTACTGACCATTCAGGGTGCCCAAACTTTTGCTTCAGGCCCTTTTCTTTTTTTGTCATTTAGAAAATGTAAAAGATGAAAGTCGTCTTGAACTTTATGCCTTTTGGAGATCAGTTCATCGTCAACTTGCTTAACTGTTCACAGTAACAGCAATTTTGACCTAGCCTGGGAAATCCCATGCTGCTTTGCACAATCGTTCCGATCTGAAAAGACAGCATGGAAACTATGGTCTAAAGACTCGCCTGAGTTAGGGAGCCAATCAGAGAGTGGGGAGGGGTGGAAAGACGGTGACGCGTACTACTCGACAAACGGAAGCTTGTAGTTTATTTGGGACTGTTTACGGATCACATTTAACATGGCGGCGAGCGATACGAACCAAACTTTCGATCAAGCTTTAGACACTGTTCTGAATAGTTTAGAGCGAAAGTTTGTTTTAAAAAAAGAACAGCGTTTGGCGTTTCAGTCTTTCTTCGTCGCTCTAACTACGTCACCAGGTACAACTGCCATGATTGGCCATGGGCTACGTATACGCCAAATGATAGACATTCTCAACGTCCAATAAACGGCCGTTGACAATCGTAAACCACACCTCCCCTACGAGAAATTCAATAGGCGGATTCCAGACCATATTTCACTTGTGATATGGTCTGGTGTTAACCAGACTAATTTTGACCAGGGGTGCCCAAACTTTTGCATACCACTGTATATCCCCCACCAAAGTGTCCAGAAGAACTGTAGCTGGTTTTGTAAGATGCTCAGTAAAACCTACAGCTCATTTCCTTATCAAACTGCACTCAGTGTACCTCAGACTACTATTTTTTTTTTAAAGCAAAGGGTCGTCTCACACCAGATATTGACTTTGTTTCATTTATTATGGCTTCCTGCTTACAGTATTTTTTGTAACGTCGAAACATTTCATTTCATTATTTTTTAAAGGAGAACTGAAGTCATTTTTAAACTTGCTTTATTTCTTAATTAACGTGTTATTCAATTACGTTTTCGGTTTTAGTAACCTGACTCGTATTGGCAACTAATCGCAATTAAATATTATACTTATCGGCCTATTCGGTTTTTAGCCGTGTTGAATTTAGTTCGTTTGGTCGTACGATCTTCACGAGACTTGTGCGAGACTTCGAAACGTGAAGAAGTGTCAGCCAGGGGTCAGTGCCGCCATTTTGAAAACTCCCCGTTCAACGATAAATTACAACTGTCTGCAAAAAGCTATCTGCGAAAGCCTTGTCGCAAGAGCATGCAGAGGCCCTTAGAGGAAGCTGTTCGGACGACAGGGTCAAATAGTACATTCGATCTACCGACAAACACTAAAAGCAGAAGGACATGTGAGTTTACTGACACTGCATCGTCTGCGCTTTGTTTTGGGAGTTGATCCTTCAATAAAGTCGTCCTTTTCAGTTCTTTGACTTGTCCTTGTTTTTTGGTTTTCGCACTTTTTATGACTCGACACAAAGACAGACGGGTTGTAGGCTTCGTGACTTGGGTCAACAGACTTTACTCCACCACTGAAGTGTGTAGAACACAGCCACGTGTTGTCTGTCGGTGTAAAATTTTGTCAACGAATTCTGTCTAACCCACGCTTTTCGATATTTAGCTTCTTGAGGTATTCTATAAAACTTTAAAGGAGAACTGAAGTCCTTTTTAAACTTGCTTTATTTCTTAATTAACACGTTATTTGATTACGTTTTCGGTTTTAGTAACCTTATATCGTGACTCGTATTGGCAACTAATCGCAATTAAATATTATACTTATCGGCATATTCGGTTTTTAGCCGTGTTGAATTTAGTTCGTTTGGTCCACGGCAGGCGTCGCTTATCCGCATGATCTTCATGAGACTTGTGCGAGACTTCGAAACGTGATGAAGTGTCAGCCAGGTGTCAGTGCCGCCATTTTGAAAACTGTTTTCCAAACGAAGTATTGCACAAAAACGAGTTTAAATGACAATTACTGCCTACTTTTTCAAACTTTCCTGATTGCTATCAAAACAAACAAAACTTCCGGCTTGATTACGTCAGCATTCGAAAGAGGGCGCGCGCGTCTTTTGAAAACGTTGGCAGATGTTGGTCGCTTTGATTTCTGCTGTACGTTTTACTTCCGTCCTACGATGTCTCGCACAGGTCTCAGCGAATCTCGTTTACGGCCATCGCTTTGACATATGGACTGATCTATTACATAGCATATTTCAAACACTCAGAACTTGCTATAGCAGCGACAAAATAGCTATCAGAAATGCATTCCGATATTTAATAAAATGAGATAAATAGAATTTTGATCATAAAAAATTTGCTCTTAGTTCTCCTTTAAGCCGTTTTTGGTCGACAGCATTTCTTTGCATGCACCTAAGACTTTTGCACAGTACTATAACTAGCTAACATTTCTTGTAAATACAGTAATAAGGTCGATGTGAATATGCCGTGTGATCAGTGTGATCGCGGTTTAAGAGTTTTGATGTGGATAATTTCTGCCAATATGTAATGTTCTCCTCAGTCAGGAGGCCATTACACTTTACTGGTGTAACACTCGCTGGCTTTTAGCCGCACTAGAAATGCACAGAAATGCAGTAAAACTTGACCTAAATGAGTCGGATCCCATTTCCTCGTCCAACATTCCCCCACCCCAACTCGGTTTTCTGGCTCACACATGATGTTCCCGACTCCTGCTCTTGTATGTGTCCATCTCTGAGAGAAGCGTGGGCGGGTGTGCTCTTTAATCCAGCTCGCTTTAGCACAAGAACATCTGAGGATGAATAAAAGAAGAACGGATCCAAAAGTATTTCCTGTGTTTCTATAGTGCTTAATTTCTTTCTGGTGGTCCAGGTACACGAGCTGATATTTTTATTTTTATTATATATCCATCTAACAGGTTTTCAACTCTGGAAAACTCAAAAGTTAAAAAGTGTAGCTCCGAACACGTGACAGGAAGGCTGTAAGTTCAAATCCCCCCAAAAAACCTTTTAGTTCTTGAGCGTGACTCTGAGAGGTTGTAAAGATGTTCATCCAAATGCTGGACTCAAAGTCCCAGAATGCAACGCAGCTATATGGCGCAGTTGTGTCGCGTTACGGAGTTATGACCCGAACAGCCTACAGGACTAAAGCACCGCCGCATCGCTCTCTTTATGTAGAGATAAATCAAATCCTACATCCTACTCCAACATTCCCAAAAGGAGGTCGGTGCATTATGGGTAATGCAGAAGAACATCTAAGCAAAGCGGGAAAGAAAAAAAAGGAAGTTTAAAACCAAAAATCAACTCGTTTATTACAAAATAAATCTCATATACTGTTGGAAAGCATGTTAATAATAAAGATTGATATAAAAAAATGATTTATAGTTATCAGTCAATTCAGTAAAAAGTTCAAGGTATGTGTATGGTATGGTGTTCTATGTCAGGGTTCTAACAAGGCCTTTTCAGCATATCGGGCCGATACGCGATGTTTCCTTACCGCTACGCAAACAATATTGCTGACACGCCTGTAAAAGTTGCCGCTACGATAATAAAATGACTTGTCGATCTTGAAAATGTGGTCTTTTGTTTCATTTTTTCTCGTTATCCCAACATGGTGACCGCGAGTTAGCCTAGTGGCTAGCGTGTCCGCCTCTTGACCGGGAGATTGTGAGTTCTACTCGCAGTCAGGTCATACCAAACACCATCATAAAAATGGTACCTACTACCATCTACAGATGCAAGTGGGGAAGTCAAACTCTCGAGGTGACCAGAGAACCCGCCCCCAACTGTAACCCTAGCTGTATAGGCAAGAGGCCGAGGGCTATCGAAACGGAGATCGGCTCCGCACCCATACGCCTTAAAGAGCTGGTTAGTCCTGGGACAGGAAACTGCCTGGGAAGACCAGAATCTGGCGCGAGAGGGACTTTGACTTTGATCCCCACGTGGCAGCGACAGCGCACCGCCATGCGAATGTTCTACATTCAGACACACTCCACTCCCCGTCCACGTCAGCACCCAATGCGTAGCTGCCTGAGTAGTTCGGTGTGGACATTGTCACTGATCATGCTAGTCCGGTTTATCTCCTTCTTTATGTTGTGTTCGCGATAAAGTGCCATCTTTGTTAAGAAGCACTTACACGCTATGCATGTAATACACGCCGGTCCTCGATCCTTGAGTTAGCTCTGGATCATCATGTATTGTAATTGAATGGCTGAAGCTGAAAATAAAGCTGACACTTGGTGAACATCAACTGGCTGTTCTATTCTTATTTCATAAATACAGAGCCTTGCAAAAGTATTCACCTCCTTGGCATTTTTCGGGTTTTGTTGCCTCACAACCTGGAATTAAAATGGATTGTTTGAGGGTTTGCATCATTTCATTTACAAAACATGTCTACAACTTTGAAGATGTATTTTTTTATTTTTTATTGTGAAGCAAACAACAAATAGGACAAAATAACAGAAAACTTCAAAGTGCATAACTATTCCCCCCCTAATGTCAGTACTTTGTAGAGCCACCTTCTGCGGCAATTATAGCTGCAAGTCGCTTTGGATAAGCCTCTATGAGCTTGCCACATCTAGCCACTGGGATTTTTTCCCATTCCTCAAGGCAAAACTGCTCCAACTCCTTCAAGTTGGATGGGTTCTGCTGGTGAACAGCAATCTTCAAGTCTGACCACAGATTCTCAATTGGATTGCGGTCTGGGCTTTGATTAGACCATTCTAAGATATTTAAATGTTTCCCTTTAAACCACTCCAGTGTAGCTTTAGCAGTATGTTTAGGGTCATTGTCCTGCTGGACCGTGAACCTTCATCCCAGTCCGAAATCTCTGGCCAACTCAAACAGGTTTTCCTCCAGAATTGCCCTGCATTTAGTGCCATCCATCTTTCCTTCAGTCCTGACCAGCTTTCCTGTCTCTGCGGATGAAAAATATCCCCACAGCATGATGCTGCCCCCACCATGCTTCACTGTAGGAATGGTATTCTCAGGGTGTTGGGTTTGCGCCACACATGGCGTTTCCCATGATGGCCAAAAAGATCAATTTTAGTCTTATTTGACCAGAGAATCTTCTTCCATGTCTTTGGGGAGTCTGCCACATGCTGTTGGGCAAACTCCAAACGTCTTTTTTCTGGCCACTCTTCCATAAAGCCCCACTCTGTGGAGTGTACGGCTTATTGTGGTCCTATGGACAGATACTCCAGTCTCTGCTGTGGAACTCTGCAGCTCCTTCAGGGTTACCTTTGGTCTCTGTGCTGCCTCTCTGATTAATACCTTCTTTGCCTGGTCCGTGAGTTGTGGTGAGCAGCCCTCTCTTGGCAGGTTTGTTGTGGTACCATGTTCTTTCCATTTGATGATGATGGATTTGATGGTGCTCTGGGGGATCATCAAAGATCTGGATTTTTTTTTTTTTATAACCCAACCCTGACTTGTACTTCTCAACAACTTTGTCCCTGTCTTGTTTGGAGTGCTCCTTAGTCTTCATGGTGTTGTTTGGTTAGCGGTGCTTCTTACTTAGTGGTGTTGAAGCCTCTGGGGCCTTTCAGAAAAGGTGTACTGTATATATACATGGACAGATCATGTGACACTTAGATTGCACACAGGTGGACTTTATTTCACTAATTATGTGACTTCTGAAGGTAATTGGTTGCACCAGAACTTTTTAGGGGCTTCATTGCAAAGGGGGTGAATACATATGCACACGCCAATTTTCAGTTTATTATTAAATTTTTTTTTTCTCATTTCACTTCACCAACTTGGAATATTTTGAGCTGATCCATTACATAAAATTCAGATTAAAAAAAAAACATTTAAATTACAGGTTGCAATGTAAAAAATGGGTAAAAAGCCAAGGGGGTGAATACTTTTGCAAGGCAGCGTATGTCACCATCCATCCATCCATTATCTGTAGCCGCTTATCCTGTTCTACAGGGTCACAGGCAAGCTGGAGCCTATCCCAGCTGACTATGGGAGAAAGGCGGGGTACAACCTGGACAAGTCATCACAGGGCCGACACACATAGACACAGACAACCATTCACACTCACATTCACACCTACGGTCAATTTAGAGTCACCAGTTAACCTAACCTGCATGTCTTTGGACTGTGGGGGAAACCGGAGCACCCGGAGGAAACCCACGCGGACACGGGGAGAACATGCAAACTCCACACAGAAAGGCCCTCGCTAGCCGCTGGGCTCGAACCCAGAACCTTCTTGCTGTGAGGCGACAGTGCTAATCGCTACACCACCGTGCTGCCTGTATGTCACCAATATAACTGAATATTAATTATAATACATCTTCAATCAAAACCAAATCACAGCAACTCTTCGCAAAAAAAACCCCCTCAATATTAACAAGAAAGAGTAATTTTCCAGGAGGCCTGAAAGTACCAGGAAATGCACTAGAATGCATCTCTGAGTATGTAGAACCCGTGAGCTTTGGGGGGCCTAAAGCGGCCCCCGAACCCCCAGGCTTTATGACTGGTGCCACTACGCTGATAATTTGGTCTAGCTAGAACCCGGATATACTGTATGTGTGCACAATCAATTTGCTAAAGGTATTAGGCATAAATACTGTATTTATCTTGAATGGGAGTATATTATTGATTTAATCTACAACCCTGATTCCAAAAAAGTTGGGACAAAGTACAAATTGTAAATAAAAACAGAATGCAATGATGTGGAAGTTTCAAAATTCCATATTTTATTCAGAATAAAACATAGATGACATATCAAATGTTTAAACTGAGAAAATGTATCATTTAAAGAGAAAAACTAGGTGATTTTAAATTTCATGACAACAACACATCTCAAAAAAGTTGGGACAAGGCCATGTTTCCCACTGTGAGACATCCCCTTTTCTCTTTACAACAGTCTGTAAACGTCTGGGGACTGAGGAGACAAGTTGCTCAAGTTTAGGGATAGGAATGTTAACCCATTCTTGTCTAATGTAGGATTCTAGTTGCTCAACTGTCTTAGGGCTTTTTTGTCGTATCTTCCGTTTTATGATGCGCCAAATGTTTTCTATGGGTGAAAGATCTGGACTGCAGGCTGGCCAGTTCAGTACCCGGACCCTTCTTCTACGCAGCCGTGATGCTGTAATTGATGCAGTATGTGGTTTGGCATTGTCATGTTGGAAAATGCAAGGTCTTCCCTGAAAGAGACGTCGTCTGGATAGGAGCATATGCTGCTGTAGAACCTGGATATACTTTCAGCATTGATGGTGTCTTTCCAGATGTGTAAGCTGCCCATGCCACATGCACTAATGCAACCCATACCATCAGAGATGCAGGCTTCTGAACTGAGCGCTGAAAACAACTTGGGTCGTCCTTCTCCTCTTTAGTCCGAATGACACGGCGTCCCTGATTTCCATAAAGAACTTCAAATTTTGATTCGTCTGACCACAGAACAGTTTTCCACTTTGCCACAGTCCATTTTAAATGAGCCTTGGCCCAGAGAAGACGTCTGCGCTTCTGGATCGTGTTTAGATACGGCTTCTTCTTTGAACGATAGAGTTTTAGCTGGCAACGGCGGATGGCACGGTGAATTGTGTTCGCAGATAATGTTCTCTGGAAATATTCCTGAGCCCATTTTGTGATTTCCAATACAGAAGCATGCCTGTATGTGATGCAGTGCCATCTAAGGGCCCGAAGATCACGGGCACCCAGTATGGTTTTCCGGCCTTGACCCTTACGCACAGAGATTCTTCCAGATTCTCTGAATCTTTTGATGATATTATGCACTGTAGATGATGATATGTTCAAACTCTTTGCAATTTTACACTGTCGAACTCCTTTCTGATATTGCTCCACTATTTGTCGGCGCAGAATTAGGGGGATTGGTGATCCTCTTCCCATCTTTACTTCTGAGAGCCGCTGCCACTCCAAGATGCTCTTTTTATACCCAGTCATGTTAATGACCTATTGCCAATTGACCTAATGAGTTGCAGTTTGGTCCCCCAGCTGTTCCTTTTTTGTACCTTTAACTTTTCCAGCCTCTTATTGCCCCTGTCCCAACTTTTTTGAGATGTGTTGCTGTCATGAAATTTCAAATGAGCCAATATTTGGCATGAAATTTCAAAATGTCTTACTTTCGACATTTGATATGTTGTCTATGTTCTATTGTGAATACAATATCAGTTTTTGAGATTTGTAAATTATTGCATTCCGTTTTTATTTACAATTTGTACTTTGTCCCAACTTTTTTGGAATCGGGGTTGTAATATAAGCAAAAACAGGGTGGCACGGTGGTGTAGTGGTTAGCGCTGTCACCTCACAGCAAGAAGGTCCGGGTTCGAGCCCCGTGGCCGGCGAGGGCCTTTCTGTGCGGAGTTTGCATGTTCTCCCCGTGTCTGCGTGGGTTTCCTCCGGTTTCCCCCACAGTCCAAAGACATGCAGGTTAGGTTAACTGGTGACTCTAAATTGACCGTAGGTGTGAATGTGAGTGTGAATGGTTGTCTGTGTCTATGTGTCAGCTCTGTGATGACCTGGCGACTTGTCCAGGGTGTACCCCGCCTTTCGCCCGTAGTCAGCTGGGATAGGCTCCAGCTTGCCTGCGACCCTGTAGAACAGGATAAAGCGGCTACAGATAATGAGATGAGACAAGCAAAAACAGATTTTACAAAAAAAAAAAAAAAACACACTCAATGCTCAGCGTGATGCTTGGATCGAATCCAGTGTCCAAAGGCACAGGAATAAAAGGAAATATTGCTCCTGGAGACAGATACGATGTTCCTGTACATGTGATGAAACGAACAATTCTTTTGTACTTCACAGGAATAATAACAACGACAATAATAAAACATAAACAGGGATATGACCCATAATGGAAGAGATTCCACTGATGCAACTCGGATGATGCAACCAAAGTTGGGAAATGCTTCAACTTAAACGTACCAGAGTATAAAACCAGATTTGTGGGCACGTTTACAGAAAGCGGTTTCTTCACAGGAATTGTGACGGCTCCAGTGAACTCCAGCTCAGATCTTTCCGATGGCCCAATCCTGCTTTCCAATTTTATGTACATGACCCAAAAATGTGTCTCATATATACATCATTTCTCAAATTCATCTCTGATATTATAGCAATTCTCATGATAGAGAAAGCAGATGGTGTTTGGGCCACTAGCCCACTCGATGTCAGGGCTTTCACACTCTTTCCAGCGCCAGAGGTTTAATGAATCCCTGCTTTAATGTCAGGATATGGGAGCACGCTCTTTTTTTTTTCCAGTCGAGTGCTGTCGTTTCCCACAGACAGAATGACCGACCGTCTCTTGAACACAATCTCAAGAAGGCCTGCAACCCTGGTCCTCTCCGCAGAGCTCAACGGGTCATTCAACAGAGCATCGCTTCATCAGTGTGTACACGGATGTGTCGCAAGGACGGATCCAGACTGATGCACGTGCATCGGTCAGAAATATATGTGCAACACTTGGCATCGGTCACGGGGCGTTTGTTTACTTTACCGCAAGCTGGCTACATGGGCTAATATCCATGCTCAACCAACAGACCAGTGGTTCAGGATCCGACCACCTGTGGTAAGCGGTGATGCTTACCTGACCTAATTACCTGCATTCTCATGATGCTTTGTATAGATGACTTGCAACCACGTGATCAAAATGTGCTACGTCATGAGCGTCTGCCATGATCGTGGATCTACAAAGCAACTCGGATGGCAGACGCTGAAAGCGTGTCTCTAAACAATGCTGAATTTTCTATTACCACGATTTGAACGATCGAGTGAAGAGTCGGGCGGCACGGTGGTGTAGTGGTTAGCGCTGTCACCTCACAGCAAGAAGGTCCGGGTTCGAGCCCCGTGGCCGGTGAGGGCCTTTCTGTGTGGAGTTTGCATGTTCTCCCCGTGTCCGCGTGGGTTTCCTCCGGGTGCTCCGGTTTCCCCCACAGTCCAAAGACATGCAGGTTAGGTTAACTGGTGACTTTAAATTGACCGTAGGTGTGAATATGAGTGTGAATGGTTGTCTGTGTCTATTGCCGCTTTTCCACTACCAACGCGGCTGAGTTGGGCTGAGCCGTGCCGTGCTGAGTCGGGCTGAGTCGAGCTGAGTGGGGCTGTTGGCGTTGCATTTCGACTACAACCGCGCTGAACCGTGCTGGCTGGAAGTGGGTGGACACATTGGGTGGAGTTAGCGAAAGTGGGTGGACGTCAGGTGATGTCGTTAGGCGGCGCAAACAGTGACATCAGTGACCTTTTAAGCGGTAGTCTCACGACCCGGAGAGTAAACAATAAACATGGAGGACATGGAGTCGTTAGTGTTGCTGGTCTTGGTGCTGTGGCTTGTTGTCACCGACAATGCCAACAGATACTGGCAAGAGCGTATAGATGAGGCGAGGCGCATAAGGCTTCATAATTGTCGTAATTCGTAATTCTCCTTCTTCCGGGTTTACGGTGTTTACAGATCCCAGCGTGCTCGCGGGGTGTGTGAGGACACTCCTCCTCACCAATCAGTGCACAGGGGAGTGTCCGCTCACGCCCCTAGCCTCACTCAGCTCGGTTTGGCTCGCTTCAGCCCCACTCCAAAACCATGTGAGTTTTGGGGGCTGAGCAGGGCTGAAGCGAGCTGAGTCGTGCTGTTCTTAGATAGTCGAAACGCGAGCCGTGTCGGGCTGAAGTGAGCTGAAGCGAGCTGAAGTGAGCTGAAAAAGGGTAGTGGAAAAGGGCCATATGTGTCAGCCCTGTGATGACCTGGCGACTTGTCCAGGGTGTACCCCGCCTTTCGCCCGTAGTCAGCTGGGATAGGCTCCAGCTTGCCTGCGACCCTGTAGAACAGGATAAAGTGACTAGAGTTAATGAGATGAGATGATGAGTGACAGGCAAGAGGTGACGCCTCCTCATCCTGAGTGGCTGAATGTTGGTGGACCACATCGTTGTGACCAGAGTTGCTCTTCCATGTAGCCAGAATGTGGATAACCTCACCTTAACATGCAAGTGTGTGCTATTTTTAAGAAATACCACTACCACGCATAGGAGTGTAAACATTGCTGATCTTGCTCAGAGGTCACACAGAGGTCCAGACCAGACACACTCCCACAACAGGATGTTATCTGAATATATATTACACTCCACTTTAATAGGAACTTCTTGTTGATTCTACGATTCCTGTTCTTGGCTGCAGGACTGGAACCCAGTTTTCTGTTGCATGCTGAGATGCTTTTCTGCTCACCACGGATGTAAAGAGTTGCTAGGAGTTACGATATCCTTCCTTCCTGGCAAAAAAGAAAGATCAAACCAATCTGGCGTTTGTTTCCACCCACAGAACTGTCGCTCACTCACTCAGTGTTTTTCTGCACCACTCTGTGTAAATGCTAGAGACGGTTGTTTGTGTGTGAAAGCCCCAGGAGATCAGCAGTTTCTGAAATACTCGAACCAAAAGTATTCATCTGGTTCAAACCAACACCCATGCCACAGTGAAAGAAAGTCACACTTCACTGTGAGATCACAATTGCCCCTTTTCCACCAAAGCAGTTCCAGGGCTGGTTCGGGGCCAGTGCTTAGTTTGGAACCGGGTTTTCTGTTTCCACTGACAAAGAACTGGCTCTGGGGCCAGAAAAACCGGTTCCAGGCTAGCACCAACTCTCTGCTGGGCCAGAGGAAAGAACCGCTTACGTCAGCGGGGGGGCGGAGTTGTTAAGACCAACAACAATAACAAGACCGCGAAAGATCGCCATTTTTAAGCGACGAGAAGCAGCAGCTGTACAAACGCGAAGTCATCCATTATTATTATTATTATTATTATTATTATTATTATTATTATTATTGTTGCTGCTGCTGCTTCTTCCGCGTTGTTTTTGCTTAGATATTCGCGCCAAGGTTTATCCAAATGTAGCGACATAACTGACGTATACAGTGACGTAATGACGTATACAACGACGTAATGACGTGTCTTCTCTTAGCACCGCGAGCGACGGAAAAGCAAACTGGTTCTCAGCTGGCTCGCAAGTTGAACGAGTTGTGTACCAGCACCAGCACTGGCCCCGAACCAGCCCTGGAACTGATTTGGTGGAAAAGAGGCAAATTTTTCCCGTTCTGATGTTTGAAGTGAAAATTAAAGCTAGGCGGCCTTTCGGTTTCATAAAATCGGTGAAATTTAGTTCCCTCTGAAATGTGGTCATTGTGATATATGTGTATTTCTGTAATATTTCACAAAATATCAGGTCATTCTGTTCTGTAGCTGGGAAGTTATTTAAGAGGATTGAGGGGATTCCTGAGCAAATAATGTGCATGAAATCGCTCGCTTCGTGCACAGAGGAAGTCCGTGTGTGTGTGTGTGTGTGTGCGTGCAGGTTTACCTTTGAGCGTGCACTGACAGTTCCATCATTCTGTCGCTAAACGAACAGCTGATCACACCGAGGTACTCGCTGAGCGCCGATATTCATTAGTTTGGTCCTGCGTTTCCTTCCCTTCGTATATAACATAACGTCTTTTCTTCTCGCTTTCTTTCCGTTACTGTAGTCGGTCTTTTACGTTTTGCACGCTCACGTCCTCCATTTTTCTCTCCTGTTTCAAATTTGTATCCCACAAGGCCTTGCGTGAACGGGGAAAGCCCACCACGTCATGCATGACGTACTGTAGTATCTTGTATTGGGTCATGGTGAAGCAGGAAAAAATAACTGAGAATTTAGGTCCACGTGGAGATAAATTCATTAATTGTTCCATTTTTTAAAAAAAAGTAATAAAATTGGAAGTCTGTGATTCGAATTCAGTAGCTTTCGCTCCACTGAACAAAAATAATCAGGTGTCGGGGAAAATTCTTTTTATGGCCTACATTTGAAAAATCTGAAAGGCGGTCTCGCTTTAACTGAAGCCCTTGATTTGAGTTGTATCTGCATGATTTGTTGCATTGTGCTGCTGTCGAGGGATTGGCTGATTTAGGGAACTCCATAAAACAGCAGATAGATAGATGGATGGATGGATGGATGGATGTTCCTAATAAACTGGCCAGTGAGTGTATATACCCATGGCGATATGACAATATACTGTAACATCATCGGCATAATCGATTCTGTTACAATACAGCTTTTTGAGATGTGAGCATTGCAAAATCTTGTAAGAAAAAATGTTTTATAAAATACAAATACAAACCTATTTCAGACGATCTTGCATTCCTTTCAAAAAGATTTTTTTTTCCACAGATTTAAATTTTTTTTTCTTCTTCTTCTTTTCAGGGTTCGATTTCTTTTCGAGGGTTTATTTCGGTTCATCAGCAAACCTAAATATCATGACACACATTACTGTGCTTCATAAAAAGGTCTTCGAATATCGCCGTGACGATCAGACTGATGCGAAATCAGACCTGACCACAAACAGCCGCATGTTTGAGATCAGCCTTCGACGAGAAGATTAAAATCATAATAAGTCTTGACAAGGCGTTCTTACTTTGTTCCTGTTGCATTATTTGTTTACGTCTCGCCAAGTACAGTGGAAACGAAATTAAAGTCGCTGCGTCTCTCGTGTCAGGACTCGTTCTGTTTCAAATAAATCACCGATGCGACGCCAGTAACAGCCTGTTGGATTGTTTCTCATCACGCTCCAGGGAAATCCAGGGCATAGATCATTACAGTTGCTCACAAACTCTGCCAAACTACAGCAAGCTATATTGCTCAATCAATCAGAGATCATATTTACGCAACCTCGACTTGAACTACGGCGAGTGAATCGGCTTCAAAAGAACTGCAAAAACAAAAATCAAGAACGGTCATTAAATCATTAATATAACAATTTAACAACACTAGATTCAAGAAAAAATATTTTTGAATTATTATTTTTGAATAACACCACATAGTGCTCAAATGCTTTTTTTTCAGTAATTACATAATTTATTTTTATCCATTTATAGCACGGGCGATTGCTCTAAGACAACGAGGGAGGCTCAGCCTCCTCTAAAAATGACGAACATCGAATCATAGAAATATATGTGCTCAACCCAACTACAGTGCGAAATCATTCCGTTATAACTTTCCCCAGTTCGCCTAATGTGTGCGTGAGTTTTTCCCCCTCGTGACAGCGTGATGCAGCCCAGCCTCAGTGCACTTCAATGGCATTTGGGAGCTCTGCGCTTTCAATATCAAAAGGCAAAACGGTTATTGGACAAATACTGCGAAAACGCCTGCCCACGGAGTCTCACGGACTCCCAGCCTCAGTGGACTTCAATGGCATTGGGAGCGATGCGCTTTTCAATCTCAAAATGCAAGACGGTTATTGGACAAATGCTGCGAAAATGCCCGCCTACGGACTCCGAGCCTCACATGGGAGGGACATGGCAGTTTCTGCGAGGAGACTGGTGATTGGTGAAAGCGGCCGGATATTTTCTTTGATTGACAGCTCATTTCAAATATAGACAGGCAGCGGTGAATCTCAGTTCAGTCCCATGCGGATTCGCAAGTGCTGTGGTGTATTGTAAGAGATCAGCTTACATTTCGATTTCATTCATTACATACGGTTTCTACCAGCTTTTTTAGTTTGTATATATTTTCATTGTAAATAAAGTGTAAATATAGTGTTGTCAAGTTTGCTATCTTAGTTCCAGAAATTTCATTTATTTGAGTGACTGAACTTGAACTTGAGGGGGCTAGTCAGCTAGCAAGAAAGCTGCGCACGGATGCCAAGCATTGCTGATTTAATTTTGGCGAAGCCATTTGCCAGTCTTCCTTTCGAGGAAAAAATTAAAATTAAAGAGCAGGGTAGAGCAACGCCTCAAATTGACTTGGTGAAAAAGGTAGGGAATAATACTCGTTCCTTTCAGCTCTCCTGGTACGAGAAAGTGAATTGGCTAACAGCAAGTGACCCACATCAACAACAGTAAATAGGCTACTTTAGTAATGCATCATGGATGGACCAAAAATATAGAATCTATTTAAAATGTTTATGCTGATTATATTATATTGGAATATATATTTCTCTGGATATGAATTAAACACTGCTACAATTTGGAAAACATTTTTAAACAAAAACACAGCCGAGAACATTTCACACTACAGACCTGGATTAAAAGTGAAGGGTTATCAAAATTGTCAATAAAACATTTGTCAGTCAAAATAAGTAAAATATAGGGAAAGTGTCATTGAATGAAATGTGTGGCACCCAGCTCCCCAAGGTCAGTGCTTGTGCCTATTCCAGAACACTCTGCTGTTACTGCTGAGGTTCCTGACAAAGAGCTGCTTTCAATAATGATCAATTTTTAAACAACATGCCACAATTTTAAAATATAAAATGTTAAAATATACTCCCCCCCCAACACCACCATCATGTATATTGGACAGTAGGCTAATGGGCCAAAAGAACCTGTTATTTCACAGTTTGTGACCCTGCCAACAATCAGCCAGATCAGAGGCAAGAGTATGGGTAAAACTGATGTTTTTTCTTTTTTCTTTTAAAATCTGGAAATATTGTAACCGACCAGCCTCCCCTGTTTGAAAGACTACCAGCCGCCACTGATTTATAGTTACATTTAATGTTGTGGAAACGTTCTTGTTATCACTTACTGTACATTAGAGCAGCTCGAAATAGTCATTCCTTCACTTTCTCAAGACAGAAATGCAGCTTGCTAAGAAGAAACCTCGCTCCTGAGATCTTCCTGCACTGGGAAAGTTATATCTTTAACCGTTTCAAAACGCTGACACCAGCGATTCCTTCCATAAATGATAAATAAACCATGGTATCGACTAGAGAGGGTTTTTTTAATCCAAGTTTTTAATCCTAATCTTAGATTGTGTGGAACATTCACTATACAAGTCCTTAGGGTCCGGTCCCACAGCACCGATAACTATAACTATACCTATAACTACAACTCTGACTGTCCCTCTGCCTGAATTTAGTTCCAGTCTGGAGCAGAAACACCACAACTATAATCCCGACTATATTATCGCTTGGTCCTGACACTCAGGGAAACAAACGCATGCAATTTAGGAATAGTCATGGAAGTTTTTCCAAGTAGTAGCACATTATTCCGGGTCATACTGTACAGCTTGGGCTTCAAACCAACCCATGTACACACTCCAGTGGTTGATAAAACACGGATAGGTCACTGATTAAGGAAATATAATAAAAAAAGGATACAAAATACGGACTGGTTATGGATTTTAATCCGGCTGGATCATGGATGCTAATAATTTACGAATCGGTCACAGACATTTCAGTATATTACAGATTGGCAGAGGTGGACAAAGTACCCAACTTCATTACTTGAGTTAAAATACAGATCCCAGTGGTTAAATGTGACTCCGATACAAGTGAAAGTTGTCCAGTCAAATTTTTACTGAAGTTAAAGTACTGAAGTACTTGCTTTTAAAAATACTTAAGTGTTAAAAGTACATTTTCTGTCAATGCATCTTGTATTATTGCCACAACGCTTACAAAACCTAATTCCGCTACCAAAGACAGAAATGTGAATTCACAAAATGAACGCATGCTGTGCCATTATGGCGGTTAAGCTACTGTAGCTAGTCAGTGAAACTCCACCTGTCATGCTAGAAAACTCTTTGCAAACTCGAAATCATATTGGGTAGCTAACGCTACTAGAAAAGAAAGATTTCTACATTCTGTTTATCTGGCAAGATTATGCTAAAACATATTTCTGAAAGGACTTCAGATAAGTTAACATTATTCATGTTAGCGTAACTCTGTTTTTACATGCTAACTGTGTCCAAGTTAACTAGCTATGTGTTAACGTTAGCCGTGGACAAGGCGACGGCAACTTGGTGGGCAAATCCATAGAAAGTCATTTGACTAACCAGACTGCATAGCTACGTTTGCAACGTTATCGCTAGCTCTAAAAGCACAGACAACTTCGTTGCAAGCTTTCTCTTGGAATAAAACGTTTACATCCCTCAATATGCTTCCGCAGGTTGGACGGCGAGTTTTTGTAGGCCGTGACGTGGTTCGTTTTCGTCAAACAAAGCAAACGAATCTTTAATCCTTTCAGAAAACTGAAACATGGGTTCTAGGTAAAGCCGTGAGTGCGTGCGTTCCCCAGAAAAACCGCCTCCTTTCATTCCGCCATCAACTGATCATGTTAAATAACGCTGATGAGAAATCACTGAACTTGATTTTATACAGTCTATGGACGTGACGTGACCCTAGTGATTACTGATAGACTGTCTCAGTGTCACCTGGGAAGAAACCAATCACGTTTTAGAAAAGAAAAGAAAAAACATCCACTTTCAAAGCTACTTCATAGTAACGAGTAATGAGGAACTTGATAGAAATGTAGTGGAGTGAAAAGTACGATATTTGCCTTTCAAACGTAGTGAAGTTAAAGTCATAAGTTTCCAAAAATAAAAAATAAAAATACTCAAGTAAAGTACAGATACTCAAAAAGTCTACTTAAGTCCAGTACTCAAGTAAAGTGTACTTCGTTACTGTCCACCTCTGCAGATTGGTTACTGATTTCATACGGATGCTGCATCACGGATAAAAAAAAAAAATGAAGAAGTCGTCTAAAACAATTAAATGTTTGGACTGCTGAAGTTCATAATTAAAATATCTTACCTGCATTTATATGTTTATTAATTTACGATTGATATTTCACGGAAAGTCACATATCTGTGAATAAAAGATCCTTGCTTTGGATTATCTCATCTCATCTCATTATCTGTAGCCGCTTTATCCTGTTCTACAGGGTCGCAGGCAAGCTGGAGCCTATCCCAGCTGACTACGGGCGAAAGGCGGGGTACACCCTGGACAAGTCGCCAGGTCATCACAGGGCTAACACATAGACACAGACAACCATTCACACTCACATTCACACCTACGGTCAATTTAGAGTCACCAGTTAACCTAACCTGCATGTCTTTGGACTGTGGGGGAAACCGGAGCACCCGGAGGAAACCCACGCGGACACGGGGAGAACATGCAAACTCCGCACAGAAAGGCCCTCGCCGGCCACGGGGCTCGAACCCGGACCTTCTTGCTGTGAGGCGACAGCGCTAACCACTACACCACCGTGCCGCCCCGCTTTGGATTATATAATTTTTTATTTTCCGTGACTTCATGATGCAACAAGGATGTACAAAGATGCCCGGGGAAAAATAGCACGTATGTAAACCGTGACCTGACTGGTCAGATGTTTTGTCGGATCAGGTCCAGGTCTGAGCTATAGGGATCGTCATCGGTCTGTTATAAGCATCGACCACATAAACTACAGGGGACCGATTTAGTTATAGTTATTGGTATTGTGGGACGGGGCTTTTAAGCTAAATGGCTCCAACCTGCACATGAATAAAAACCTGCTGTACCTTCTGATCAAACAGAATGGAGAAATCAACAGCAAGAAATCTTCGTTCATGAGTTGTTTTGTTCTCAGGGAGAAATATCAACGCGAGTGAATAAAAACTGGAGTGTGACAGCTACCGAGTTCGGACCTGCTCCTACATGACTGCACCGTTGTGTAACCATTCACAGGTTTTCATCAGAGTCCCTTTTGTCAAGATAATAATGCATTCAACACATAAAACACCCTCAAGGAACACACACATACAGTGGATATAAAATGTATACACACCCCATTAATATGATCGTTTTTTCTGAGGTAAAAAAAAAAAAAACGAGACCACGATAAATAATTTCAAAACTTTTCCCACCTTTAATGTGACCTATAACCTGTACAATTCAACTGAAAAACAAGCAAATCTCTTAGGGGGAAAAACATAAAAAATAAAAAACGTACAATAAGCTAGAGGGTGCACACCCCTAAACTAATACTTTGTTGAAGCACCTTTTGATTTAATTACAGCATTCAGTCTTTTTACCTGCCATCAGTTAAAATGACTCTGATTAACCCCAAATAAAGTTCAGACATTTACTCAGTTGCCTCCTCCAGCAAAAGCCAGGGTTCACAGAGAGCTTACAAAGCGTCAAAGGGATCTCATTGTTGAAAGGTATCAGTCAGGAGAAGGGGACAAAAACAGCATTAGATATACCATGGAGCACAGTGAAGACCGTCATCAAGAAGTGGAGAAAATATGGGACAACAGTGACATTACCGAGAACTGGACGTCCCTCCAAAATTGATGAAAAGACGAGACGAAAACTGGTCAGGGAGGCTGCCGAGAGGCCGACAGCAACACTGAAGGAGCTGCAGGGATTTCTGGCAAGTACTGGTTGTGTACTACATGTGACCACAATCTCCCGTATTCTCCATATATCTGGACTATGGGGTAGGGTCAAAGAAAAACATCCAGGCCCGGCTAAATTTTGAAAAAAAAAAAAAAAAAAAACATCAACTCTCCCAAAAGCATGTGGGAAAATGTGTTATGGTCTGATGAAACCAAGGTTGAACTTTTTGGCCACAATTCCAAAAGGTATGTTTGGCGCAAAAACACCACTGCGCAGCACCAAAAGAACCCCATCCCCACGGTGAAGCATGGTGGTGGCGGCATCATGTTTTGGGGTTGTTTTCCTTCAGCTGGAACAGGGGCTTTAGTCAAGGTGGAGGGAATTATGAACAGTCCTAAATACCAGTCAATTTTGGCCCAAAACCTTCAGGTGTCTGCTAGAAAGCTGAAGACGAAGAGGAATTTCATCTTTCAGCACGACAACGACCCCCAAAAAGTTTTGGAACGGCCCAGCCAGAGCCAAGACCTAAATCCAATTGAAAATCTGTGGGGTGACCTGAAGAGGGCTGTGCACAAGACACGCCCTCGCAATCTGACAGATTTGGAGCGCTTTTGCAGGGAAGAGTGGGCAAATATTGCCAAGTCTAGATGTGGCAGGCTGACAGACTCCGACCCAAAAAGACTGAACACTGTAATTAAATCAAAAGGTGCTTCAACAAAGTATTAGTTTAAGGGTGTGCACACTTATGCAACCAGATTATTGTACGTTTTGGGTTTTTTTTTTTACTTTTTTTAAAATGTTTTTCCACCTAACAGATTTGTTTGCTTTTCAATTGAATTGTTGGTTATAGGTCACATTAAAGGTGGGAAAAGTTTTGAAATTATCTATCATGGCCTCATTTTTGTACATCAGAAAAACCTAGCATTTTAACAGGGTGTGTATATTTTTCATATCCACGGTACACATACGGTACACACAAACTCTAGAAATGCAACTGGCACAACACAGATTATGCACAAACACTGGAGAGATGGCATCGAGTGGCGTGAGTTAACCACCGTGGATGACGAAGACTGAGAAGTCAAATCTACACCAACGCATGCTCTTGGTTTTTCAAAGCACTGGCTAATTTTGGAATATTCATCAACAATTCTGATTCTTTTCAGTGACTCGTTACAAGTCGACTCTCAAATTCGGCTCCCAAACAGCTCACTGGGATTTGTTTCTAAAACATGAGTGATATTATGGCCAATGATGATGATGATGATGATGATTCATCTTTGCCTCGCTATAACAGTCTCAGAAATCTGGCTACAACAGATATGAGAAAAGCTCAGTGCACTTTGCTCAAATCGAAAGGAAGACTGGTCTTACTTTTTACTGGCCTCACACACGTCCACGATGTTGGAGAAGAGGTGGTGGTGGTCCGTCTTGGTCATGGTGTCTCTGAGTTCTGGCGAGTTCTTGAACAAGCGGATGAGGATCATGAGGCTGTGTAGGTAGCTGTGCTCTGATGAGATCACCTCGAATATCGCCTGATAGACACACAACAGATTTAACACTGATGAGATACGATAACTGTGACGATCTTGCCTGGGAATTGATGAATAGTTCAAGATCTTCGTTCACGTTTTTAATCGTGACACATGGATCGTGTTTTTTATTTTTGATGACACATGATCTGATGCTGATTTTTTTTCGCACTTCACCATTGTAAGAACTGTTGTTTGCTGTTATCTTGCTAACACAAACATTTCTGTACAAAGAATAAAAAGTCTGAAAAACAGGTTTAAAATTTCATTATAAGAAATATGAGATACATTTAATGCTGAATGATATATACACACACGTTTCAGAGCAATATGCTGCCATCCAGACAAAATCTTTTTCAAGGAAGGCCTTCCTTCTTTCAGCAAGACAACGCCAAACCGCTTTCTGCACGTATTAAAACTGCATGGCTCTGTAGTAAAAAAGTCCGGGTGCTAAACTGGCCTGCTACAGTCCAGACCTGTCTCCCATTTGGCGCATTATGAAGCGCAAAATACAACAAAGGAGACTCCGAACTGTTGAGCAACTGAAATTGTACTGTATATCGGGCAAGAATGGGACGACATTTCTCTTTCAAAACTACAGCAATGGGTCTCCTCAGTTCCCAAACATTTACAGAATGTTGTTAAAAGTAGAGGTGATGCAACCCAGTGGTAAACATGTCCCCGTCCCAACTTTTCTGAAACGTGTTGCTGACATCAAATTCAAAATGAGCATATATTTATCAAAAAGCAATAAAATTTCTCAGTTTCAACATTTGATATGTTGTCTTTGTACGATTTTCAATGAAATATAGGGTTTCCATGATTTGCAAATTATCGCACTTTGTTTTCATTTAGGGTTTAACAGCGTCCCAACTTTTTGGAACTTGTGGTTGTACAGTAGAAACTTAATCAGCAGCTTCCAACTGATCAGGATTAGCTGTTCAAACTAGAGACTAAAACTGCGCTGACATATTGATATTCACTCATTCATAATAAAGAAGTGCTTTATCCTGGTCAGGGTTTGGGTGGGTCCTATCCCAGGAACATTGTGACACTGTATGTGAGATGAAAATGAGAAATTTTATTGTTTTTTGGAAAATATATGCTCCTTTTGGGCGGCACGGTGGTGTAGTGGTTAGCGCTGTCGCCTCACAGCAAGAAGGTCCTGGGTTCGAGCCCCGGGGCCGGCGAGGGCCTTTCTGTGTGGAGTTTGCATGTTCTCCCCGTGTCCGCGTGGGTTTCCTCCGGGTGCTCCGGTTTCCCCCACAGTCCAAAGACATGCAGGTTAGGTTAACTGGTGACTCTAAATTGACCGTAGGTGTGAATGTGAGTGTGAGTGGTTGTCTGTGTCTATGTGTCAGCCCTGTGATGACCTGGCGACTTGTCCAGGGTGTACCCCGCCTTTCGCCCGTAGTCAGCTGGGATAGGCTCCAGCTTGCCTGCGACCCTGTAGAAGGATAAAGCGGCTAGAGATAATGTGATGTGATGTGATGTGATATGCTCCTTTTGAATTTGATGCCAGCAACAATTTTTAAAAAAGTTGGGACAGGGGCATGTTTACCACTGGGTTGCATCACCTCTACTTTTAACAACGCTCTGCAAACGTTTAGGAACTGAAGAGACCAATTGCTGTAGTTTTGAAAGACAAATGCTGTCCCATTCTTGCCTGATATACAGTACAATTTCAGTTGCTCAACAGTTCGAGTGTCCTTTGTCGTATTTTGCGCTTCATAACACGCCAAATGTTTTAAATAGGAAACAGGTCTGGAGTGCAGGCAGGCCAGTTTAGCACCCGGACTCTTTTACTATGGAACCATGCAAATGACATGCCCCTGTCCTAACTTTTTTGAAATGTTTTGCTGAGATGAAATTCAAAATGAGCATAGATTTAAAAAAAAAAAAAAAAAACAATAAAATTTCTTAGTTTCAACATTTGATATGTTGTCTTTGTACTATTTTCAATGAAATATCGGGTTTCTATGATTTTCAAGTTATCGCATTGTGTTTTTATTTACAGTTTACACAGCGTCCCAACTTTTTTGGAATTGGGGTTGTACTTTGCAGTCAGAACGAATGTCAAAGCTGCTGTTATAGAAAATGAACCCACACCAATCAGAATTGAGAATTCAGCAGCACTCGTTAACTTCCATGGCTTCTGATGATCGTGTTATTAAGCTTCTTCGATATGACTCAGACACATGGTACGTATTTAAATCTAATCAGGAGCATATCTTGGCTTTGGCCTTGTTACAGGTCACAGTCTATAGACACTGAATCGACTCCACCCTTCCAGTGAAGTGCTGCATGTAAAGGAAGGCTTCAAGGTGATTAATGAAATGCTAATTATGTTTGCGTCAAATGCTGTTTATCAGAAATGCTGACAGCTCTGATAGGAAAAGCTGAACACTTACAATCCCACTGGCATTAATGCTGCAATATTTAATAACTCGATGTTTGATAATGCTACAGACCATAATGTACTTGGATACAAGAAGGTCAATCCGTTATGGCTATATTAGGGTGTGTTTATTAGTCAGTAAGACACGGAGTTTATCAACCCTAATGTTTACACCGAGTATGATATATGGGTTTAATACACACATCTCTAATGGACAGCGGTTACTAAGCAGACGCTGGAGAGAAAGTGCGGAAAAGTATGCGCGCGCACACGCACACGCACACGTAATGCTTTCTTCTATCAGATTCTTCTCTCCAACAAAAACCAGCTGTTCAGAGTGGAATGTTCCAAAGCACTCAGAGAAACAGGGGGATGGACAGACGGAAAGAAGAACGAAGGTAGAAGGCTATAAAAAAGGAAGAAGAGAAGCACAGTACCTCTTGTCTTTTGCGTTCCTCCTGGCTCAGCCTTTCGCAAGCTCCACTTTTTTTCACCTGGAAAACACAACAGCAACCAGAACTCTCATTAGCGCAAACTGAGACGTCTTCAAACAGTCATGTTTGTAATTCAATGATATAATCTCATCTCATCTCATCTCATTATCTGTAGCCGCTTTATCCTGTTCTACAGGGTCGCAGGCAAGCTGGAGCCTATCCCAGCTGACTACGGGCGAAAGGCGGGGTACACCCTGGACAAGTCGCCAGGTCATCACAGGGCTGACACATAGACACAGACAACCATTCACACTCACATTCACACCTACGGTCAATTTAGAGTCACCAGTTAACCTAACCTGCATGTCTTTGGACTGTGGGGGAAACCGGAGCACCCGGAGGAAACCCACGCGGACACGGGGAGAACATGCAAACTCCACACAGAAAGGCCCTCGCCAGCCACGGGACTCGAACCCGGACCTTCTTGCTGTGAGGCGACAGCGCTAACCACGACACCACTATGCCGCCCAGGACCAAATAGTGTTCGAGAAAAATTAATGTTCTGTAAAATGTCAGATGGGCTTGATACGGTATATGCGATGACATCAGGTAGCGGTCGCTTGGAGCAACTCGGCTGTTTATGTTCTCTGTCTACATCGTAGTTTTGCTAGTTTTACAAGTATTTATCAGTATTTAAATAAAAGTATGCCTCATTATGGAGCATGTAAATGTCGCAATGATGCTGAAAAGAAAACATAAGCTGGAACTTGACTGCATTTCCACAGAGAAAATGCAAAGTGTGCTTGATCAGCTGTAGCAGAGGGTCACCGACAGAAACTGGATCAGACATGAGAGTCTGCGCTGCAAAATCGTTTTTACATGATCTACATGGTGCTGGTTGGATTAACAGTGTGTGTGACATGGTTTAAAACAGAGATATTAGCGCGTGAAGTGTCAGGTCACACTGTGAGTTGAGCCATTTTAAACTGAGATTTTAGAGTGGGGCGGCACGGTGGTGTAGTGGTTAGCGCTGTCGCCTCACAGCAAGAAGGTCCGGGTTCAAGCCCCGTGGCCGGCGAGGGCCTTTCTGTGCGGAGTTTGCATGTTCTCCCCGTGTCCGCGTGGGTTTCCTCCGGGTGCTCCGGTTTCCCCCACAGTCCAAAGACATGCAGGTTAGGTTAACTGGTGACTCTAAATTGACCGTAGGTGTGAATGCGAGTGTGAATGGTTGTCTGTGTCTATGTGTCAGCCCTGTGATGACCTGGCGACTTGTCCAGGGTGTACCCCGCCTTTCGCCCGTAGTCAGCTGGGATAGGCTCCAGCTTGCCTGCGACCCTGTAGAACAGGATAAAGTGGCTAGAGATAATGAGATGAGATGAGATTTTCGAGTGCACACACACACAAAGTTTGCTTTTTGAAATCTGCGACTACTTTTACTGAAAGTAAGTTTGAGAATAAATCCGCTGGAGGATCCCTATAAACTAATCCTAGCTAGTTTGCTAGCAAACCTGGCTAATTATTGTATAGGTAGTATGCCCTGTAGTCTAATGTTAGCTAGCTTGTTAGCACATGGTTTAAATGATGGGATTAGCCAAACATAAGCCAGCGTATTAGCAACCCTTATACAGTATGATTGTTTGCCTTTGTTAGCTTCCTAGTCTCATCTCATTATCTCTAGCCGCTTTATCCTGTTCTACAGGGTCGCAGGCAAGCTGGAGCCTATCCCAGCTGACTACGGGCGAAAGGCGGGGTACACCCTGGACAAGTCGCCAGGTCATCACAGGGCTGACACATAGACACAGACAACCATTCACACTCACATTCACACCTACGGTCAATTTAGAGTCACCAGTTAACCTAACCTGCATGTCTTTGGACTGTGGGGGGAAACCGGAGCACCCGGAGGAAACCCACGCGGACACGGGGAGAACATGCAAACTCCGCACAGAAAGGCCCTCGCCGGCCACGGGGCTCGAACGCGGACCTTCTTGCTGTGAGGCGACAGTGCTAACCACTACACCACCGTGCCGCCAGCTTCCTAGTGTTTGGCTTTAATTACATTATATAACATTTGGCTACCTAATCATAGCTTGATAAACCTGGCCAGCTGCTAAGTAAGAAAGAAAGATTTGGCGTATGCTGTAATGGGAAAAGAACTCAAAGCTGGAGTGGCGTGAGGTGGCAAGGTTACAGTTAGTTGATTGTTTTCCTATAACAGCAGCCTATGCTTGAAGTGTTTGATTTGTCTTACACTATATCGATTTCCCAGTGAGTACGATTTTCACTCAACACCCTCTGATGAATCAGGTTCAAGACTTCAACAGCAATGTGGTATAATGTCAAATCGCTAGCGCAGTACATTAGTGCAGCGCTGTACTGACGAGCATCGCTAATCTCGCTAAATCAGGTTAGGTCATTTGGTTCTGTTTACAGAAATGATGTATTTAGCTAAAAAACAATTACAGCGATGTCGAACTCCCAGTGAGAGAGGTGAGGAAGAGGGAATGGCAGAGAAAATCTCTCAAAAGGAGTAAATAATATCGTTCACGGGGAAACTAGCAACTAAAGGAGGACGCAGGAATCAGATATCAGCGAACTGGAACAAAGACGGCCTTCACACTTCACCTGGTCTGAGCACGCTCACCGGAACGGGGTTTGAGTCAATTCTGTGTCCGAGGCTTTTTTTCTCTTTCTTTTTCTTTTTTAAATAAAATAAATAAATAAATAACACTCGTTTACTTCACACCAGCTGTGTGTTTGTTTCGTAGACAATGGAGTTACGATGTTCTATCCAGCATCCATACAAGAGCTTATACAGCAAACATGTGTGATGATACTCAAATAACCTGTGTGTGTGTGTGTGTGTGTGTGTGTGTGTGTGTGTGTGTGTGTGTGTGTGTGAACAGATTGAAATAAAACCATTTCCCTGATCAAATATCCTCCAGAGAAACTGCAGACACCTGAGCCACATTCTGTTCATTCATAACCAGGGCAGAAAAACAAGGCTGTAAAGCCACAGCGCTGTGAGAGCCAGCTGAATGAATGAGCAGCTGCTGCTTTGTGCCCAACAAAAACTTCCCAAATCAGGAGCGCCCAAAACCGCCGATCACATTCTATCTAACGCTCCACAGGAAATGGGGAGTGGGACTCAAATAACCTCACCACGCCCGACAATAAAGCCTTAATGGAGGCAGATAATCTGTACACGACAGCCCCAGAACGTTCTGTCTAAAGCCTGAACCGATCTGTCCTGCAGTCATTTAGTTTCAAATCGGAACAAATACAGTGCGTCAGAATTGTGTCTGAACTAAAGACAGGGGAAAAGTGCATTCTTAATGATATACCTGGTTATTAATTAGGATGCAGTGCTGCAAAGCACTGCAACTATTGTTCTTCTACGTGTTTCTTCTTCTTAAACTTATTCCTACGCGAATTTCGATTTCGAATAACTCAATAACCGTACGTCGCACACAGACAAACAATATATCAAAACGTGCGGCTCGATTGGACTCGCTATGCTATTACTTTTCTCTACAGAATACGATTTTTTCGCGACGTAGTCGCGAAAAAATCGTCGAAAAAAACCTCATTCATTTCTATGGAATTAATTAAAAAAAAAAAAGCACTTTTTCAAACATCCGCTGCTCTGGCATGCTTTCACCTAGAGACGTGATTCAAACTCTAAAACATAGGAAAACTTCTCCTCTGTGGATCTGGCATTCAACTTTTCTGCTAGGTTCTACACTTTCGGATCAGTACCGGCTCAAACGCCATGTGGGTTCCGGGAGAAAATCAGGATTTTGAATGGGTGTCTATTGCGTTACACACCAGTGGAGCTCGTTCAGTTAGTGTAGAGAGCTTGAAAAAATAGCTCAAACTTTCTCGCTTAAACTGTGTTTTCAGCCACAAATTTCATTCTACAGACATGATTTTCTCAAAAGTAGTAGTAAAACTTGTCCTGATTCACACAATGTGTCTACCTAACCGATAGGATTTACAGTTTTTGAATGAGAAGCCTCAAAGTGAGGAGAGCGCAGGCGAGCGGCCTCATTGACTCCCATTATAAACGTGGCTGTAAAGTCACTCGTTTTTAACTCGCTCTAGTGTCCTCATTTTTACACTAGGGACAAAACAATTATATCACTGTCTTCAGGAGACCCTTGTGGCACTCACTGTGAAAGAATTTTGTGAATGGCTGCTTTCGTTTTCGAGCTATTCATCGTTGTTCGAGGCCTGGTCCTGAGCAAAAATCAGCCAAAAACTGACAAGATTTTGTGTGACTCAGTGCCTTCTCAGGCCCGTCGCCATGCCGACTGGGAGCAGTGAGGGAGCGGGGGGGGGGGGGGGGGGGGGGCTGTCTCAAGCGCACACAATCATTGCATTGAAGCATCATAGCAAGTCACACATTCACGGCCAGAAAACATGCGTGACCAAATTGCTTCGCGCACTGCATCCTCTCACAATTTCCCCCGGGGAATTGTCCGGTCTAGTTTTCTTTTGTACTACAATACCAAAGCTGACCAATATCTGATACCGAGTGATGCACTGGAGTAAACATTCCCAGACGAACTTCAGGTCTGTCTGAAAATCCAAACTGAAAAGAGACGCTTCTGAAATGTCTGTAGCCGGGAGCTGAACTATAATGTTGTCCGTCTGAAAATAGCATCTAACGGCTCAATATAGAAAAATATATAAAACTCCTGTATCTACACACAGCCTTGATTAGCCCGAGAACAGAGAACAGTCCGATGTCCAAGCCAGTGAAACCCATGTCGTTGGAGTTATACTGTACTTTACTCTTTCACACAATCTTTTCACAAACTGACGACGCTCTGCATCAACTTTAAAGTCAAACTCGGCAATGTTTGCGTCCAATGTGAATCACAAGCTGCTGTTTGTGACGGGCAAATTAACTCTAAAATAATTTCCATAATTAAATAATTTAAGGTCAAAATTAATAATCAATATCAAATCCATCTAAAATTAAGTTTGCCCATTTTGATCCATTAATGGCTTTGACCAACATACAGTAGATGTTCAACGCAGATTATTTTTACATGCTTGCTCTAAAATTCATAAGAAAGTGAAATACACTTGGAATCTAGCAGCACTTAGCAACAACATAGCAACCACATAGCAACAACATAGCAACCACTTAGCAACACCTTAGCAACAGCCTAGCAGCACCTTAGCAACCACCTACCAACACCATAGCAAGCACCTTAGCGAACACCATAGCAACTACCTGGCAACACCTTAGCAACAGCCTAGCAGCACCTTAGAAACACCTTAGTAACCACCTAGCAACACCATAGCAACCACCTAGCTACCACCAAGCAACACCTTTAGCAACCACCTATCAGCAGCACCTTAGCAACAGCCTAGCAGCACCTTAGCAACCGTCGAGAAATACCTGAGCAGCAAAGATTTTTTTTTTAACATGCTTGCTCTAAATCCTTAGGAAAGTGAAACACACCTGGAACCTAGCAACCAACTAGCAATACCTTACCAACCACCCAGCAACACCATAGCAACCACCTAGCAGCACCTTAGTAACCACCTAGCAACACCATAGCAACCACCTAGCTACCAACAAGCAACACCTTTAGCAACCACCTATCAGCACCTTAGCAACAGTCTAGCAGCACCTTAGCAACCGTCGAGAAATACCTGAGCAGCAAAGATTTTTTTTTTTAAACACGCTTGCTCTAAATCCTTAGGAAAGTGAAACACACCTGGAACCTAGCAACCAACTAGCAATACCTTACCAACCACCCAGCAACACCATAGCAACCACCTAGCAGCACCTTAGCAACAGTCTAGCAGCACCTTAGTAACCACCTAGCAACACCATAGCAACCACCTAGCTACCAACAAGCAACGCCTTTAGCAACTACCTATCAGCACCTTAGCAACAGCCTAGCAGCACCTTAGCAACCATCGAGAAATACCTGAGCAGCAAAGTTTTTTTTTAAACACGCTTGCTCTAAATCCTTAGGAAAGTGAAACACACCTGGAACCTAGCAACCAACTAGCAATACCTTACCAACCACCCAGCAACATCTTAGCAACAGCCTAGCAGCACCTTAGCAACTACCTAGCAACACTCTAGCAGCAAATTTTTTTACATGCTTGCTCTAAAATCCTTAAGAAAATGAAACACACATGGAACCTTGCAACACCTGAGCAACCACTTAGCAGCTACCTAGCAATACGTTGCCAACCACCCAGCAACATCATAATCACCTAGCAACACCTTAGTAACAGCCTAAAAGCACCTCAGCAACACCATAGCAACAGCCTAGCAACCACATTACTAACTACCTAACAACCACCTATCAAACACTAGCAACCACCTAGCAGCCCCTTAGCAACCACATAACATCTTAGCAGCCACCTAGCAACCACTAACTACTCTACTCTGTTAACACAACCAGACACATGCCTGTGATTGGCCAGCAGGGGACTGACAATATTACAAAGCTGATCCTTTAAAGGAACAGTCCACCGTACTTCCATAATGAAATATGCTCTTATCTGAATTGAGACGAGCTGCTCCGTACCTCTCCGAGCTTTGCGCGACCTCCCAGTCAGTCAGACGCGCTGTCACTCCTGTTAGCAATGTAGCTAGGCTCAGTATGGCCAATGGTATTTTTTGGGGCTGTAGTTAGATGCGACCAAACTCTTCCACGCTTTTCCTGTTTACATAGGTTTATATGACCAGTGATATGAAACAAGTTCAGTTACACAAATTGAAAGTAGCGATTTTCTATGCTATGGAAAGTCCACACTATAATGACAGCCGTACTAACACCTTCTGCGTGCTTCGAAAGCGCATTGATACGGAGCTCAGATATCAATGTGCTGTCGAAGCGCGCAGAAGGTGTTAGTACGCCTGTCATTATAGTGCGCACTTTCCATAGCATAGAAAATCGCCACGTTTCAATTTGTGTAACTGAACTTGTTTCATGTCACTGGTCATATAAACCTATGTAAACAGGAAAAACGCGGAAGAGTTTGGTCGCATCTAACTACAGCCCCAAGAAATACCATTGGCCATACTGAGCCTAGCTACATTGCTAACAGGAGTGACAACGCGTCTGACCGCGTCTGACTGACTGGGAGGTCGCGCAAAGCTCGGAGAGGTACGGAGCAGTTCGTCTCAATTCAGATAAGAGCATATTTCATTATGGAAATACGGTGGACTGTTCCTTTAAGGTTGTTAGAATAGTGTAAAATAATGACTGAAAATGATTCCTTTTTAACGTCTGATGGAACAATTTTCTTTATCTTCAGAAACTCTCTCAAAACAGAGCTACAACACTGTAAACATGAGCATGTCTGAAGACGAGGTGTGTGGCGTGATGAAATGTATTGTGATGTTTGGTATTCAAGCAATGCAGCCGCATTAATAGGACACAATTAACAGAATGCACCTTGACATTTCTGCATTGTGACTACGCCTCTCCTGGATAGCCTCGCACCATGATCTTCTAACAACAGAGTGAAACTTTATACAGCTGTGGCACTCCAGATCCCAGGCTTTAATCATAATTTCACAGGTTTCACACTGAACAAACCAGACCAAGCCTTTCCTCCATCTGTGCACGAAATTGTGCACTCACCCGTATGAATCCTTATGAATTTCCATTCTCTCCGAGGTGTTAAAAGTGATGTGTTTCATGAAGGTTTCTCCTCTGTCAATCAGAGCAACACGAACCAATCATGGTCGCCTCGTGATCTCATGTATGTAGAAGAGGGCAGGTAAAAGTTATTGGATAAAACATTATTTTTATTATACATCATTCCACCTCAGGAACCTTCAGCAAACATGCAGGACAAACATAACAGATGGAGAAAGAAAGGACAGGAAGAGAAAGGGTTGGCAGGACGAGCTTTTCACTAAACGTTTCCAAGAAACACGTTCTCCATATCTGAACTCTGCCTGACCGCAGCCAGGAGGCAAAGTACACTCCGAAATCAGGTGATGACATCAGGAAGCATCGAACTTGTTCAAAATTATATTTTCTCTCCTCACCACAGGAAACCAGACACTTCCGAGAAACCCAGGAGTGACTGAAACTAAGAATCAGGAGCAAAGATGAGGTTACAACCCCAAGGTTATATGGGAATAAGTGTGGCATGGAAAATCTGTGATGTCATGCAGGTTAAATAAAGGGAAGCTTCTCATTTTGTTAATTGCGCCTGCCGGTTTCTTTTCCTAGAATCCTTGGAATTCACCCAATTCTGTTAACTCTGTAACACATCTTCCTAAAGTATACGCTACAGTGATTACACACTAAATTATTTATCTTAATTAAAACATTCAAACAACCATCACGCAACTCTCCTTCTAAATAACACATCTCAGAGATGGAACGTTCTCCAACAACTTTTTGTCAAGAACGTAAGCTTTCTGAATTTACATTCAAAATTATGCAAGTCCGTTCGGTTGCCGGGCGACCAAACATGCAACTGGGAAGCTCGCTGGAGTTTTTACTTGCCCCATGGGTTAGCTAATAAAATTATAATTTATTGGAATTTGGAGTATTTATATTTCCACTAGGCTTACGTCAGGCACCAAAATAAAGGTAGGAAGCATCACCTCTAGAAGCTTCTCGATCCTTGATTGGTCTGAGTGATTTGAAGAATTGGTACCTCGAGAAGCTTCTCAATCCTTGATTGGTCCAAGTGATTTGAAGAATTGGTACCTCTAGAAGCCTTTCAATCCTTGATTGGTCTGAGAAATTTGAAGAATTGGTACCTCCAGAAGCTTCTCAATCCTTGATTGGTCTGAGAAATCTGAAGAATTGGTACCTCCAGAAGCTTCTCAATCCTTGATTGGTCTGAGAGATTTGAAGAATTGGTACCTCCAGAAGCTTCTCGATCCTTGATTGGTCTGAGAGATTTGAAGAATTGGTACCTCCAGAAGCTTATCAATTCTTGACTGGTCTGAGAGATTTGAAGAATTGGTACCTCCAGAAGCTTATCAATTCTTGACTGATCTGAGAGATTTGAAGAAGTGGTACTTCCTTGAAAATGGTGGGCTTTGAGTGATTTCTGGGTTATGGTATAAATGATGTAGGATCAACGAATCAAGGAATAATCAAAGAGTTTTTGATCCAACATGCAAAAACTGGTGTAATAAAATCCAGAGACATGACACAGGGTGAAAACCGAGGCTTTTGACACTACTCTACCCAAAACATCTGGTCCTTTAGTGGGAACCTTACGTTATCCATCTCAGAGCAGAACTCCATGATCTCTACACCTCCATCACCAATACATCTTGACGAATGACAGCATTTCTCAGCAGGAAGGAGTTCATGCCCATGCAAATCAAACAGTTCACCTATTTACCCAACTTGTGGTGTGTGTGAGACAAACACACCTATGTTCTTACTTGTGTTCTATCGTTACACCAGTTCACTCATCTGTTTCATATTCCTCCACTCTTTTCCATACATACACACGTGTTTCTCTGATATCTTTTCTTAATCTATTTCTGTGTATTATTGGGACGTTTCCAGAACATTCCAGCCGAAGGTGGCCCAGAACGAAGCAGCAGAGTGGAAAACATCATTAAAGTCTCCCACTGTTTCCAGACTTCAACCTGATTACATAATTCCACAAACAGGAGTCTTCACAACAGCTCCAGCCTTCGACATTTTCTGCATTTTTTCCACAGGGAAGAATCTGTCGGAATTCGAGCAAGGAGCTGGAGCCGTGTCCTGACTGGAGCCATTCCCCTGAGGATGTAGTAGTTCTCTGCCTTTCTATTTCTCTTTTTTTGTTCCCCCTTTTCTGCCTTTTATTATGATTCCTTCCGCTTCTCTAAAATAATACTGATTTGAATTGTATTATTAGGAATGAAGAATTAAGACTCATGATATTTTCGCCGGGCGGCACGGTGTTGTAGTGGTTAGCGCTGTCGCCTCACAGCAAGAAGGTCCGGGTTCGAGCCCCGTGGCCGGCGAGGGCCTTTCTGTGCGGAGTTTGCATGTTCTCCCCGTGTCCGCGTGGGTTTCCTCCGGGTGCTCCGGTTTCCCCCACAGTCCAAAGACATGCCGGTTAGGTTAATTGGTGACTCTAAATTGACCGTAGGTGTGAATGGTTGTCTATGTCTATGTGTCAGCCCTGTGATAACTTGTCCAGGGTGTACCCCGCCTTTCGCCCGTAGTCAGCTGGGATAGGCTCCAGCTTGCCTGCGACCCTGTAGAAGGATAAAGCGGTTAGAGATAATGAGATGAGATGACATGATCATCTGTGTTTGATAAGTGTTCTCGTTCTTGTTTCCTCTCTTGCTTTCTTTCTCAGGGTGGTTACGATCCAAACTCCCGTGTGACCGGACTGAACCACATTCCTCATAGCACCAGCATTCCTCAACTCCACCACTATGTTTCTTCTTGCATATGTATAAGTGTGTGAGAGTGTGTATGGATTCAAGACTGCATAAGCATCCTCAAGCATCCACAACTCCATTGTAAGCGAAGTGAATATGAGAAAAAAAATTTTTTATTTTAGCTGTTTTTCAAACTGATGCACTTTGATTATCCCAGAGAAAATCGAATCACTCACAGGAAACCCAACCAGACACAGAGAGAACATGTGAAACTCCACATGGACAGAAAGCCGAGCTCAGGATCGAGGCCTGGAGCTATGAGGTGACAACATGGCAGGATATTTTTACCACATCGCCGCTCACTGATACTCTAAACCTGGTTTCTGGGATGTTGCCTTAAAGTGTGTATTCGTGCTTCATGTTCACAATTATGTGCTGAGACATGTGACGTGTGTTTTGCTGTGTCTCACCACACTGAGCTGACTCCAGGACGTCCGGATGGGTTTGTATTGCACCACGATGCGCTGGTCCGCTTTGGGCTCTCGAGATTCAGCATCCTCATCCGAATCATCGTGCAGTGCCTTCTCCTGGTAGTTCTGATACAGAACCTCATCTTCTGTAGAAAATAAACACACACACACACATATACATGACCGAGTGTAGCATCTCAAACCACGTGTTCAAGCTGATCCGCTGTTATTATCTGTTATTATCCATACAGGACACTTTTTCAATGGAATAAAAACACATGTTCTATTCCCTTCTAGCGGGTTCCATTCATTTGGTTCGACAGCATGCAATATTGTTAGCATATCGCTTATCCTACGAGTATTAGGTCACTACCCAATGGAGAATGAGCGCTGAATATGGTTCACGGTATTGCATGGTTGTCAAGACAACATGACGTCACACGTCGGAGATATAAAACTAGTGAGTGAGCGACTGTGACAATTTGAAGATTTTGGTTCCAAAACGCTATATATCCAATTCCACTGTCTCATCTCATCTCATTATCTGTAGCCGCTTTATCCTGTTCTACAGGGTCGCAGGCAAGCTGGAGCCTATCCCAGCTGACTACGGGCGAAAGGCGGGGTACACCCTGGACAAGTCGCCAGGTCATCACAGGGCTGACACATAGACACAGACAACCATTCACACTCACATTCACACCTACGGTCAATTTAGAGTCACCAGTTAACCTAACCTGCATGTCTTTGGACTGTGGGGGAAACCGGAGCACCCGGAGGAAACCCACGCGGACACAGGGAGAACATGCAAACTCCACACAGAAAGGCCCTCGCCAGCCACGGGGCTCGAACCTGGACCTTCTTACTGTGAGGCAACAGCGCTAACCACTACACCACCGTGCCGCCCCCAATTCCACTGTTTCGAGAAAAATCACTTTTTCTGATTACGGGAAGTGAGAAAAGGAAAACCACTGTATCCTGTTTTAAAATTTATCCTTAATGATAATAAACTTCAAAAATGAAATCCAGAACTAATTAACAGCTTTTAACTGAACCAAGTAATTTTTTTTTTGTCAAGTTGCTACATATCCACGCCACGGCATTTTTCCCCAAAACGCTACGTATCCCTTTCTATTTAAAGTGCATGTCATGACAGATTATTTTATTTTATAGATGATTTTTTTTAGATTAGTTTATCGAAATTATTCATAATTCAGCGTGAAATTGTCCAATTAATGCGAGAAGTGATTTCCTACTTCATTGGTGCAGCCATCTTAGAAGACTTCACGCCAATGGCGGCCTCTGATTGACCAAATGGATATGTCTGGTTTTGAGAAAAATCGGTGATGGCACTTGTTGCGTTTTGGAATGAAAGGCCGTAATGCAGTGTGTAAATCAACGGTAGATATCATGTTTTGGCGAAAACTGAATATGGTACGAGTAAGATATGATAATTTCTGATGGTTTGGTGGCGGTAGTTTCAATTTTTCAAATTTGGCGTTTATCGCGTTTTGGAACCAAACAAACATGGCCGCTGAGTTTGCTTTGTTAAACATGAAAGATTTTGAGAGAATTTTGAAAGAGAAAGATGCGTTGAACACCCGAAAGGAATGTATTATAATAATAATAATAATAATAATAATATCTCATCTCATTATCTGTAGCCGCTTTATCCTGTCCCACAGGGTCGCAGGCAAGCTGGAGCCTATCCCAGCTGATTACGGGCGAAAGGCGGGGTACACCCTGGACAAGTCGCCAGGTCATCACAGGGCTGACACATAGACACAGACAACCATTCACACTCACATTCACACCTACGGTCAATTTAGAGTCACCAGTTAACCTAACCTGCATGTCTTTGGACTGTGGGGGAAACCGGAGCACCCGGAGGAAACCCACGCGGACACGGGGAGAACATGCAAACTCCGCACAGAAAGGCCCTCGCCGGCCACGGGGCTCGAACCCGGACCTTCTTGCTGTGAGGCGACAGCGCTAACCACTACACCACCGTGCCGCCCAATAATAATAATAATAATAATAATATTGGCTGGATTTTTTTTTTCATGGTTCGACTCGTTCAATATCCTGCTAGCTGAATGGAATATATCTGATATACCACTCAACGCCAGGCAACATTATTTAATTAGTCAATGACTTACAATATCCCCTGGGTTGCCAGATTGGAATTGTTTCCACCCAGTATCCACGCCATCCACAACTGACCATATGTTATCTGAATGCTGCTGTTTTACTCTAATGTACATTTAGAAATGTTCATAAAACAAAACCCTTGATGAGACTAATAAAGTGGCGAAAAAATATGTTTCTCATTGGCATGTATCTCAACTATAAGTTAAGTTTTAGCCTTTTAAAATCCTGCAAAAGTCAAACTCTAGTTCTACTGAAAGACTCAATTCCTGTCTGTGCATTTATAATCTAACACACTGATGGAAAAAAACTGCATTACTGCCATATGTACTTCACGAATCATGCACTCACTTCTGTGCTATTGACTGTATTTCTTGTTATGTTCATAAATGCCTTGTATTAGGTCTATGAAACATTTAAAAACTTTTCTGTACAGAGCGCACAAGTGCTCTTCTCTGTTTTGATGACGGCGTGAACATTGTGGACACATTCAAAGCTGCTATCCGATTACAAACCGACTCGATTAGGTTTAGATCCGTTTCACTATGGCACGTAGCTAGAAAACAACTTTGTGAGGAAATCACACTTAGCTAGCAAGGTTTTAGTAATCTTTAGACAATTTGCATTTAACTGCGTTTGTTAAAGGGATCCTCCGGCGGATTTATTCTCAAATGTATTTTCAGTAAAAGTAGTTGCAGATTTCAAAAATCAAACTTTCATTTTCGGAAATTAAACAGTGTTTGAGAAAAATGAATTTTCTTTAAAATGCCAGATGGGCTTGATGTACGTGATGACGTCATGTAGCGGTCGCTTGGAGCAACTCAGCTCTGTTTACATCGTAGTTTTGGCGAAAACTGAATATGTGTCAGATAACGAAATCCAGGGACACATGTCCGCCTGGGGGCATTTTGAGTTATTGACAGATTCAGAAAGTACAGTTTCTAAGCTTTCCAATGATGCCTTCCATGTGGAGATCTGACAATATTTGAAGAATGTGTGGCCTTTTGAAAGTGCATACCTCTTAAAACAGGAAAGGGAGAAAATCGCCCTCAAAGTTTTCCATCTCAGTTACTCTGGGTGCAGGGCGGGCACATAATGGTGCTCATTTGCATGGCATTAAGGAAAGCCCTACCCCCTACTAGCTAGTACGATGCTACTTTCATGTAAACAAAGATCACCACGTCAATTTTCCTTCCATGCAAAGTATGCCCAAAACAATTATGAAGTACAAAAATAAGTCCTAAAGTATACTTTAACGTTTTGTGGTTGAAAAATTACTCACACCGTAAGAAAGAAAGATAGCACGATGATGACACAACTAACACAACACTAGTTTCATGTAACCAAACCACAACACTCTCCGTTACATGCAAAAATAACCACACAGCCTTAGATTAATAAACTTACCCCATCAGAAAGAGAAACATCGCCTTGCACACATCAATGCCTCTGATGGAATATGTAGTCCTAGAACAATTCCTTTTGGTTGCATTTTTTTGGCTAGAAATGGTTATCTCCGATGTAACTACCGGAAGTCTGTTTGCTTCGCAGTGTTTCAGCTCCTCTGCGATCTGTTTAGCTTGCTCATTCCATAGTGAAATTACATGCCTGTATGCAGCTTAAGTAGCCACGAGCTCAGCTCGTATCATACAGCTGATTGGCGAAAAAAAAACAAAAGACTTAAATCATCATGTGAATGGGCCATATGGTAATTTACCCACACCCCCCAGCAGGCTACAGTCCTGACGAAAACGAGACAATTTGCAACAAAAAAATGTATGCTTTTCCAATAAAACAATCTATTATCTGAAATACTGATTGCATTCTTCAAGATCTCAACTTGCACATTATGGAAAAAAACGAAAATCATACATTTCGAAAAAAAAGCTTCTTTTGCAATTATCTCAGATTCGTTTCGGCCGACATGTGTCCCTGGATTCGGAGAGGTGTCACATATGGTACGAGTAAGATATGATAATTGCTGATGGTTTCAATTTTTCAAATTTGGCGTTTATTGCGCTTTGGAACCAAACTCTTCATTTGTAAACAAACATGGCCGCCAAGTTTGCTTTGTTAAATACGAAGTTTTGCTAGTTTTACAAGTATTTTACTGAATTTATCAGTTTTTTAAATGAGTGTGCCTCGTTGTGTAGCGTATTTTAGCCATAATGATGCTAAAAAGAAAGCACAAGCTGGAACTCGACTCCATTTCCACACAGAAAATGCAAAGTGTGCTTGCTCAGCTATGGAGGATCCCTTTAAACTAAAATATATTTATGATTTCTTAGTCAATTATTTGGATATTTTTGAACCTTTTTTGGCTACAGTAGAAAAATGTTCCCTCCCAGACTCCCACACAAATAATATCTGCTCAGTGTTGATCCATCTCCACTAATGAATGGGTTAGAAGGTATTTACAGTACCAGTCAAAAATTGTATACTCCTAATCTACTCCTTCACAGATCACAGGTTTTTCTGTATTTTTTTATTTTCTACATTGTCGAACAATACTGAAGACATCAAAACTATGAAACGTATATGGGATTACGTGGTAAACAAAAATGTGTTAAAATGTTTGATAGTTTAGATTCTTCAAAGTGTCCAGCGTTTACCTTCATGATGCTTTGCACGCTATTATCATTATCTTAACCAGCTTCATGAGGTAGTCACCTGGAATGCTTTTTAATTAACAGGTGTCTTGTCAAAAGGTAATTAGTGGATGAGTTTCTCGCTTTCTTAATGTGCTTGAGATCAAACAATAAGTCAATTATAAAAAATACAGTAATAAAATTATAACATTTCTTTCAATTTGTAACATCTGTTCTGCTTTATGGCTGTACCGCATGGACTCCGACATCGAAACCTGAAAAGAAACTAGACGGAACATACACTACCGTTCAAAAGTTTGGGGTCACTTTGAAATGTCCTTATTTTTGAAAGAAAAGCACTGTTCTTTTCAATGAAGATCACTTTAAACTAATCAGAAATACACTCTATACATTGCTAATGTGGTAAATGACTATTCTAGCTGCAAATGTCTGGTTTTTGGTGCAATATCTCCATAGGTGTATAGAGGCCCATTTCCAGCAACTCTCACTCCAGTGTTCTAATGGTACAATGTGTTTGCTCATTGCCTCAGAAGGCTAATGGATGATTAGAAAACCCTTGTACAATCATGTTAGCACAGCTGAAAACAGTTGAGCTCTTTAGAGAAGCTATAAAACTGACCTTCCTTTGAGCAGATTGAGTTTCTGGAGCATCACATTTGTGGGGTCGATTAAATGCTCAAAATGGCCAGAAAAATGTCTTGACTATATTTTCTATTCGTTTTACAACTTATGGTGGGAAATAAAAGTGTGACTTTTCATGGAAAACACAAAATTGTCTGGGTGACCCCAAACTTTTGAACGGTAGTGTATACCAGGATGCTAAGATCTGCACTGGATATATCCTGGAGGCAACATCTAACTAATAAACAACTCTATGGGCACCTACCACCCAGCTCTGACGTCATTCGCGAAAGAAGAACACGCTTTGCAGGCCACTGCTGGAGGGCTAAGAATGAAATCATTAATTAGCGAGGTCCTACTGTGGGATCCTAAACATGGCCAAGCAAACGCTGGAAGACCTCCCAAAACGTATGTTCAGCAGCTATGCGATGATATTGGACGCTATCCTTCAGACTTGCCTGGGGTAATGAACGACCGGGACGGATGGAGGGATCGAGTTATGGAAATCCGTGCAATTGGCTCGACCCGATGATGAAAAATACAGTAAATAACCCTAATTCATCCACAACTGGAGTAATCCATAAAGTATTATGTCAAGAACCCAACAACTAAGTAAAGAGAAATGACATCTATCATTACTTTAAGACATAAAGTGACTTTTAATAATAATAATAATAATTATAATAATAAAATTGAATTAGAAGGTGTGTCCAAACTTTTGACTGGTACTGTATACACATGCAAAATTATTAAAAGATAGCCAGTGAATGTAGATACAAGGTAGGCGTTATTAATAAACTTTAAATAAATGAGTGTCACCAAGTTCCGAGTCAAAAAAAATAATCACTGTGACATTTGAGATGACTATTGTGAGAAGATGATGACAAAAACACACAAACACACACACGTCTTTCTTATCATTTCCTTGAAATCTAAGCACGGAAAACCTGATTATTTCAGTTTCAATTTTAAAGAATTATCATCAACATCTTGCCAGCTTGAGAAAACAAAGGAAAAACTATTTTCAAGAATACTGACATTGTTGAGCGTTGGGAGCTTTTGAACTCTGAGCAGAGGTGCCGATACTATTATGAAGAAACCTGTAACAGAATTTTACCACAAGAGCCCCAAGCATATGTGCCTGGATGGGTTAGCTCGATGCTAACGGCAAAAAATGACTAAACATACACTTATGTGCAAAATAATAGCAGTGTGTTTAAAACAACTGAGAAAAAGCTCAATCCGCATTTATTTCCACGTACGCAAAGGCGCTGGGAGCACTGCACATTCAATTCCAAATGAAAACGTGAACAAAATATCAATTTTAAACTGAAAATGAAGAAAAAAGAATAATAGGCTGCTCAAAAAAATAGCGGCGTCTGCATTTTCATTTACAAACTCGAATATTTACAGTACAAACTGAAATTTGTTTACAGATTTAGCTTTTCTGTTAATCACTGAACTAATATTTAGTTGTATAACCTTGATTTACTGATAACTGCTTTACATCTGTATGGCATGGAGTCAATTAACATCTGACACTTGCGAAGAGAGATTCCAGCCCGAGCTGACTGGACTACATTCCACAGCTCTTCTGCATCCTTGGGTTTTGTATCAAAAACAGCATTTTTGACGTCACTCCACAAATTCTCAGTCGGATTGAGGTCTGGAGATTGGACTGGCCACTTCATAACATCAATCTTGCTGGTCTGGAACCAGGATGTTGCCCGCTTGCTGGTGTGTTTGGGGTCGTTGTCCTGCTGAAACACCCATTTCAAGGGCATTTCTTCTTCAGCATAAGGCAACATGACCTCTTCCAGTATTTTGATATATTCAAACTGGTCCATGGTGCCCGGTGTGCGATAAATGGGCCCGACTCCAAAGTATAAGAAACATCCCCAAACCATTAGGCCATTATTAAAAAAATGTTCTGTTTCCGGTCCACCGGCCGTGTGAGTGCCGTTGGTGCGGTTGAAATTTTTTTTTTTTAATGCCGGTTTTTCGACATTTTTTTCGGGTTCGTAAATCTAAAATCGAACTTGATATTTCCGCATTCCCAGAGCTTTCCACTAAGGCTCATACTAGCCAGCCATGACAAATAAGTAGCCAGCCGGGGGGGGGGGGGGGGGGGGGACACAAAATAAACTCCTGTGCATGCAGTTCCCAGGATTAAATGTATTTTCCACAGACCATTTATTTATTCACTTTACTCAAATACAAAGTAAAATGGCAGTAAATCTTCTTTCTTTTCTTGCGTATTGCATCATGAGGCGTTCCTGGCTTGTAAATCTCTTATTTTCGGTGCATGACACATTCACGCAGCTGAGCACGCTATGAATTAACAACGACAACGGTCTGCAGTGGCGGCTACACAATTACACACTCAGCGAACATTTCTCCATTTGTGTATGAAAATACACTCCAACCACTCAGTTTGGCTTCATTTACAACCAACGGCGTCTTTTGATGCCAGCACGTAATTGAACGAGAGAAGACTGGTTTACCGGAGACAAAATAAGCGTCATCTCTGCTTCTGTTCCCTCCGACACACTACTGCCTCCGCCGAGTGCGCGCGCACACACCGCATGTCGGGGCCGCGGATGAGTTACTCTCCCTTGATCAACGAAGTTGTCGGGGAGTTTGTGGTTATTATCGGTACAAACAGCGCGAATCACAGCTTAAATGAGTGCGGTTCAGTTTGACATTATTGTCAGTCCGTTAGATAAACATTTAATTTTATTAAAATCTAAAATTAATATTTAGAGCCTGTGGGCTACAAAAATAAGAGTCATTAAAGTAGCCGGCTGGACTTAATTGTGTAGTCGGCTATATGGCCGGCAGCCGGCGCTTGTGGAAAGCCCTGTTGAATCAGCTCTGCGCATGCGCCGTGCAGCACAAAAAAATGGCAGCCACCATGAAGGAAGGAGATCCGGAGTTTTCAAACATTTGCTTAAGTGTGAAATCGCAAAATGGTATTCTAGCGAACAACAAAATAGTAAAGATTCAGAAAAACAAATCATTCAGTGATCATTTTAATAGTGTAATTTCATCCGAACTAGGCCTAACGCTCGATTTAGAACTACAAAAAGTCCGCGTGTCGGACATTTTAAGTACCTTTGTAAAAGTTTTGCAAATGTTGCAGTCAGCATTTAAAATGCTAAGTTTTTGTACAAGTTTCAGTTGATTAAACCGTCGTGTTTTATTAAATGTGTCTGCTCTTGTAATAAAAAAGTACTGAAAGAAAAAGCAAACACAGCATTGCAGTTTCTTATCCATCCATATATATATATATATAAAAAAAAAAAAATCCCTCCCTCCCGACTGAAATTTTTTTTGCTCACCTGGTGGACAGGAAACGGATTTTTTTTTTAAGGATGGCCTTATGCTTGCACCTCCATGTTTTACAGTCTTCACAGTGTACTGTGGCTTGAATTCAGTGTTTATGGGTCGTCTCACAAACTGCCTGTGTCCTTTAGACCCAATCTGTCCATAGAATGTTGCGCCACTTCTCTTTAGGCCAGTCAATGTGTTCTTTGGCAAACTGTAACCTTTTCAACACGTCTTTTCTTCAGCGATGGTACTTTACAAGGGTTTCTTGCAAATAGTTTGGCTTCGCATAGGCGTCTTCTGATTCTTGCAGTACTCACGGGTAACTGAAGATCTTCTTTGATTTCCCTGGAGCTGATAATTGGATGCTTCTTTGCCATTTTTGTTATTCTATGATGTACGTGGATGGTGGTATTCCTTTTCCTACCATGTGTTTTGGGTTTTGTTTGCCATTTTAAAGCATTTGAGATCATTTTAGCTGAGCAGCCAATTATTTTCTGCACTTCTTTATATGTTTTCCCATCTCCAATCAACTTCTTGATCAAAGTTCTTTCTCCTCCGGTACAATGTCTGGAACGACCCATTTTACTCAGTCAGTGCGTTTACATGCACATCCAAATCGAGCTACTGTCGGTAATCGAGCTGAGGGTCCCAGCAGGGGTGCCAGAGAAATCCAATCCTACATGCACACAAGGAAATCGAGCTATTGTGTGAGGTACATTGTGCACCCGAGCCACAGGTGGCGCTACACGCCCCATCGTGTTGGTACACTTCCAGTTGTCGTCATGAAGAGCTATTCAAGAGTATAAACAAAGTTATCAGCAGTGTTGCCAGATACTGCTGACGTTTTCCAGCCCAAAACATGTTCAAATCCGCCAAAATGCACTTAAAACCGCCCAATCTGGCAACACTGGCAGTTCCGTGTTCACAAGTTCCGTGCTCAAGCTGTTAGGCTTGCTCTAACAGACTGTATGGCTACAAACTGTTCTGTGCAGACCACTGTTTTGTAAGACAACTTATTTTGCACAATTGTATATTGTTCTGAAGTCCATTTTTTGCTTACAAAAATTTTTTTTTTGCTTACAATTTAACTTATGTCTTAATAAACACACAAGAAGTTCAATTGTTTTGTTTTTATTGACATTCTTCAGATGTTGGACATACATATATATATATATATATATATATATATATATATATATATATATATATATATATATACACACACACAAATACAATGACTTGTTTATGTACACAATTCACAGCTACGGTATGCAACAGCTGTACAGATGTATTTGGTGATACAGTAAGTGAGCTAAATTTTAACAGTGCAAACAATGCCACAAAAAGAAAAGATTCATGCCGTTGTCATGCCGACCGAGGCTGTTGTGTTTCCCGCTTGTGGTCTCGTCACTTCCGGAAGGGGCAGTGCTGAAGTAAGTAGCTCGACTACGTAGCTCGATAGGGTTTACATGCACTAAGTAGCTCGGCAAAAATCGCATAATCTAGGTCGTGTAGCTCGATTACGAGAAATCAAGTTCGGTTCGATTTCAGCCGAGCTAAGGTGTTTCCATGGCATTTAGAACTTCGATTTCAGTCGAGCAACGGCAGAAATTCGATTTTCTCTATGTGCATGTAAACGCACTCACTGAGCAAGGGCTAAAACCAGCAGGTAAAACATTTGCTGCCCTCCTTCTTTAAGTAAGGGCCATAATTGACACCTGTTTCTTGACAGAATGAATGACCTCACTAATCGAACTCCACACTGCTATTAATTTGAACGTGCCCCTTTCATTAAATGAGTCAATTACACCCAATTAGCAGAGTGCATGTCATGACTGTTGATTCTGTTGAAGTTATGTGGCTAAACTGGAAATGTTCACAGAAAGTGTTCATAATGCTAAGGGTAAAACCAGCTAGGATTGTGTTTAAGGTCCTACCTTCACTGTCAAATGTCCTCTGGGACTGTAGCTTCTTCTTCTTCTCTCCACTCTGCAGAAACATCAGCTAGCAATTAGCCAAAGGTCTGGTCTGTTACAAAACAGTTTCCAAGAGCTAACAGCAAACAAACTCGCACTCAGTAATGGACAATAGTTAGCATCAGCTCATTTCAACAATCCCAACTAGCTCATATCAGTTTGACTAATTGTTCACAATGCTAATAACAGCATTAGCATGTTCAGTTTGCTAGACAGGAACAAATGTTACCTAAAGGTTAACAGAAACCAAAAATTGCAACAATTCATTACTGCTAAAAATAGTCAGTTAGCATTATAGAAGCAAGTTTATGCTAACTGGTCCCGATTCATTGTGCGACAGGCAAACTGAAAACTAGTGTTGGTGTACTCGAGACCAGTCTTAAGACCACTTTTTGAAGGTTTCAGTCCCGTCTCGTAATGGAGTGCACGTTTACTCGGTCTTGTCTGTCCGGGAAGCCATGGCCTAATGGTGAGAGAAGCAGCTTTAGGACCAAAAGGTCGCTGGTTTGATTCCCTAGATCATCAGGAATGGCTGAAGGGCCCTTGAGCAAGGCACCTAACCCCCAGGCTGCTCTGGGTATGTTGTATGTCTCACTGGATAAGAGCATCTACTAAATGCCTGTAATGTAACGTCTTGGATATACAGGACTTGGGATTTTATTTCAAGACGAGTCAAAACCACAACTGTGAGTGGGGATTTCACCAAATTGCCTGTGCATTGTCTGATTTATTTGTTCACATCATGACTGTGATTGGATGTAAAACTTCCTGCTTTAAATGCGAGCAATAAAGTGACTCATTCCAAATTTGAAATTTTCTTCCTGTTAACAGCCATTACCCCTCCTTCACTGGTCTGGTTCTGGTCTTGACTCGGTCTCATCCTGCCTCAGTCTTGGTCTTGACTTGATCTCAACCCCTCAAAGTCTTGGTCTTGACTCGATCTCGATAAACTTTGGTCTTGGTCATGACTTGGTCTTGTCTCTGTCTCGATAAACTTTGGTTTTGATCATGACTTGGTCTTGTCTCGGTCTCAATAAACTTTGGTGTTGGTCTTGTATCAGTCTCGATAAACTTTGGTCTTGATCATGACTTGGTTATGTCTCAGTCTCAATAAACTTTGGTCTTGGTCATGACTGGGTCTTGTCCTGGTCACGATAAACTTTGGTCTTGGTCTTGACTGGGTCTTGTCTTGATCTCGATAAACTTTGGTCTTGGTCATGACTTGGTTTTGTCTTGATCTCGATAAACTTTGGTCTTGGTCATGACTTGGTTTTGTCTTGATCTCGATAAACTTTGGTCTTGGTCATGACTTGGTTTTGTCTTGATCTCAATAAATTTTGGTCTTGGTCATGACTGGGTCTTGTCTTGATCTCGATAAACTTTGGTCTTGGTCATGACTGGGTCTTGTCTTGATCTCGATAAACTTTGGTCTTGGTCATGACTTGGTCTTGTCTTGATCTAGATAAACTTTGGTCTTGGTCATGACTTGGTCTTGTCCCGGTCACGATAAACTTTGGTCTTGGTGATGACTGGGTCTTGTCTTGATCTCAATAAACTTTGGTCTTGGTCATGACTTGGTTTTGTCTTGATCTCGATAAACTTTGGTCTTGGTCATAACTTGGTCTCAGTTTAGGTGGTCTTGACTAAAACACTGCTGAAAACCGATGAGGAAAAAAGCGTCAGACCATAACACTAGCTTTCCAGAACTTTTCATCAACAGCATTATAGTAAATACCATCAAATAGATTAAGGACACAGTTTGTAGCCAGTTAATTCCGGCTCTTCTGTTCACACTGGTCTATCAAATTCTGATATATGGACATTAGCAGACACTCTCCACCTTTCAGCTCTTTGAGCTCTATGGTCCCTTTATACAGCCTTTGTGCCTTGCATGGAAGTGTTTAGCCGAGCTAATTTGAGGGCATTGGAGTACTTATGGCTCCTAAAACACCACCACCACCGTCCTTCAATTCTCACGTTGATGTTGTGAGCCAGCTCAGTATTCAAAAACACTGCAATCTGACAGAAAATGGTGGCTGTTTCATTACATCATTCTGAATTTACTGTTACTGTTACTTGTATTCACAGTATCTGGCAGACTAAAAGTGCTCTGTTATCTTTATAGATAAAGTAATCAGCCAGAGTCTAAAGATCTCAACAAACTGAGGGTTAAAAGTCTACGCTGATTAGAGCTGGCCAACATGATGACAGAATAAATTACGTCACTGGACTTTTCTGAGATGTTGTTTTATGACATTTTATAACATCGATATCATGATACCATGAAACACTGTGTATTGTAGAAATGTCTCTGCAGTATTAGGACTTTATTGGGACAAATTTCTGCCATATCGACCCTTAGTGCTGCTGATACACACAAGTTATGTTAAGTTTGTGTCAGTTTTGATTCCATCTTGGATTTGTGTCATACTTGATGTAAATAACGTCACTGTACCCAACAACTAGTGTGGAGAATTTTCGTTCCATAAGTCGTTACTTTTGAACTATTTATTCTAGATGCTTGAAATTCTCAGGGATTGTTCGACACTATTAGATGTCTTTAAATTTGAAAATAGTTGGCCCATAGTTGCTTATTTGTCAAGTTATGACTTGCTGAAAATTGTATATATTTAACAGTTTTTCCACAAAATCAAGTCGTACATGAGCTGATAGCTGACGAGGCGCGTAGCACCGAGTTGGCTATAAGCCATGTATGACGAGATTGAGTGGAATAACTGTTTTATTCTATTCACATTCACAGGATTTTGAGAAACGGAGCATTTTTATTTTTTGCAAATTCGATAAATAAAAACTTTATACAAAACGTCCGACAAAATCGTTTCCGCTTAGAATGTAAACAAACCGGCGAAATGACAGGAGCAATTTATGAAAAATAATATAATAATAATAATAATTCTTGAAAAATAAAAAAAGATATGTTCTTACCATCAAATACTTTCATTCCAAATTTTGTTGCTTTTTTTTGGTATTTTGTTTACGAGCAGAGTTTTTATTTCGTCCTTTGTTGGTTCAATAACACGCGCCGCCATTTTGTTTTTTCTCTACTCACCGTATATGAGCTGATAGCGCAGTAGTAGAGTAGCCAATCAGAGCATGCGATTACTCACATCCAATGAATGTGGACAGAATTTTATATATATAGTTTGGTGCAAGGTATTTAGTCCATTTACTAATTCAAATATACTCTTTCCATTGGTGTGATTGTTTTTATGGTCTACTTTGCCACACATGGGCAATATGCACTTGAAATATACAGTACTGTGCAAAAGTCCTGGCACCCCCTTTTTCCCCATACAAACTTTACTATAGATTTCTATTTTATGACTTCTACATTATCGATTCAGTCCAAAAACATTTTAGAGTTCCAAACGTTCATTTTCCAGCACAAAAGTAAATATGTTACAAAAAATATGTTTGTATCTGAGTAGCATATTCCATAAGAGAGCACTTTTCAGATTAAAAAAGAAAACATAATGAAGGCTACTGGCAAAATTTTGGTGCAAAATGAAGAAGCGAGTATGACAGTCAAAGTGTCCAGAAGAACCGTGGCTGGTTCTGTAAGATGCTCAGTAAAACCTACAGCTCATTTCCGCATAAAACTGACCTCACTGGACCTCAGACTACTAATTTTATTTTTGAAGCAACAGGATAAAGCGGCTAGAGATAATGAGATGAGGGTCATCTCACACCAAATATTGACTTTGTTTCATTTATTATGACTTACTGCTTACTGTTTATATTATTTTTTAATGTTGAAACATTTCATTTCATTATTTTTTAAGCTTTTTTTTTTTAAATCTACAGCATTTCTTTACATGCGCCTAAGTCTTTTACACAGGACTGTCATACATGTCAACCTATACGGAATGTCCGTATTTTATACGGATTTGATTCAATAAACGTAGTATACGGGTGTACAAATAAAGTTATACGGATTCTTTAAAAAAACTTCAATATTTATTTAGAGCTATAATCAATTCCTGCGATGATAAAAGAGCGCATAACATTTACAAACGTACTGTACACCACAGACAGCCAGTAAAGAGTCTTATGAAATCGCGAGTTATCTTGTGGTAGCGAGACTTCGTTCCACTTCTGATCATGCGCACACCGCATTGCGAGAATCCCGCCAACCGGGAAGTAACATTTTGTTTGAAACGCGTATTTCCACCTGAGCGACTTTCAATAGCGACTGAAAAGATTCTGAATGGGCACTCCGGCAAGATCAACACAGACACTTGCTGTGACATGCAGCCTCGTGAGGTATTGGTGCAGACTGCTAAAAAAGCTGTCATGGAGTACAATTCAGAACATTAGAGTGACACTTTGTGTTTTTGTCAAACATTGGAGCTTTGTATTCATTCTGAAGGTTTATTGTTATTAATATTGAATAAAAAGTAACTTGGATAGATCATTGTTAATTATCATTCAAATTTTACGTAAATTATTTTAATTTGCATCTTATACGGATTTTATAAGGGAAATACGGATTTTGGAGGTTGGTTATACAGGTTTGATTGACCAAAGGTTGACATGTATGGACTGTGTATGTGAATTGTTTTTCCATTTTCAATGTCTTATAAAATCTGAAATTTTTTATTTCTTTCAGTCATGCACCAAGTTGCTAAGAAAGTATTATAACATGAGTATTATATACGTATAAAACAATCAGATAAAAGATCTGATGCAGTTCAGTGTGAAGATATAGTAGGCTCTGAAGCACGAAATATTGTTTATACAATATTCAGCAAGCCATAACTTGAAACTGTGGACCAGCCATTTTAGATGTTAAAGACATATAATAGTGTAGAACAATCCATGAAAATGTCAAGCATCTAGAAAAATGTACCGTATTTTCTGGACTATAGAGCGCACCTGTATATAAGCCGCATCCGCTCTATTTTAAAAAAAAATTTAAAAAAAGATATACAAGCCGCACCGGGCTATAAGCCGCAGATATCTATGTTGAAAAATTAGATATTTACTGCATGTACAGAACGATTTTGTACCGTAAATGTACATGTATGTACCTGAACAGATTCTTTCCGAACAGTGCCTTTTAACACGGCAGCAACTTTGCTGATTAAAACGGAACAGAACCAAGAGAAAATAACCGGTATTTATTTACCTTCATTTCTCCTGTGTTTGAAACCACAAGTCACTTTAATCATCTTCGCTGGATTTGAAAATAATTACCAGTTAGTAATTTGTCGTGCGTGTTCTATCTGCTAAAGATCTGCTAATTCTTCTTTGCATTGATTTTTCGTCCATCTTATTTTTGATTCTACTTCCGGTTAGAGCGCCCCTAGCGGTGGAAGAAAAATCCACAGAATAGCCGCACCTTTGTATAAGCCGCATGGTTCAAAACCTAGGAAAAAAGTAGCGGCTTATAGTCCAGAAAATACGGTAATGACTTACACTCACTGGCCACTTTATTAGGAACACCCATCCATCCACCTGCTGTTTTATGCAGTTCTCTAATCAGCCGATCCCTCGACAGCAGCACGATGCATCAAATCATACAGATACAAATCAAGAGCTTCAGTTTATTAATGTTCAGACATCAGAATGGGAAAAAAAAACTGTGATCTCGAAGTGTGACTTTCTTTCACTGTGGCATGGGTGTTGGTTTGAGCCAGATGAATATTTCTGGTTTGAGTATTTCCGAAACTGCTGATCTAGAGACAACAGTCTCCAAAGTTTACACAGACAGGATGGTGTGAAAAAAAAAAAAAACAGTGAGTGAGCGACAGGTCTGTGGATGGAAACAAACGCCTTGTTGATAAGAGAGGGTCAGAGGGAAATGGACAGATTGGGTCGATCTTTTTTGCCACGAAGGAAGGATATAGCAACTCATAGCAACTCTTTACAACCGTGGTGAGCAGAAAAGCATCTCAGCATGCAAGAGAAAACAGAACAGCACATTGGGTTCCAGTCCTGCAGCCAAGAACAGGGCTAAAGTGGCCGGGGAGTGTATAATATTGTAATAATAATGTAAAATAGAGTAATGACTTTTGAGACTTTGCAGTTTTTAGCCAGACTTGTTTATAAGGACCACAACCCCCTTTTTAAATCGTCTAAGAAGATACAAGCCGAAGAATTTGCACCAGTTGTTGTTATATAATGTACGAAGCAAAACCAAGATGGTCAGTCGAGAACATTTTCTAAAATACTTCAATTTGCAATGAAGAGATGAGACTGAAGTCTGTACGTGAAGACATGAAGGGGAGGATCTGTCCACCACCTTGGCACCAGTACAGAAAACTCATGTGGCTTGTTATAGCTCACACTGTATAATGACCATAAACTGGAAAACAGAATCCAGGCATGTCTCGGCTTATTACATAACACTCCAGTAAAACATCAACAAAGCCATAAATGCCATCAGCTCTGTACTCAGTGATCTGTGAAAATGCACTTTGAGGCTAATTGCAAACACAATGCACAGGTTTGTATTTCAGGTCGGCAGTGATTGTCTAAGTGTGATGTGGATTTGAGCCTAATGACACAATATTCTGTTACGGACGTACTTCTGGTCATATGACTTGTTATATTGTTGAAAAGATTTATGCTTCGGATTAGGAAGGTTTTTTTTTTTTTTTGCAGCTTATGGACAGCACAAGTCCCTGTTACAAAACATACTAACTTCCGTTAAATTGTAGAAGAACAATTTTATTCATTACATGTACACTTGTGAAATTCCTCTCTGCATTTAACCCACCTGAAGCAGTGAACACACACAAGTGAGCAATGAGCGCACATATACCCAAAGCAGTGGGCAGCCATGTTAACAGCGCCCGGGGAAAAGTTGGGGGTTAGGTGCCTTGCTCAAGGGCACCTCAGCCTAAGGCCCCCCCATGTTAACCTAACCACATATTTTTGAACTATGGGGGAAACCGGAGCACCCAGAGGAAACCCACGCAGACATGTGGAGAATATGCAAACTCCACACAGAAAGGCCCTCGTCAGCTGCTGGGCTCGAACCCAGAACCTTCTTGCTGTAAGGCAACAGTGCTAACCACTACACCACCATGCCACCCCAAATTGTAGCTATTCCTTATAGATTTATCACGGGATACAGATTTTAAAATAAGAATTTAGGGTTTGTTCTGTTACTGGTGTACACTCTTCAATGGTTCCTCGAGGGTTTGGGTTTGCAGCTTGCTAAAAGGATTCTACTTGGAGCAGGGTTCCAGTTTAAAGGACTGCCAAAAAAAATCCTTAACACTGAACCTTTTTTCTAAAAGGGTACCCATTTTGTCTGACTAGAGACCCATACCCAAGGTTCTATCTTTCATTTCTGAAGGTTTCTCAAGTCAAGAAAAGGCTTCAAAGCTCACTGGCTGGTAATCGATTCTTGATTTCTAGTTTTCATAGATAGCACCTACACCTGGGGAAAAAGGTTCTTTATGGAATAATTCAATGGTTCCATTTCAGAAAGCTAGAAATAGAAGCTTTCTAGCTTTCTGCAGACTGCAGTGAGGGTACTATTTAAAGGTTCTACAAAGAACCCTACAACCTTTGTCAAAAACAGGTTCCAGGTAGAATCCCTTCAGAAAGCTAGAACTGATAATGATCCAAAAGTGTATACACCAGGTCAGAGTCTTATGTTAGATGTCCCTCATATCAATAAAGCTGCACTCACCGTGTTTTTGGTAGGTCGTGGACTCCTACATCCTTCTTTCACCTCTTCAACACCTTTTAGGAGGTTAGAAGAAGGGACTTCCAGGTCTACACCGCTCACCACAGCCCGGCGGTATGACGTGGACCTCAGGCCCCTCCTGAACACCCCGGGCGCATCCTCACCATCCGCCTCTTCAACATTCTTACTAGTGGAGAAGAAGGAGCCACTCTCCACCATGCTGCGGGCACGGAGGGAACGTATGGAAGGGCCTAACAGCCCCCCAGATTGGCTGATTTTGCTTGGTCGCGTTTCAGATGCCAGGTTGTGAGGAATGAGCTGCTGGGTGCCCATCTTTAACGCGGCAGGGCTGCGCGTACTGAGGGCTACGCGGGGTAGGGGTGACTTGACTTCCGATCCCTGGGAGGTGTTTGAGGACTGGCGTGAAAATGGAGTTCCTGTGCCATTTTCAGATGGAGACAGAGATTGAGGGGTAAAGGGCTCGGATGGTGTGCTGGGAGTGGATGAGGAGGAAGAAGTGCAAGAAGAAAGGGAGGGAGTACTGGATATGGAGGTATGAGATGAAGAAGATTGAAGAGTGACTGGAGAAGAGAGCTGCTGAGGGGAATTCTGGGAGGGAGAGCTAGACTTCTGTGGGGTTCGCCTACCTGTTATTGGGGACGAGCCCCCAAAAACAATCTGCTCCATCTGGGAGATGAGGGTAAATGGGTTGGACAGGCGCTTCAGAGGATCATCATCTCTTTTTGTCTCCTTTTTGCTCAAATCATTTGCAGTTTTTGTAGACAGGGTAGTTTTCGGCACCTGCTTATTGTCCACATTGTCACTGTTATTCTCTGATCTGAACTTAGCCAGAGAAAAGCGTCCGTTGGATATATGCCCAATACTAATGCTCCTTACAACACGAGTCTTACGAGTAGGTTTGTTCAAAACATGCTTGATCACCATGGCGCCTTGTGGAGTGGTGACTGTCTCTGCAGGTTGTGTGAGGGTGAAAGAGGACTTGTCTTCCACGGGAAAATCGGTCATAAGGACACCATCAGTCTGACAACTCAAAGGTCTTGGCTTGGGCTTCGGGTTGCCATTCGAGATCTGGTCCGTTGTACGCTTTTTCCACAGAGGCGCAATGATGCCGTTGTTGTTGTTGTTATTGGAAAGCTCGACCTCGTTGCTATCCATAGCAAGGTCACGGTGATCTGAAGTGAAAGCAACACAAGATTAATCTGCCTGAAGCGAAGTGCAGTTTCCTGTTTCTCTGATCACTTATTAACCAAATGGGGTTCTGCAGAGTTAAGGGTTGAACGAGTCTTGTTAAATAAAGGAAGGTTTTTGTATCCGAGAGCTTATAGAATAAATAGTGTACGGTCAGTATAAAGACTGACAAATGAAATACACAAGTCCTGCTCCTACTTAAAAAGCTATTAAACTCAAAAATAAAGGTACCCGAATGCACTTTTCCGCATTGCTTGGGCGGTACCATCAAGATAACATGTTGTGTATGCTTAGTATGGATCTTTCACCTTTAACAATAAGTTAAGGTATATAGGGCAAAGGAAGGCATTTGGCTTTGTCGGGTATTCGGTTCCACTACATTGAAAATGCATGGAATTTATCACCAGCATGTCAGACATTATTGCACATCACTCAGAAGACAATCGGAATGCGTGATAACTTCCCCAGGAAAATGAGATAGAAATTGAAAATTGGACTCTTCTACTGGCGGTTTATTCCCTCACACCTGTCAGAAACACGGGTACAGTAGGAGTCAATTTCTGTCCCCAAGGTACAGTCTACACTAATGTACCCCCTAGGGCTCATTATTGGACTTCAAGGTAACTATGTGTAGCTTTTTACGGCCAAAAAGGTACATATATGTTCCCAAGCAGTATATGGAGGGTACAAATAAGTACCGTAAAGGGTACTGATCCAGCAACAAGCTGCTGTACCAGTAAAGATACAATAATGAAATAATATTGGCTGGCGTTGTGGTATATCAGATATATTCCATTCAGCTAGCATGATAGTTGAAGACGAGTAGCTGAATGGAATATATCTGATAGACCATGAAAAAAGCCAGCCAATATTATTATTATTATTATTATTCATACACATTCGATGGAACAATTATACATTTTACAAAAAGGTAACCTGACGGCCATGTTTGGTTACAAATTGTCACAGTCACTTGCTAGCGTGGAAGTTTTACATGTAATAGATATCTTATGGCATTTTCAATTCACTGCAACAAAGAAATGCCTGTGCGCATGCGCAGCAGAAAACTTTCACATTGGATATTCGCATCAGCTCCGACGTGTGACGTCATGTTGTCTTGACAACCAAGCAATATTGTAAACCATATTCAACGCTCATTCTCCATTGGGTAGAGTGACGTAATACACATAGGATATGCAATATGATAACAATATTGCATGCTATTGAACCAAATGAATGAAACCTGGTAGAAGGGAAGAGCATACATATATTATTTACCAGCTGGGAGGTCCGTATCGTGAAATACCATGACAGAGGTCTTGAAAGTACTCAGTAAGGCCCTCTGGGCCAAGGTCAGCATTCAAGGCCGAGGTCACGGTATTTCACCATACGGACCGACCTTAAGCTGGTAAATAATATATTTATTTTTTCTTACCAAATTCTAACAGAAAACGAGAGCACCCGAAAGGGAAAATTGAGCCGAGCCACCATTTTGAATCCTCATTCATGGCTGTAATGCAAATTGCTTCCTCCTCGGTATACAAGTGCACTTCCATGGCAGGAGAAAAACTACATTTTGCCGCCTATGTAGTTCCCTATTTATACAAAATTGAGTCATTCAGGATTCAGCCATGGTTTTGCTCAGCGTTAGCAACAGTTGCAGGTTTTTAGCTTTCGCCTGCAATGTTTTCTTTTATTTCTTCTTCCTCAGGGTAGTAAAACTCGCTTTCGCTGTGAAGACTGTCGTTATCGCTATCCATGAAATTAACGCTATTCTCCTGAGAAATGTGAAAATAAATGTTGACAAAAATTGCTACTATGTTTGTTGTTGTTGTGAACGAGCGAGTCGCCAGAGGTCCGTAACCGGGATCCGTAACTGGGGTCCGTACTGTAGGATACGGACCCACTCGCCAGCCAATCAGAACGCAGGATTTGACGGAAACCGGACCACGAAAAAAACAATTACAGTTATTCCATGAAATCGAGTCGTACACGAGCTGATAGCGGCTACGACTGTTTTATTCTATCCATATTCACTGGATTTTGAGAAATGGAGCATTTTTATTTTTTGCAAATTCGATAAATAAAAACTTGATACAAAACGTCCAACAAAATCGTTTCCGATTGGAATGTAAACAAACCGGCAAAATGACAGGAGCAATTTGTGAAAAATGTGATAATAATAATAATTCTTGAAAAATAAAAATCAAATACTTTTATTCTATATTTATTTTGTATTTTTGGGGGGGATTTTGTTTTCGGGTAGAGTTTTTATTTCGTCCTCGGTTGGTTCAGCAACACGCTCCGCCATTTTGTTTTTCTCTACTTGCGGTATATGAGCTGATAGCCGAGTAGAAGAAGAAACCTTTATTTGTCACATGCACACTTCAAGCACAGTGAAATTCATCCTCTGCATTTAACCCATCTGAAGCAGTGAACACACACGCACACCCAGAGCAGTGGGCAGCCACACCAGAGTGCCCGGGGAGCAGTCAGGGGTTCGGTACCTTGCTCAAAGGCACTTCAGCCCAAGGCTGCCCCATGTCTTTGGACTGTGGAGGAAACCGGAGCACCCGGAGGAAACCCATGCAGACACGGGGAGAACATGCAAACTCCACACAGAAAGGCCCTCGCCGGCCGCTGGGTTCGAACCCGTAACCTTCTTACTGTGAGGCGACCGTACTAACCACTACATATCCAGTGAATGTGGATGGAATAATATTTTTTATTCCATCAGAAAAAAAAAAGTGTCCCGTATGTATAATAACGCACTTTATTTTCTGAGTGGATAGAGAATCGGCTCTAAAAAAATATATATTATTATTATTATTATTTTTTAAGTTGACTTGTTGGAAATCTGTTGCATTTTTATCATTAGATTCGGTGCCAGTTAATTTGAAGCCGATCACGCCACTCTTCACCCAAACTGGATCTTCAAGATGATGTATCTTCATAACAACAAGGAAAAGTTCAATCTGGCGCGTCTGTCTGAGCAGCGTAGCCTACGTGAGACAGTTTAATTGTTTTTCTGGTTGATTTCTTAAAACAAACTAACCTGCCTTCAACAAACATCTGTCTGGTCTTTCTCAACTCCACATGTCAGACTGCCAGTGACAAGACAAACTGGCAGTCTGAAGCTCACGAGCAGAAACCGGACACCTCAAGAATCTGAACAGTGTCAGAAATGAAGACTGCAAACTAGGGTGCATCAGTTGCCCCCTAAAAATGAAAAGTTCCTCCGATCATGATGCATTTTTTTTAATGTTCCTTTTGGTAAGAAAACAGACTGGGTGAAATATTTTGACAAAATTCAAAAGTTTAACGGTGGCACCAGGAGCTCAAAGTTATGGAAAAAGCTGCTATTTTATGACAAAATTTCGATCACTTTTCATGAAACATTATGGCACCTTATAGAGTATACCAAATATCTTAGATACTGTAGACAGTATGCCTAGAATGTCTAAAAATATTTGGAGGTTTATTTTAGGGTGTGGCGGCACGGTGGTGTAGTGGTTAGCGCTGTCGCCTCACAGCAAGAAGGTCCTGGGTTCGAGCCCCGTGGCCGGCGAGGGCCTTTCTGTGTGGAGTTTGCATATTGTGTCCGTGTGGGTTTCCTCCGGGTGCTCCGGTTTCCCCCACAGTCCAAAGACATGCAGGTTAGGTTAACTGGTGACTCTAAATTGACCGTGAGTGTGAATGGTTGTCTGTGTCTATGTGTCAGCCCTGTGATGACCTGGCGACTTGTCCAGGGTGTACCCCGCCTTTCACCTGTAGTCAGCTGGGATAGGCTCCAGCTTGCCTGCGACCCTGTAGAAGGATAAAGCGGCTAGAGATAATGAGATGAGATGAGATTTTAGGGTGTCACTAGCATTATCTATCAATGTTATAACCCTGGTTTTAAGCTTGCCGCCTATGCATATGCTCGCCCCTGTTAAATGCAAAGGTTCTTAACATGATCTCTGGGTCACAAGAAATCAATAAATGGAGTCCAACATTGTGATTCAAACCTTATGCGAAAAAAAGTGTTTTTGGGCAAAAAATGAACCTCATGGTGCCACCATTACCATTAGACTTTTGAATATGGTCAAAAAAAATTTTACAAGATGTCTTTATTGGTGAAAAGGAACATCCAAACAAAAATGCATCAGATTTTATGAAAGTGAGGGTAGCTGATGCACCCTACCTACCGCAAACTGCTGCTGGAGCTGCATGAAGGAAAGGTTCATGGTTTATATCTTCAGTGTGTGTGTGTGTGTGTGTTGATGTGGTTGGTGATTAGATCCAGTGTTTAATTATCTGTTAGAATAAAGGTGCTGGTCTTTAAGGTCTAATGATGCAGGTTAAAAAGTGAAAGATCCACACTAAAGAGGTTCCATTGAAGAATGAAGGAACTGTAAGACCTTTGTTGCTTTGAATGCAAAGAAATGAAGCGACTCTGTGAGTTACCGTAAGCTCTCTATAAAATATTGACAGTAAATGAAAAGTGAAGTGTTTACCTTTAGGAGTGCACTTTCTGAAAGCAGGACCCGTTCAGCTCATGCTCCTGTTCCAGCGCGGCTCCGGTAATAATGAAATAATGCCCTGTGTGTGTGATAATGGTGTTAATGGTTTTATTCCCAGTTCAGCCAGTGACTCCACTGGGTTTACTCCACATCCTCCTCGCGCGCACCTCTGGCGGATCCTCGTGCACGCGACTCGTGCGCGCGACCTGCGACCGCAGCTGAATGACGGAGTTCTTTTGGCACGCGAGCACAAGATTGTCCCAAATTCGGGTGACGTCACGCACACGCCCATCTTTCGGTGTCCTCCTTCAAAAGAACATTACACAACTTCCCATCCTTTAGAATTCCATATAATAATAATAATAATAATAATAATAATAATAATATATTCTGTGACTGTTTTGTCATTTTTACAAATATTAGAAATTGAGAGTAGGTTATTTTCTTATTTTTATTTTTCTAAAAATAATAATAATAAAATGAAAATTAAATTGACATAAAATTAAAGGCACACCTGCTTTAAACTGCTGTGTCTTCTCTGCCGTGAGAATAAACACTTTTTTCTAAAGTCACAATATTGACAAACAGATCAAATGAGGTAAAAAAAAAAAAATTTTTAAAATCATTTTAAAAAAAAAAACATTAACCTTTCGGCTTTTTTTTTTTAACACCAAACATCCTCATGAAGGCAAAGTTTGGGACTTTTTTATTTTTTTTTTTTTGGGGGGGGGGGGGTATTCATTCATTCATTCGTTTGTTTGTTTGTTTATAAACCAAACATCCTCATGAAGGCAAAGTTTGATTTTGTGTGTGTGGGGGGGGTATTTATTTATTTATTTCACCAAACATCCTCATTAAGGTAAAATTTTGGAATTTTTTGGGTTGGGGGGGTATTTATTTATTTGTTAGTTTGCTTGCTTGCTTGCTTGTTTACTTGCTTGCTTATACACCAAACATCCTCTTTAAGGCAAAGTTTGGGATGTTGTTGTTGTTGTTGTTTTGGGGGGGGATTTATTTATTTATTTCACACCAAACATCTCCTTTAAGGTATAGTTTGGGATTTTTTAGGGTGGGGGAGGAGGAAGATATTTATTTGTTTATTTTAATTTTTTTCACCAAACATCCTTATAAAGGCAAAATCTGGTAATTATTTTGGGTGGGGGGAGGGGGTATTTATTTATTTATTTATTTATTACACCAAACATTCTCATTAAGGCAAAGTTGGGGATTTTTTTTTCTGGGGGGAGGGGGGGTCTCATCTCATCTCATTATCTGTAGCCGCTTTATCCTGTTCTACAGGGTCGCAGGCAAGCTGGATCCTATCCCAGCTGACTGCGGGCGAAAGGCGGGGTACACCCTGGACAAGTCGCCAGGTCATCACAGGGCTGACACATAGACACAGACAACCATTCACACTCACATTCACACCTACGGTCAATTTAGAGTCACCAGTTAACCTAACCTGCATGTCTTTGGACTGTGGGGGAAACCGGAGCACCCAGAGGAAACCCACGCGGACACGGGGAGAACATGCAAACTCCACACAGAAAGGCCCTCGCCGGCCACGGGGCTCGAACCCAGGACCTTCTTGCTGTGAGGCGACAGCGCTAACCACTACACCACCGTGCCGCCGGGAGGGGGGGTTATTTATTTATTTATTTCACACCAAACATCTCCTTTAAGGCATAGTTTGGGATTTTTTAGGGTGGGGGAGGATGATATTTATTTATTTTAATTTTTTTCACCAAACATCCTTATAAAGGCAAAATCTGGTAATTAAAAAAAGGGAGGGGGTATTTATTTATTTATTTATTACACCAAACATCCTTATTAAGGCAAAATCTGGTAATTAAAAAAAGGGAGGGGGTATTTATTTATTTATTTATTACACCAAACATCCTTATTAAGGCAAAGTTGGGGATTTTTTTTGGGGGGGAGGGGGTAATTTATTTATTTATTTATTTATTTCACACCAAACATCCTCATTAAGGCAAAATTTGGGAATTTTTTGGGTGTGTATGTGCGTGTGTGTGTGTGTGTTTGGGGGGGGGGGGGGTTTGTTTGTTTGCTTCTTTCTTTCTTTGCTTGCTTGCTTTTTTTGGCAGGAAGAAAAATCCACAGTTTTCACCTCCAGTAAGTTTTTTTTTCCCCCTTTTGGTCTCCTCTTCTCCTTCTTTTAAACTCACGAGTTTTTCTTTTTATATAGTTTCTCTTCACTCTAAAGTTCATAATGCAACATTCCTCATATCTTATCATAACCAAAAACTATGAATAGTGCATTAGGAGTGAAAAAATATTCTATATTCTGTTTTATTGAACTTATTCTGCTGTTCCAATTAATATTAAAGATGCTGCTTCTCAGCTCCAGTGTGAGTGTGTCGAGTTTCAGATGTTCTCCTCGTATCCAAGTGTGCTTTCTCCAGGTATTTTGGTTTTCTCCCACCGCCCAAAACACGCCAGATGTACTTTTATAGAGGACATTTTTCACGATCTTCATAGTTTCCTTTCGCTGAAATGATTATGGAACAATGGCTTCACAGCATCTTTCTTCTTGCAGCATGCAGTTCATTCTTCCTCCTCAAGGTGGCAGCAAAACTCTTTTCAGTGTTCATCTGTCGTGATGTTCTCCTCCGCCTGCTGGCTGAAATGTTTATCTGCACCCTTAGACCCTAATCCAGGGTTCCTCAGAGGGTCTGGAGAGGGGATAGGGTTCTTACTGTATACTTAGAAACCTCTGTTTTGATTTCATCAAGAGACACAAACCACAGAACCTTTCAGGCTTCCAGATTTCAACTTTTTTTGCATTGAAAATCAAGACAGAGTTTTGTGTATCAGGTTGGAGGTCCACCGCACAGTACCAAGTTTTCACATTTATTCACCTCATTATATAATTTTCAGACATTTTTCTGAGCTGGATCAAGTGGTTTGGGAGCAGAAAAAAATGTGAAAATTTGGATTCTTCCCCCCCGAACAGGACTTCATATCATTTCTTCTGTGCAATGAATCCAGTTAAAACATTCATCTTTATATAAACTTCAGACAGTGTTAACTGCATGGACATATGTTGTTGTTTTTTTAACAAGTGGAAATTTCATGAATTTTTCAGAATGAAATCACACCATGACAAAGAGCTGAGCAGTTTTATTCTTCTGCATCTACATCAGTCCACAGAGAGACTCAGCTACACTACAATTAACCCACTGTTGAATTTAATCTAATTAGGAGTGAAAAAAACAAGATACATTAAGGTTCAAGAACATTCATTAAAGCAACTATCATAAACAACAATCCAGCACTGGACTCATGTGGAACATTGTACATACCCCCCACCCCTACTTCCGGGCTATTATCATGTACCATATCACATGTTGCACTATTATTGTTACAGTTCCACCATACACTGTCAGAAATAGGAGTACAGTAGGAGTCTAGTTCTGTTCCCCAAGGTACAATCTACACTACCCCCTAGGGATCATTATAGAGTGCTCCGAGATGATGCTAAAAATAGTAACACTGCGGTCTGCGCGGCCATCTTGGAAGTCACTCGCTCCAAAGCGCGCATAGAGTACACATCATAGAGTACACATCATAGAGTACACATTCACCGATTCGTTTCCGCGTTGGAGGGCTTAGAAGCTTGGATTTTTTAAGAATTTAGACATCTGAAGTGATGGAGCACTACTGTGAAAGTTTGGATAAGCAGGCACGGGAGCGTTATGCTGAGAAGGTATGTTTCATTGGGAATGTAGAGCCATACACTGTTAGTGAGAAGAAATGGAAAGCTGACCCCAGCTTGTTGCCGCATGTGACATACATCGATCTTGTGAACTATCTAGTGTTTCACCCAAGTCCATTTTGTGAACTAAAGCATGTGTACATAAACATTACTAGGCCTAGATCTTAAATGCCATTTGATGCAACAATGCACTGCAGTAGACATAAGCTACCTAATGTGACAAATATATCCATTAATCATTGCTGAAAGTACATAGAAAAGATAATAGTTTGTATCACATTTATGTTAATAACTATGAAATTCAAGACAATTTAACCTACCTGTCACAAAGTGATCAGAACAAATCCGGATATAGTCAAGTTGTCCTAAATTTCATCGGTTAATGGCAGCCAGCCACTGTCGTCTCCTCCGCTCGCTTTTCTCCTGTGCTGCAATTCCCTGGTTAGTCACGACTTTAGGGAGTCTGTGGAAGCTTTTGCCACCCTTTTCCCCCCGGCTACTACAGCCAACAATGACACACGTATTCGGCATTGTCACCCCTTTTTGCTTCGCTGAACAACAACAATGCACTGACACAGCGACCTTTGACTTCCAATATGGCCACCGCTGGGTTCGCGCTGACCTCGAAGCACTCTATAGGACTTGAAAGTAACTATGTGTCCCTTTTTAAGGCCAAAAAGGAACATATATGTTGCCAATTGGTATATAAAGGGTACAAATAAGTACCTTAGAGGGTCCTGATCCAGTGACAAGCCATTGTACCAATAAAGGTACAATAATATATTTTATTTTATATAAAATATACCTCACTTCACTGTGTCACTTTATATGGCTCTACACCAGTGTTATAGTTGAGTCACTAAACCTCGAGTCCGAGTCCAGTCTCAAGTCCCCAGTGTTCAAGTCTGAGTCAAGTCCAATTCATTAAATAAAATTTCGAGTCGAGTCCGAGAACAAGACTCCAGCTGCACCGTTTGACGGTGACTGTTGCTGCCTTTATGTGAAAGTGTCTCTGCTACTGTGTTGGGCTAACGTTACTGCTCAACGGCCCCATTTCAGTTAACAGGCTACAGATAAAAAGCTTGTGCATCGCTCTGCAAGCCCCGTCCACTATCAACAGGGCAAATAACATGAGAGAGGGTTAATACTAGCTAGTTCATCACTCAGCAAGCAAGCCCCGCCCACTATCAACAGACCAATGAACATGGCGTGTCATTTCCTTCTTTGGGTCGAGTCTCGTCAAATGACGATTGAAGTTCGAGGTTGTCCCCGTCGTCTCCTCGATAGTTCTTCTATATATGGAACACATAGCAGTGCATTTTTTCCCACTGCACGAGAAGTCTATAAGCAAAGCGGACAATCCTAGGGGCGTTCTGTCCAGGCATTTTAGCACCATTAATGCTAGTTTGTTCCTGAACATGACGTATGAACAGGTGAATGTGCATTCTCATTCTCATTATCTCTAGCCGCTTTATCCTTCTACAGGGTCGCAGGCAAGCTGGAGCCTATCCCAGCTGACTACGGGCGAAAGGCGGGGTACACCCTGGACAAGTCGCCAGGTCATCACAGGGCTGACACATAGACACAGACAACCATTCACACTCACATTCACACCTACGGTCAATTTAGAGTCACCAGTTAACTTAACCTGCATGTCTTTGGACTGTGGGGGAAACCGGAGCACCCGGAGGAAACCCACGCGGACACGGGGAGAACATGCAAACTCCACACAGAAAGGCCCTCGCCGGCCACGGGGCTCGAACCCGGACCTTCTTGCTGTGAGGCGACAGCGCTAACCACTACACCACCGGTGAATGTGCATTCTCTTGCACAAAATTAGTATAAAAATGTATGTAGATATAAATATCTTATGGCAAATTATTATGGCATGTTACAAAAAATAAAGAAAAAATCAGAGTCCTCGTCTCCAATTTATGAGTCCGAATGCAGTTAATGCATGAGTCTGAGTCTGAGTCAAATCACGAGTCCTTAAAATTAGGGCATGAGACGGACTCGAATACTACAAGCCCGTTTCTTGCTATTTAAATCTATACAGTGGTGCTTGAAAGTTTGTGAACTCTTTAGAATTTCCTATATTTCTGCATAAATATGACCTAAAACATCATCATATTTTCACACAAGTCCTAAAAGTAGATAAAGAGAACCCAGTTAAACAAATGAGACACACATATTATACTTGGTCACTTATTTATTGAGGAAAATGATCCAATATTACATATCTGTGAGTGGCAAAAGTCTGTGAACCTCTAGGATAAGCAGTTAATTTGAAGGTGAAATTAGAGTCAGGTGTTTTCAATCAATGGGATGACAATCAGGTGTGAGTGGGCACCCTGTTTTATTTAAAGAACAGGGATCTATCAAAGTCTGATCTTCACAAGACATGTTTGTGGAAGTGTATCATGACACGAACAAAGGAGATTTCTGAGGACCTCAGAAAAAGCGTTGTTGATGCTCATCAGGCTGGAAAAGGTTACAAAACCATCTCTAAAGAGTTTGGACTCCACCAATCCACAATCAGACAGATTGTGTACAAATGGAGGATATTCAAGACCATTGTTACCCTCCCCAGGAGTGGTCGACCAACAAAGATCACTCCAAGAGCAAGGTGTGTAATAGTCGGCGAGGTCACAAAGGACCCCAAGGTAACTTCTAAGCAACTGAAGACCTCTCTCACATTAACATTAGCCAATGTTCATGAGTCCACCATCAGGAGAACACTGAACAACAATGGTGTGCATGGCAGGGTTGCAAGGAGAAAGCCGCTGCTCTCCAAAAAGAACATTGCTGCTCATCTACAGTTTGCTAAAGATCATGTGGACAAGCCAGAAAGCTATTGGAAAATGTTTTGTGGACAAATGAGATCAAAATAGCCCTGTGATGACCTGGCGACTTGTCCAGGGTGTACCCCGCCTTTCGCCCGTAGTCAGCTGGGATAGGCTCCAGCTTGCCTGCGACCCTGTAGAAGGATAAAGCGGCTAGAGATAAGGAGATGAGATGAGAGATGAGATCAAAATAGAACTTTTTGGTTTAAATGAGAAGTGTTATGTTTGGAGAAAGGAAAGCACTGCATTCCAACATAAGAACCTTATCCCTTCTGTGAAACATGGTGGTGGTAGTATCATGGTTTGGGCCTGTTTTGCTGCATCTGGGCCAGGATGGTTTGCCATCATTGTTGGAACAAGGAATTCTGAATTATACCAGCAAATTCTAAAGGAAAATGTCAGGACATCTGTCCATGAACTGAATCTCAAGAGAAGGTGAGTCATGCAGCAAGACAGCAACCCTAAGTATACAAGTCGTTCTACCAAAGAATGGTTAAAGAAGAATAAAGTTAATGTTTTGGAATGGCCAAGTCAAAGTCCTGACCTTAATCCAATGGAAATGTTGTGGAAGGACCTGAAGTGAGCAGTTCATGTGAGGAAACCCACCAACATCCCAGAGTTGAAGCTGTTCTGTATGGAGGAATGGGCTAAAATTCCTCCAAGCCGGTGTGCAGGACGGATCAACAGTTACCAGAAATGTTTAGTTGCAGTTATTGCTGCACAAGAGGATCACACCAGATACTGAACGCAAAGGTTCACATACTTTTGCCACTCACAGATATGTAATATTGGATCATTTTCCTCAATAAATAAATGACCAAGTATAATATTTTTATCTCATTTGTTTAACTGGGTTCTCTTTATCTACTTTTAGGACTTGTGTGAAAATCCGATGATGTTTTAGGTCATATTTATACAGAAATATAGAAAATTCTAAAGGGTTCACAAACTTTCAAGCACCATTGTATATAGCAGTGTCACTATGCGTTTATTGGGCATTTTTATATGGATTTATTTATTGATTTATTGATTAATGTAGATATAAATATCTTATGCCAAATTATTATGGCATGTTACAAAAAATAAAGAAAAAAAATCTGAGTCCTCGTCTCCAATTTACGAGTCTGAATGCAGTTAATACTCAAGTCCAAGTCAAGTCACGAGTCCTTAAAATTAGGACACAAGTCTTGGACTCAAGTACTACAAGCAATTGTCTTTATTTAGCTCTGTCCTTATTCTATTCTACTCTATTCTATTTATGATATTCTATTATATTTTCTATTATATCTGTCTTCATTCTATTATATTTTATTCTTTTGTTTTTTTTAAACTTAATCTACATTTATATTAATATCTTCTATTATTCTGTATTTGAGCTGCTGCAACACCTGAATCTCCCCTCATCCCCAATTAATCCTTACATTCAATATCACGTTGTACAGTGGATATAAAAAGTCTACACACCCCATTAAAATGATAGTTTTTTCTGAGGTAAAAAAAAATGAGACCATGATAAATAATTTCAAAACTTTTCCCACCTTTAATGTGACCTATAACCTGTACAATTCAATTGAAAAACAAACAAATCTGTTAGGGGGAAAACATAAAAAATAAAAAACGTACAATAAGCTGGTTGCATAAACTAATACTTAAACTAATACTTTGTTGAAGCACCTTTTTTATTTAATTACAGCATTCAGTCTTTTTGGGTTCACACCTGCCATCAGTTAAAATGACTCTGATTAACCCCAAATAAAGTTCAGACATTTACTCAGTTGCCTCCTCCAGTAAAAGCCAGGGTTCACAGAGAGCTTACAAAGTGTCAAAGGGATCTCATTGTTGAAAGGTATTAGTCAGGAGAAGGGGACAAAAACATTTCCACGGCATTAGATATACCATGGAGCACAGTGAAGACCGTCATCAAGAAGTGGAGAAAATACGGGACAACAGTGGCATTACCGAGAACTGGACGTCCCTCCAAAATTGATGAAAAGATGAGATGAAAACTGGTCAGGGAGGCTGCCGAGAGGCCGACAGCAACACTGAAGGAGCTGCAGGGATTTCTGGCAAGTACTGGTTGTGTACTACATGTGACCGCAATCTCCCGTATTCTCCATATGTCTGGACTATGAGGTAGGGTAAAAAAAAAACCATCCAGGCCCAGTTAAATTTTACAAAAAAACCCCAACATCAACTCTCCCAAAAGCATGTGGGAAAATGTGTTATGGTCTGATGAAACCAAGGTTGAACTTTTTGGCCACAATTCCAAAAGGTATGTTTGGCTCAAAAACAACACTGTGCATCACCAAAAGAACCCCATCCCCACGGTGAAGCATGGTGGTGGTGGCATCATATTTTGGAGTTGGTTTTCTTCAGCTGGAACAGGGGCTTTAGTCAAGCTGGAGGGAATTATGAACAGTTCTAAATACCAGTCAATTTTGGCCCAAAACCTTCAGGTGTCTGCTAGAAAGCTGAAGACGAAGAGGAATTTCATCTTTCAGCACGACAACGACCTCCAAAAAGTTTTGGAACGGCCCAGCCAGAGCCCAGACCTAAATCCAATTGAAAATCTGTGGGGTGACCTGAAGAGGGCTGTGCACAAGACACGCCCTCGCAATCTGACAGATTTGTAGCGATAGATATGCTACGTTCATTATGTCTTCTTATTAAATCAAATCATTAGTTTTCTTTTGTTTCAGACATGTAAAAGTTTTTTCCTTTACCTGACATGTTTCGACGGTGTAACTTCCGTCTTCATCAGAGGGTCACCCGGATGTTGGTGTGTGACGTGCCTTTATAATCACAGGGGAGACAGGAAGGAGTTTTAGTATACGAAAAAAGGAACATAAAAGGGAATGTGAAAAAGAAACAGAACAGAGACAAACAAGAGCAAAAAAAGATAAAGCCATGCAAGAGAACCTCAAATCAGCAATGACAGACCACTGCAGAAGGGAAAATCATATAATGGACTGGGACAATGCTCAAATCATACAGCAAGAGAACAACAGATACCACCATTGGATTAAGGAGTCAATAGAAATCAGAAAGCGTAGCCCAAGAACGATAAACAGGGATGAGGGGGCATACATGCTCTCCCACACCTGGAGCGCCGTCCTGAGGGGGCAACACTGACAGCAGGAGGTGTGGCCGACCTGTCAATATTGACAGGGAGGTCACACCTCCGTAACATCAGCTGATTATAAAGGCATGTCACACACCAACATCCGGGTGACCCTCTGATGAAGACGGAAGTTACACCGTCGAAACATGTCAGGTAAAGGAAAAAACTTTTACATCTCTGAAACAAAAGAAAACTAATGATTTGAGATTTGGAGCGCTTTTGCAAGGAAGAGTGGGCAAATATTGCCAAGTCTAGATGTGGCAGGCTGACAGACTCCGACCCAAAAAGACTGAATGCTGTAATTAAATCAAAAGGTGCTTCAACAAAGTATTAGTTTAAGGGTGTGCACACTTATGCAAGCAGCTTATTGTACATTTTGTATTTTTGTATGTTTTTCGCCAGAACAGATGTGTTTGTTTTTCAATTTCGAAGCTCCTTCTGAAGTTCTGAGGATTGGATGAAATGTTTGTGTCGCCATCTTGTGTCGGTGTAACACACAGAGACGGTGGACAGTTCACAGTTTTCAATTGTGACACATGACAGCTCATAACCAGACCAAGAACCATTTCATATTTTTAAAAACATCCAGTTTGGCTGAAGTGATGATGTCTTGGGGGGGGGGGGGGGGGGCAAAAAACTCATCTCATCTCATTATCTGTAGCCGCTTTATCCTGTTCTACAGGGTCACAGGCAAGCTGGAGCCTATCCCAGCTGACTACGGGCGAAAGGCGGGGTACACCCTGGACAAGTCGCCAGGTCATCACAGGGCTGACACATAGACACAGACAACCATTCACACTCACATTCACACCTACGGTCAATTTAGAGTCACCAGTTAACCTAACCTGCATGTCTTTGGACTGTGAGGGAAACCGGAGCACCCGGAGGAAACCCACGCGGACACAGGGAGAACATGCAAACTCCACACAGAAAGGCCCTCGCCAGCCACGGGGCTCGAACCCAGACCTTCTTGCTGTGAGGCGACAGCGCTAACCACTACACCACCGTGCCGCCCGGGCAAAAAACTGCTAGACAAATTAGACTTGTTCACAATACTTGTATAATACACTCACCGGCCACTTTAATAGTGGCCCATCCATCCACCTGCTGTTTGATGCAGTTCTCTAATCAGCCAATCCGTTGTGTGACAGGAGCATGATGCATCAAATCATTCAGATACAAATCAAGAGCTTCAGTTAATGTTCATGACATTCAAACATCAGAACAGGAAAAATTGTGATCTCACAATGAAGTGTGACTTTCTTTCACTGTGGCATGGGTGTTGGTTTGAGCCAGATGAATATTTTTGGTTTGAGTATTTCAGAAACTGCTGATCTCCTGGGGTTTTCACACACAAACAACAGAGTTTGCACAGACAGAGTGGTGCGAAAAACAAAAAAACACTGAGTGAGTTGAGTGAGTGAGTGAGGGACAGTTCTGTGGGTGGAAATAAACGCCTTGTTGATAAGAAAGGGTCAGAGGGAAATGGACAGATTGGTTCGATCCTTTTTGCCAGGAAGGCTATAGTAACTCAGAGGAACTCTTGACAACTGTGATGAGCAGAAAAGCATCTTAGGATGCAACAGAAAACAGAAGAACACATTGGGTTCCAGTCCTGCAGCCAAGAACAGGGATCTTAGAATCAACAACAAGTTCCTGTGGCCGGGGAGTGTACTGATGATGATGATGATGATGATGGGCTGATAATCTTCCAATCCAGTGTCATGGTTTTCATTACAGTACCTGCTTATAGTTGCACACTGTTGAATTCTCATATCTGATTGGTCAGAAGGTGTTGATTAATTTTCACTAACAGCAGCTGTGACACTAGTGAAGCTGCAAAATCACATGTTTATATTAATATCCTCATTGGAACACATTGCCATTTACAATGGGGCAAAAAAGTATTTAGTCAGCCACCAATTGTGCAAGTTCTCCCACTTAAAAAGATGAGAGAGGCCTGTAATTTTCATCATAGGTACACTTCAACTATGAGAGACAAAATGGGGGGAAAGAATCCAGGAAATCACATTGTAGGATTTTTAATGAATTAATTGGTAAATTCCTCGGTAAAATAAGTATTTGGTCACCTACAAACAAGCAAGGTTTCTGGCTCTCACAGACCTGTAACTTCTTCTTTAAGAGGCTCCTCTGTCCTCCACTCGTTACCTGTATTAATGGCACCTGTTTGAACTCGTTATCAGTATAAAAGACACCTGTCCACAACCTCAAACAGTCACACTCCAAACTCCACTATGGCCAAGACCAAAGAGCTGTCAAAGGACACCAGAAACAAAATTGTAGACCTACACCAGGCTGGGAAGACTGAATCTGCAATAGGTAAGCAGCTTGGTGTGAAGAAATCAACTCTGGGAGCAATTATTAGAAAATGGAAGACATACAAGACCACTGATAATCTCCCTCGATCTGGGGCTCCACGCAAGATCTCACCCCGTGGGGTCAAAATGATCACAAGAACGGTGAGCAAAAATCCCAGAACCACATGGGGGGACCTAGTGAATGACCTGCAGAGAGCTGAGACCAAAGTAACAAAGGCTACCATCAGTAACACACTACGCCACCAGGGACTCAAATCCTGCAGTGCCAGACGTGTCCCCCTGCTTAAGCCAGTACATGTCCAGGCCCGTCTGAAGTTTGCTAGAGAGCATTTGGATGATCCAGAAGAGGACTGGGAGAATGTCATATGGTCAGATGAAACCAAAATAGAACTTTTTGGTAAAAACTCAACTTGTTGTGTTTGGAGGAGAAAGAATGCTGAGTTGCATCCAAAGAACACCATACCTACTGTGAAGCATGGGGGTGGAAACATCATGCTTTGGGGCTGTTTTTCTGCAAAGGGACCAGGACAACTGATCTGTGTAAAGGAAAGAATGAATGGGGCCATGTATCGTGAGATTTTGAGTGAAAACCTCCTTCCATCAACAAGGGCATTGAAGATGAAACGTGGCTGGGTCTTTCAGCATGACAATGATCCCAAACACACCGCCCGGGCAATGAAGGAGTGGCTTCATAAGAAGCATTTCAAGGTCCTGGAGTGGCCTAGCCAGTCTCCGGATCTCAACCCGATAGAAAATCTTTGGAGGGAGTTGAAAGTCCGTGTTGCCCAGCAACAGCCCCAAAACATCACTGCTCTAGAGGAGATCTGCATGGAAGAATGGCCCAAAATACCAGCAACAGTGTGTGAAAACCTTGTGAAGACTTACAGAAAGGGTTTGACCTCTGTCATTGCCAACAAAGGGTATATAACAAAGTATTGAGATGAACTTTTGTTATTGACCAAATATTTATTTTCCACCATAATTTGCAAATAAATTCTTTAAAAATCAGACAGTCAGTGCGTTTACATGCACATCCAAATCGAGCTACTGTCGGTAATCGAGCTAAGGGTCCCAGCAGGGGTGCCAGAGAAATCCAATCCTACATGCACACAAGGAAATCGAGCCATTGTGTGAGGTACATTGTGCACCTGAGCCACAGGTGGTGCTACACGCCCCATCGTGTTGGTACACTTCCGGTTGTTGTCATGAAGAAGAGCTATTCAAGAGTATAAACAAAGTTATATCAGTTCCGTGTTCACAAGTTCCGTGCTCAAGCTGTTAGGCTTGCTCTAACAGACTGTATGGCTACAAACTGTCCTGCGCAGACCACTGGTTTGTAAGACAACTTATTTTGCACAATTGTATATTTTTCTAAAGTCCATTTTTTGCTTACAAAAAAAAAATTTTTTTTTTTTGCTTACAAAAAATATTTTTCTAAAGTCCATTTTTTGCTTACAATTTAACTTATGTCTTAATAAACACACAAAAAGTTCAATTGTTTTGTTTTTATTTACATTCTTCAGATGTTGGACATATATACACACACACACAAATACAGTGACTTGTTTATGTACACAATTCACAGCTATGCAACAGCTGTACAGATGTATTTGGTGATACAGTAAGTGAGCTAAATTTTAACAGTGCAAACAATGCCACAAAAAGAAAAGATTCATGCCGTTGTCATGATTCGTTGTCATGCCGACCGAGGCTGTTGTGTTTCCCGCTTGTGGTCTCGTCACTTCCGGAAGGGGCAGTACTGAAGTAAGTAGCTCGACTATGTAGCTCGATAGGGTATACATTGCACTAAGTAGCTCGGCTACAATCGCATAATCTAGGTCGCGTAGCTCGATTACGAGAAATCCAGTTCGGTTCGATTTCAGCCGAGCTAAGGTGTTTCCATGGCATTTAGAACTTCGATTTCAGTCGAGCAACGGCAGAAATTCGATTTTCTCTATGTGCATGTAAACGCACTGAATGTGATTTTCTGGATTTTTTTTTCCCTCATTCTGTCTCTCATAGTTGAAGTGTACCTATGATGAAAATTACAGGCCTCTCTCATCTTTTTAAGTGGGAGAACTTGCACAATTGGTGACTGACTAAATACTTTTTTGCCTCACTGTACATAGGAACAACTTAACAAAGACAATGTTCAGTAATTATTGATATGGTGAAGTTGTTGGTAAGGAGATTTGTTTTTTTAACATCTACGAAGGTCCTTCAAAAAGTTTTCGGCCTCATCTAGAAAACGTCACAGGAGAAAGATTGTTCCTGCGTTATTTTTCTAAATAGTCTCCTTTAACTTCAATGCACTTGGTCCACTGACATTCAAGCTTCGCTATCCTTTTGTAGAGGAACAAGAAGGTCACAGAAGAAGGAGCTTCCAGATGCTAATCAACAGCGTGGATGACTTCATGGATGGCTCCTGTAGAGGACGGCCCCATATGGACAGTTGAATGTCACACTTGGAAGACGCTCTGGACTCTTACAGTAATGCTTTTGTGGCTGAGGACTACAGCTGGCTTGCTAACTTTGGGACTGCAGTTGTCATGAACAGTTTTGCACTCAAGTTTCCATTAATGAAGAGTTTATAACATCAACGAAACTGACTTCATGTTAAAACTGTTAATGTTATAGTCATGTTGTCGGTTGTTGGCCAGGTGAGGATGGGTTCCCTTTTGAGTCTGGTTCCTCTCGAGGTTTCTTCCTCGTGTCGTCTGAGGGAGTTTTTCCTTGCCACCGTCGCCATGGGCTTGCTCATTGGGGATAGATTAGGAATAAAATTGGCTCATGTCTTGGGTCATTCAGATTCTGTAAAGCTGATTTGGGACAATGTCTATTGTTAAAAGGGCTATACAAATAAACTTGACTTGACTTCATCATCATCATCACTCTGAAACCATGACCACGCGAGTAGGATTTCAATTTGGGAACCAAACAGAAGTCAGATGGTGCCAGATCGGGTGAGTAAGGTGCATGGGGCAACAGTTCAAAGCCACATTTGACTGGTTCTGGCATGGCACTGCAACCTGTGCTGTGTGGACAGGTGCATCGTCCTGGAGCAACATCACACCAGCTCGAAGCTTTCTTTCCTCTCCTTTCTTCTTTGATCGCTTCTTTCATTTGAGTTTTGGTGGACAGTGATATAAGGCTTTATAGTATACAGTTATCCCCAAAATTGGAGTCACGCCCCTTGTTTCCAGGTGAGACTGAGAACTTTTTGAAGTACCCTCATATGAAGAATTCTCTAGTGTCACTGCTTTACTCTCAGTCAGAGGGAAAGCTATACGTTTTCCGAAACAGGAACGTGTTCAGGACAGAGGAGTTGATGCTGTTTGAGTGTTTCTTAAAAACATGATGAGCTGCATTTTTTTGTCTTAGGAACTTGAACACGGGGAAGAAAAAGACAAAACTTGTGAAAGAACTTCACAAGTTATTTCCATAGAAACTACAGTGTCTTGCAAAAGTATTCATCCCCCTTGGTGTGATGTGAGCAGTTCATGTGAGGAAACCCACCAGCATCCCAGAGTTGAAGCTGTTCTGTACGGAGGAATGAGCTAAAATTCCTCCCAGCCGGTGTGCAGGACTGATCAACAGTTACTGGAAACGTTTAGTTGCAGTTATTGCTGCACAAGGGGGTCACACCAGATACTGAAATCAAAGGTTCACATACTTTTGCCACTCACAGATATGCAATATTGGATCATTTTCCTCAATAAATAAATGACCAAGTATCATATTTTTGTCTCATTTGTTTAACTGGGTTCTCTTTATCTACTTTTAGGACTTGTGTGAAAATCTGTGGATGTTTTAGGTCATATTTATGCAGAAATATAGAACATTCTAAAGGGTTCACAAATGTTCAAGCACCACTGTACTTCTGTGATGAGTGGTTCAAAAATTGAAATTTTCAATATGGCTACCAGCAGCCATCTTGGATTGGTAATTTTCGGCCTGTTTGCCCCAGATAGCGATTTTGGCACACATCCCAAGTTGTTCCTTGGGCTCAAATTCGCCTATAACAGTTGAGTTATCCTCTCCTAAACTATGCGCATACATATCTAACCCAGGTCCTCTTCTATTTTGAAAAAGATACATTTGCGAGGCAAATTCACATCGAAGGATTTGAGCGACGTCTTAGACGCAGAGCCGCTCCTATGATCAAATGGTGCTAACCATCCAAAAATCCATTTTAATTCCAGCTTGTAATGCAACAAAACAGGACAAACACCAAGGGGGATGAATACTTTTGCAAGGCATTGCAATTTATTCCATGGATGTTCCATGATATAAAATGTAACTCTAAATGGATAAAAAGTATGATGTTCTTTGCAAATGTTGGAGAGTGACTCTGCTTGATCACACCACCACATTGTTGATTATTTTCCGAGAACAGTACTCTTCCCAAGTGTTTCTTTCCTGCAAGTATTCATTATTTATGTTTCATACTTTGAAATTTTTATTGTTGTTGTTGTTTATACTGTAGGAGAATGTTACATTACATTACATTACATTACATTAATGCCATTTTTAGCAGACACTCTTATCCAGAGTGATGTACAACATACCCAAAGCAACATACTGGGTGGCAGTTAGGGGTCGGGGTTAAGGGTTGGGGGTTAGGTGCCTTGCTCAAGGGCACTTCAGCCATTCCTGGTGGTCAAGGGAATTGAATCGGCGACCTTTTGGTCCCAAAGCCACTTCTCTCACCACTAGGCCATGGCTTCCCATGTTAGGTTGATTAATTATTTTAGATGTCCTTATTAAAGTATAACTTTATTGATTTGTTGATTGGCTCATCATACCTCACAACCTAAACTAGATACTACTGTAATTATGAGTGCACATATGAGTATCCTACTGCATACAGGTAACAGGTTATACAGTTAAAGCTAGACGGCCTTTCGATTTTATAAAATCATTGAAATTTAGTTCCCTCTGAAATGTGGTCATTGTGATATATGTTTATTTCTGTCATATCTCACAAAATATGAGGCCAGTCTGTTCTGTAGCTGGGAAGTTATTTAAGGGGATTGAGAGGATTAAAGCCAATAATGTGCATGAAATCGCTCGCTTTGTGCAGTCAAGCAGACAGAGGAAGTCCATGTGTGTGTGCACACAGGTTTACCTTTGAGCGTGCACTGACCATTCATTCCATCATTCTGTTGCTAAACGAACAGCTGATCACACCGAGGTGCTCGCTGAGTGCCGATATTTATTAGTTTGGACCTGCGTTTCCTTTCCTTCGTATATAACATAACGTCTTTTCTTCTCGCTTTCCGTTACTGTAGTTGGTCTTTCACGTTTCATTCGCACACTCACGTCCTCCATTTTTCTCTCCTGTTTCTAATTTGTATCCCACAATGCCTTTGAACGGGGAAAGTCCACTATGTGATGCATGACGTAGTATCTTGTATTGGGTCATGGTGAAGCAGGAAAAAATAGCAGAGAATTTAGGGCCACGTGGAAATAAATTCATTAATTGTTCTATTTAAAAAACCTAATAAAATTTGAAGTCCATGATGCAAAATGCTGACCCATTTCAAAGCTCAATGGATTAATCCGTTTCCATGGAATTATGCTAGACTTTTATTGAAGATCCAGTCAGAATCAAGCAGAAGGAGAAGATTTTCTCTGCTGTGGTTAGGACAGCAGAGAAAATCATTGGGACTTCTCTTCCCTCCATTCAGGACATTGCACCAAGGCGTTGCATGTCTTGAGCCAGAAACATCATCAGTGACCCCTCACACCCTCATTACGGACTGTTCTCCCCTCTGGCCTGTGGAAAGAGGTTCCGCGGCATTAGGTGCAGGACCACCAGGTTCTGTAACAGCTTTTTCCCCCAGGTCACCAGACTGCTGAACTCCAAACCCAAACTCTAAACTTCTATTTATAACTTGAACATTCCAAATTCCACAGGTCACTTTATACTATTGCACTTTATAATATTTCTGCTGCTGCATAATTTAATTTAATACACTTCATATTTATTTCTGTGCTGAGCCAGATTGCAACGAAATTTCGTTCGGTGTACACTTGTTGCATACTGAATGACAATAAAGGTTGTCTAAGTCTAAATTCAGTAGCTTTTGGTCCACTAAACAAAATAATTGGGTGTTGGGGAAAATTCTTTTTATGACCTTCACTTGAAAAATCTGAAAGGCAGTCTAGCTTTAAGGACTTTACTCGATTTCTTGCTTCTCCTTCTGCTTGATTCTGATTGGATCTTCGATAAAAATCTAGCATGATTCCATGGAAATGGATTAATCCATTGAGCATTGAAATGGGTCAGCATTTTGCCTTACTAGTTGTTTTTAAAGTCTTCTAACAAGCGATTTAAAGGTAAATTATAGACATAAATTCTTTTATAAGGAAATAATTGACCATATTGTGTTATTTGTTTAGAAACAAGAAGATATTACAATGTTCTAGAAGGGTTATGACTTTATCAGTCCTGGTCCTGGGTGGCATGGTAGCGCAGTGATTAGCTCTGTCACCTCAACTAGCAAAAAAGCTCTGGGTTCGGACCTTACAGCTGACTGGGGTCTTTTTGTGTAGAGTCTGTATGTTCTCCTCATGCCTGTATGGGTTTCCTCAAGGTGCTCTGGTTTCATCCTACAGTCCAAAGACATGTGGATTAGGTCAACTGGCTACTCTATATTGCCCATAGGTGTGTATGTGAGTGTGAATCACTGTCTATCTCGCTGTTTTATCAATGGGATGGACTGGAGACCCATCCGGGGTGTGCCCTGCCTCTCGGCCGATGTAAGCTGGGATTGGCTCCAGCTTCCCCACAACCTGTAATGGATAAGTTGTATTGAAAACGAATGAGTCCTGGTCCCAGGTGGCACGGTGGTGTAGTGGTTAGCGCTGTTGCCTCACAGCAAGAAGGTCCTGGGTTTGAGCCCCGTGGCCGGTGAGGGCCTTTCTGTGCGGAGTTTGCATGTTCTCCCCGTGTCCGCGTGGGTTTCCTCCAGGTGCTCCGGTTTCCCCCACAGTCCAAAGACATGCAGGTTAGGTTAACTGGTGACTCTAAATTGACCGTAGGTGTGAGTGTGAATGGTTGTCTGTGTCTATGTGTCAGCCCTGTGATGACCTGGCAACACAGACAACCATTCACACTCACATTCACACCTACGGTCAATTTAGAGTCACCAGTCACTACGGGCGAAAGGCGGGGTACACCCTGGACAAGTCGCCAGTGGTGACTTGTCCAGGGTGTACCCCACCTTTCACCTGTAGTCAACTGGGATAGGCTCCAGCTTGCCTGCGACCCTGTAGAAGGATAAAGCGGCTAGAGATAATGAGATGAGATGAGAGATGAGTCCTGGTCCCACTGAATCTTTGTAGAAAAAATGTAGCTGCACAGTTTGACCACATGGTGACGCCAAAACTCTGTTTAATCAACAGTTAACACGATCAGTTCTACAGAGTAAACAGCACAAAATTATTACCTAGAAACGTTTTTAAACTATCCTGACAATCCGAAACTAGGTAAATCACCTCAAACTGTAAAAGACGTAGTTGGCAGTGAAGGTTTAGCTGGATTAATTGGACACAGAAATGTGCGTACTGTATGTAAGATCGGTGTATTGGACAGTTCAGACAGTTGGTTTATTAACTGGTTTATTTCAGGATAATTACTGGAACTGCATGTTAGAGTGCAAACAAAAAAGAAAGCCACTAACTGAACGTTTTCAAAGCCGAATATAATTTTACACTTAATCCACACAGCACTTAATCAACAGCCCATGTTTGTTGTCTGATGTTTTTTGTGAACACTTAAAGAAAGTCTCTCATCCTTACTGTAAATCAACCAGCTAATAAACCAACTGTCTGAACTCTCCAAGACACCGATCCTACATACGCACATTCCTGTGTCCGATTAATCCAGCTAAGCCTTCATTACCAACTACTTCTTTTACAGTTTGAGGTGATTTACCTGGTTTCGGATTGTCAGGATAGTTTAAAAACATTTTTCTAGGTAATAATTTCATGTTGTTTACTCTGTAGAACTGATCGCATTCACTGTTTAAATATGCATATGGTGGTGTCGGTGAGGAAGAAACTGAACCAGGTAGCACTGCAAAAACACTGCAGTTTCTCTGTTTTTGGCAAATACACTGCACAAAGACAGGCTGGGATAACACAGAATACTAACACGGAATACTAACATGGAATACTAACGCAGAATAATAACATTGAATAATAACATGGAATACTAACATGGAATACTAATATGGAATAATAACACGGAACCTTGTGACATACATCAACTTGATGCAACCTGGACACATCATCAGTGGTGTAACCTGGGTTCCTTGAGTGTTTTGGCTCTTTCAGCATCATACACTCTCACCCAGGCGACCCAGCCAGGCTGGATCAAGCCCCGGCCTGTGTCCAGGTAGTGCTTCCCTACCCACGGATCTCCTCTCCTTATCCACAGCCACCTTGAGGCAACTTCTGCTGCCTCAGTGGCCTCCTTGATGGCCCTTTGCCTCCTGACTCCTGTGATGCCCAGCATGTTATAGGCCCTGCAGAGGGACTGGCCTACAAACCCTCTGCATCCCACCTCAATGGGCTCGCACCGTGCTCGCCACCCATTGCTCCAGCATTCCTCCACTAGCTTGGTGTATTTTGCCCTCTTCCTCTCATTGGCCTCCTCGATTCGGTCTGCCCAGGGGACGGTGAGTTCCAAGAGAACAACCTGCTTGGAGGCTTCCGAGATAAGCACCATGTCTGGCCTCAGCATTGTTATGGTGACAGTTTCTGGAAACTTAAGTTGCTTTGCCAGGTCAACTTTCAGCTCCCAGTCTTGTGCCATTGCTAACAGGCCAGAATAGGTGGTCCTGGCAGCTGATGTTGACTTCTCCCCAGCTCTGATGAAAGCGATGGTGTTCTTCACTGGGCAGAGGTGCTTGCAGTGACTAATCCCACTGCTGATGGTATTTGCTATTGCCTTCAGGACTTGGTCGTGGTGCCAGCAGTAGTGCCCCTCACCTAGGGCTTTCAAACAGCAACTGAGGATGTGTTCTAGGGTCCCTCTCTTCAGGCACAAGGTGCAGGCTGGTGACTCCACCTTTCCCCAGCAGAACAAGTTGGATGGGCTTGGTAGAACGTCATAGACAGCCTGGATCAAGAATCTTATGTGATGGGGCTCAGCTTTCCACAGCTCCGCCCATGAGACTTTGTGGTCCACTGCTTGTTCCCATCTCGTCCAGGCTCCCTGCTGCCGCATTCCAGCCATCCTGCTGGCTCACTCCTCCTCTGATGCCCGCACCTCTTCCTGAACCAGTGCTCTCCTATCCTTCTCCTGTGCCTCATCATAGTGAGGTGTTATGCTACTACCCAGGCCCGTTCTTCCATGAGTTACTGCTCCCACCAGTGCCCTGTGCTGTAACCGTGACTCAGCGACATCTACAGCCTCTGCTGCCCTCCACTTTTGTCCTGTCCTCACTTCAATCCCCGCCTGGGAGACTTTTGGGTTGTTGGACTCTCAGTACTGCAGCACCTCCCTAGTACAGCTCACCTTGAATTCTTCATTCAGGCTGCTGATAGGCAGCTTCAGCTTGTTGTTCTGACCATACAGGGTGATGCTGCTCAGGCTCCGGGGTAGACCCAGCCACTTCCATATGAACCTGCTAACTCTCCTCTTTAAGCCCTCGACCATGGAGATTGGAACCTCATAGACCAAGAGGAGCCAGAGTATCCATGGGAGGATGCCGTGCTGGTAAATCCAAGCCTTGAATTTACCAGGTAGGCCCGACTTATCCACTGCAGCTAGCCAGGCTTCCAGTTTTAGGTTGGTCGCATGGATGGCTGCCGTGTCTCTCAGGCTGCAGTCAAACACCTTTCCCAGATTCTTCACTGGTTTCTCAGGGATAGATGGTATCTGGGTGCTGCCAAGTGTGAAGTGGAACTTGTTGGTGACCTTACCTTTCTTCAGCACCAGGGATCTGGATTTTGCCAGCTTAAAGCTCATACAAGCACAGGTGGTCATTTCCTCCAGGCCCTTCGGGATCCACCTGGTTCCTGGGACATGTGGTGTTGTCACAGTCAGGTCGTCCATGAAGGCCCTAATGGGTGGCTGTCAGACACTGGACTTTGTGAGGGGCCCTCTGCACTGAACCTCAACAGATTTCACTAGCTGTTCATGGCGAGTGCAAACAGGATCATTGAAATAGTGCATCCAGTGATGATCCCCTTCTCAAGCTTGTGCCAGTATGAGGTTGTAGACCCAGCAGAGACTCTCAGACTAAAGCTGTTGTAGTAGTCCAGAATGAGGTCCCTGAACTTGCCTGGAATATGGTGCTGGTGCAGTGCCTCTTCGACCAGTTTATGAGGTATGGACCCATAGGCATTTGTGAGGTCCAACCACAGCACCACAAGGTCCCCCTTGTTCTCCCGGCTTCCCTGATCAGCTCAGTGACCACGCCTGTGTGCTCCAGACACCCCGGTACCTTTGGGATCCCTCCTTTCTGGACTGAGATATCAATGTAGGAGTTCCTCAGGAGGTGGTCGGTCAGGTGCCTTGCAACAATGCTGAAGAATATCTTTCCCTCAGCACTGAGCAGCGAGATGGTTCTGAACTGATCGATGGTCTTCGACTCTTCTCCCTTTGGAATCCACACCCCTTCTGCAAACTGCCACTGTTGGGGTACTTTTCCCCTCCTCCAGATCACCTTCAGGATCCTCCAGAGCCTGTGGAGTAACTTCAGGCAGTTCTTATATACCTTATAAGATACCCTACTTGGTTCTGGGGCTGAGCTGGGGCAGTCTTCTCGATCATCTACTGGATCTCCTTCCAGCTAGGCTCCTTACCGTTGAAGTCCAGAGTTGGTGCAGGTGGATCAATCAAAGACTGGCAGTGGCCCAGATCTTGCTCCCTGGATTCATCACCGAACATGTCTCTGAGATACTGGTAGACTTCAGTTTTGGAGCATGAGAGCTGTCCGCTACGCTTCTGTCCAAGCAGCAGTTTTTTGAACCCAAATGGGTTCGCTATAAAGCCATTTAATTTCCTGGCACTCTCTTTCCTCCCTCTCCATGTTAGTATTATTCCATACTAACATTGAATAATAGTATGGAAAAATAGCAATGAAAAATAACATGAAATACTAACACAGAATACTAATATGGAATAATAACATGGACAAATAAACTGGAATACTAACACGGAATACTAACACAGAATAATAACATGGAATAACAACATGGAAAATAATATGAAATACTAACATGGAATAATAACATGGAATGATAGCACAGAATAATAACATGGAATACTAAAATGGAATCCTAACATGAAATAATAACATGGAAAAATAACCTGAAATACTAACATGGAATACTAACATAGAATACTAACATGGAATACTAACATGGAATAATAACATGGAAAAATAACCTGGAATACTAACACGGAATACTAGACAGAATAATAACCTGGAATACTAACATGGAATACTAACCTGGAATACTAACACGAAATACTAACATGGAAAAATAACATGGAATACTAACATGGAATAACAGCATGGAATAATAACATGAAATAATAGCACGGCATAATAACATGGAAAAATAACATGGAATACTAACAGAATATTAACATGGAATAATAACTTGGAAAAATAACATGGAATGCTAACACAGAATAATAGCATGGAATAATAGTACAGAATAATAACATGGAAAAATAACATCTCATCTCATCTCATTATCTGTAGCCGCTTTATCCTGTTCTACAGGGTCGCAGGCAAGCTGGAGCCTATCCCAGCTGACTACGGGCGAAAGGCGGGGTACACCCTGGACAAATCGCCAGGTCATCACAGGGCTGACACATAGACACAGACAACCATTCACACTCACATTCACACCTACGGTCAATTTAGAGTCACCAGTTAACCTAACCTGCATGTCTTTGGACTGTGGGGGAATCCGGAGCACCTGGAGGAAACCCACGCGGACACGGGGAGAACATGCAAACTCCGCACAGAAAGGCCTTCGTCGGCCACGGGGCTCGAACCCGGACCTTCTTGCTGTGAGGTGATAGCGCTAACCGCTACACCACCATGCCACCCGGAAAAATAACATGGTATACTAAAATGGAATACTAACATGGAATAATAACATGGAAAAATAACCTGAAATACTAACATGGAATACTAACATGGAATAATAACATGGAAAAATAACATGGAATGCTAACATGGAATGCTAACTTGGAATAACAACATGGAATACTAACACGAAATACTAACACAGAATAATAACATAGAATAACAGCATGGAAAAATCCCTTTTATTTTTGAAAGAATCTTAGATTAGAGTGCATCTGATTAGTTTTCATTCACTTTTTTTGTTTTTGCTTTTATGTTACTTTTTGTTTGTTTGTTTGTTTTGAGTTTTGAGTCACTGTCATTTTCTTGTTTCGCTTACCCAGCCACAGACCCCATAAAAGTCACGCGGTCTTCCTGGGCCTTCCTCCATCCCTCAGGTTGTTCTGTGAACCTGCTCCAGTCCCTCGTGCGCTCAGTGAAGCGTTACGCTTTTCTCTGCACTCGAGCATTTCTGTCTGAGACGCAATGACTGTTCAAGCAGCCCAGTGATTTGGACTGCTGGAGTGTGAGCTGAGCGGGACGCCGTGAAAACGATGGTGAGTCATCGTGCATTAAGATGAGGTCTGAGAGTGCACTCTCTCTCCCGCCAATGCTCAGCACATCTCGCTGTTAAAGTGTGCGTGGGCACAGCATCTGTGTGAGTGGATGCAAATAAGTTGGCCAAGTTCAGTCCCCTGGATCTGCCTCCAAACCCCAGCAGGATCCAGAGGATTATTGTAGATAATTACAGCTGACGCTCCAACAGTGGAGACATCAGAGACAGATTTCTCTCACATCAGGACCATCATCTTTATTCCAACATCAAGCAATGGCGTGAAAGTATCCACATACGCAATCAAACCTCAACCGGTGTTCTGTTTATTACAGAGACTTATTATAAGATGCACCTGGCTAGATGTTCACACACACACACACACACACACACACACACACACACACACACACACACACACACACACACACACACACACCTCTAAATGCAAACTGACTCATTTCTCATTTATCTAAATCATGTTTATGACCCTCATGGTTGTTATAGAAACGGATTTGGAAAAGGCCAAAAGTATCCACCTGAACAAGCAGCGTGTTATTCTGAGACACACCTGCTCTGGTAATGAAGAGAGGAAGTGACATGTTCTTCAGAAATAGGTTTTTCAGAAACCTCTTCCTCAGACTGATGTTGCTCAGAGAGATCTTCTTTTGAGGCATTTTCCTCAAACACATGTTCCTCAGACATGTTCCTCGGCCCAGTGTTCCTCTGACTCATGTTCCTGAGACTGATGCTCCCTTCAACACATGTTCCTCAGATTGTTGTTCTCCAATACCGGTACATGTTCCTCAAAGACCTGTTCCTCAGAGACGTTTCTCAGACTGATGTTCCTCAGACTGTTGTTCTCCAATACATGTTCCTCAAAGACCTCTTCCTCAGAGACATGTTCCTCAGACTGATGTTCCCTTCAACACATGTTCCTCAGACTGATATTACTCATTCTGAAGTTCCTTACAAATCTGTTCCTCAGAGACAGGCTCCCATTCCACAGAGACATGTTCCCTAGACATCTTTTGCTCAGATGCATGTTCCTCAGACTGATGTTCCTCAGACACATGTTCTCAGACTGATGTTCCTTAAATATGTTATTTAGACTCATGCTCCTCAGAAACATGTGCCTCAGAGACATGTTCCTCAGACTGATGTTCCTTAAAGATATGTTCTTCAGACACCCATTCCTCAGAGACCTGTTCCTCAGACTGGTGTTCCTCAGAAAGCCGTTCCTCAGAGACATGCTCCCATTCCACAGAGACCAGTTTCCTACACATCTTTTGCTCAGACACATGTTCCTCAGACTGACATACTTCAGAGACCCATTCCCAAGACACATAGACTGATGTTACTCAGAGACTGTTCCTTAGAGATCTGCTCTCATTCCCCAGTGACCAGTTTTCAAGACACCTTTTCCTCAGATACATGTTCCTCAGGCTGATGATCCTCAGACACATGATCCTCAGACACGTGTTCCTCAGAGACCTGATCTTTCAGACACATGCCTCAAAGATGAAGTTCCTCAGACATATTCCTCAGATACCCATTCCTTAGAAATGTTCTTCAGCCACATGCTGCATGGATGCATGGTCCTTGGAGACCTGTTCTTCAGATACATTCCTCAGACTGATGTTACTCAGAGACTGTTCCTTAGAGATCTGCTCTCATTCCAAAGAGACCAGTTTCCAAGACACGTTTTCCTCAGACACATGTTCCTCAGAGACCTGGTCTTTCAGACACATGCCTCAAAGATGAAGTTCGTCAGACACATTCCTCAGATACCTGTTCCTTAGAGATGTTCTTCAGCCACATGTTGCATGGATGCATGGTCCTTAGAGATCCATTCTTCAGATACATTCATCAGACTCATGTTCCTCAGAGACATGGTCCCATTTCACAGACCCCCTTAGACCCTATGTTCTTCAGGGACTTGTTTCTTGACACATGATTCCTGCACTATAGAGATATAACACACTTCTATACAGATGTATCGAGCAGAACACACACATTAATAACATTTACACTTTATTACCAATCATTGTTTGTTCATTAATAATTCTTCATCTTAATGATGTCATTATTATTCTTCATATCTTCTTCAGACTTTCGGAAATCAAGCCACATTCCTTGTCTCCATTGTTGATCATAACTCAGGAGTGAAATGTAAAGAATACCTTGAATTTATACCATGGCCCTCAATTAAAAAAACCCCAATTCTTCTGCATTTGGATGTATCTATGTGTCCTCGCTCTGGAAGCTTCTTCTCCACACACGCTGTGATTCCTCAGTTGAAGAATCGATATGTCCTTAATGATGGAGGACTCTGATTGATTTCCGGGTCAAAAATTGAAGAACACAGGAGGGAGAATTTGAGGAGGTGTCAATACCAGGGCTGAGAAGAACCCGAGAAGAACTGCAGGAAGGAGACAATAAATAGATAACAGTTAAATAGGAGGCTTCACGCAGATGATGTGTTCAATTTGTTTCTCCAAGCGAGTAACATCTGGAATAAAAAAAAAATGCACAAGTCCTGTCTGTGATAGACCTAAAAGTTTTTTGTTGTCTGGACCTGGAAGTTTGCATCACGCTTTGAATCAGGAAGTTATTTATCCAAACTTAAATCATGATTTTTTTTTAAACTAGTGGCGTTTTATCTCCACCAAGGAGGTTATGTTTTTGGTGCAGTTTGTCTGGCTTTAAGCACAATTGCGCAAAACCTACAAACCAGATTTCCATGAAACTTGGTGGAAGGTTGCAGCATGGACCAAGGAAGAGCCCTTGACATTTTGAACAGATCCAAATCATGGAGCAGATCCAGGCATTTAGTTTCACTTTCATTAATGTTGCATGATATTTGGCCTTGGCAGAGGTCTACGTTCTCCAAGTGCTCTTTTCATTCATTTTGTTGTGCTTTTTATTCATTTGAGCTAGCAGCGCTGGTGCAAATTGTTACTCTCACTCAGGATCTTTCTACTTTCTTCTTCTTCTTCTCCTAACATTTTTAGGACGCTATTTCTCCGTCAGTTTTCAACCGATCATCACCAAATTTCACATGAAGAATACCTCTGGGCTGAATTAAGTCGCTATGACTTTTGGTGCTGATCTGGATCGGCAATTCTGAACGATCCATGAAAAATGGGCTTTTTTCCTCACTAAGTGTCATTCTTTATCTCTTACCATTCTGGACATATAGGGTACGGTGACTAGATGTCCCAGTTTGTAAGAGCTAGCACAAATCACTGTGACTTTAGTCACAGGATCTATCTAGTTCTTTTCCTTCTTATTATTCTCCTAACCTTTTTTTTAATGACGCTATTTCTCCCTCAATTTTCAACCAATCATTACCAAATTTCACATGAAGAATACCTTTGGGCTGAATTATATTATGACTTTTGGTGCTGATCTGGATCACTGATCTGGAATGATCCATGAAAAATGGGATTTTTTTTTTCAATCACTTATAACTCTGTCAATTTTCATGATTTTTTCAATCAGTGGTTTTTTTTTTTTTATTTTGTTCAGGGCAGCAGGGCGCAACTTTTCCTCACTAAATGTCATTCTCTTTCTCTTATAGTTATGGATCTGTAGGGTACGTTGGCCAGACATCCCGGTTTGTAAGAGCTAGCGCAAATCACTGTGACTTTAATCACAGTCTCTATCTAGTTACAGATTATTCATCATTAATAATCATTCATCCATAACTGCTTATCCTGTGCAGGGTTGCAGGCAAGCTGGAGCCTATCCCAGCTGACTATGGGCGAAAGGCGGGGTACCGGTACATCCTGGACAAGCCACCAGATCATCACAGGGCTGACACATAGAGACAAACAACCATTCACACTCACATTCACACCTACGGTCAATTTAGGGTCACCAGTTAGCCTAACCTGCATGTCTTTGGACTGTGGGGGAAACCGGAGCACCCGGAGGAAACCCACATGGACACAGGGAGAACATGCAAACTCCGCACAGAAAGGCCCTGTCGGCCACTGGGCTCGAACCCAAAAACCTTCTTGCTGTGAGGAGACAGTGCTAACCACTACACCACTTCAAACAGTCTCATAAAATCTCAGAAACCTTTGACTGGCAGTGTACATGAATACAGGAATGACACAAAATGTTAATGACAGCCTCCGAGTGTGATATCTGTGATGTAATAATCATCTGTCTCATAAATTACACCCATATGTGTTTTTTCGCCATGCTGTTTCCACAAAATCAGAAGCACACAACAATATAGAATGCCTTTATTTGCTGTAGCAGTACAGTTTCCCTTCACTGGAACGAAGAGGACCAAACCTGTTCCAGCACGACAATGCTCCCATGCACAAAGCAAGCTCTATGGTGTGTTAAGGTTGGAGTGGGAGAACTTGAGTGTCCTGCACAGAGAGCTAACTGAACTCAACCCATGGATGAACTGGAACACCGAGTGCACCCCAGACTTCCTCAGACAACAGTGCATGTTCTCACTAATGCTCTTGGAAAGCCTTCCCAGAAGAAAACAGTGGAGCTTATTATAAGAGTAAAGGGGAATAAATCTGGAACGAGATGTTCAACGAGTTATATGAGTGTTATAGTGTGTAACTGAATCTTACAAAGCAATCTTTTCTGACACGTGCATCACATTTACATTTTCATTTCTCCAAACTCTGAGTGACTGGTGGTACTCCGACATCATTTGACATTCCCACAAGCGTTGCAGCTCTCAGATCTATAATGAGATTTCATCTTTTACATTACAAAGATCCCAGATCAACACACTCCAGTGAAGATGGATGTCCTGCTGCTTTCTCATTTTTTCAGCGTGTCTCCAGTGACCCAGCATACAATTCTCACCTCCTTTCAGCCCTCAAAACACACACAAATATCACACACACACACACACACACACACACACACACACACACACACACACACACACACACACACAGTCACTGAACACAACACAAGAAGTCATTACCAAACAATGTATCTTGATGCACAAGTTGATTCTTACCTGCTTGGCATTAAAACCAGTCTCCTAAACATACAACAAGTCAACTACAGGGGGCGCCATTTTATTCCATCTTCAATCCCGGAGAACAATCAAAGGAGTTATCTCATCTCATCTCATGATCTCTAGTCGCTTTATCCTGTTCTACAGGGTTGCAGACAAGCTGGAGCCTATCCCAGCTGACTACGGGCAAAAGGCGGGGTACACCCTGGACAAGTCGCCAGATCATCACAGGGCTGACACATATGCCCCTTTTCCACCAAAGCAGTTCCAGGGCTGGTTCGGGGCCAGTGCTTAGTTTGGAACCGGGTTTTCTGTTTCCACTGACAAAGAACTGGCTCTGGGGCCAGAAAAAACGGTTCCAGGCTAGCACCAACTCTCTACTGGGCCAGAGGAAAGAACCGCTTGCGTCAGTGGGGGGGCGGAGTTGTTAAGACCAACAACAATAACAAGACCGCAAAAGATCGCCATTTTTAAGTGACGAGAAGCAGCAGCTGTACAAACGCTTAGCCATCCATTATTATTATTGTTGTTGCTGCTGCTGCTTCTTCCGTGTTGTTTTTGCTTCGATATTCGCGCCAAGGTTTATGCAAACGTAGCGACGTAACTGATGTATACAGTGACGTAATGACGTGGCTTCCCTTAACACCGTGAGCGATGGAAAAGCAAACTGGTTCTCAGCTGGCTCGCAAGTTGAACGAGTTGTGAACCAGCACCAGCCCCGAACCAGCCCTGGAACTGATTTGGTGGAAAAGAGGCAATAGACACAGACAACCATTCACACTCACGGTCAATTTAGAGTCACCAGTTAACCTAACCTGCATGTCTTTGGACTGTGGGGGAAACCGGAGCACCCGGAGGAAACCCACGTGGAGAACATGCAAACTCCGCACAGAAAGGCCCTCGCCGGCCTCGAACCCAGACCTTCTTGCTGTGAGGCGACAGCGCTAACCACTACACCACCGTGCCGCCTCAAAGGAGTTATGAATAACTGAATGATTATTTTGATTATTTATACAAGATGAAGCCGTACCTTTGTTGTCTTGGGAATGAAATACTCATGGCACGCTGTTAGATAAAATAATAAACAATAGCGTGCTGTGATGCAGCCAGATGCAAAGTGACGTGACTGTTATCGCAACAAAGTTGATTATTTTTTATAATGTCACATCAAGAAGTATTTTATTCCTCTTATACTACAGCGATTTGCCAATGATTATAATTTTCTACTCATCAAAGAATGATATGTCAAAATTTTTATCCATTCAGAGTTACATTTAATGCTGTGGAGCAGAATAGTAGTTCCAGGAACTTAGGTCTTTTATTATAATTATTATTATTATTATTATTATTATTATGGGGCAGCACGGTGGTGTAGTGGTTAGCGCTGTCGCCTCACAGCAAGAAGGTCCAGGTTCGAGCCCCGTGGCTGGCGAGGGCCTTTCTGTGCGGAGTTTGCATGTTCTCCCCGTGTCCACGTGGGTTTCCTCCGGGTGCTCCGGTTTCCCCCACAGTCCAAAGACATGCAGGTTAGGTTAACTGGTGACTCTAAATTGAGCGTAGCTGTGAATGTGAGTGTGAATGGTTGTCTGTGTCTATGTGTCAGCCCTGTGATGACCTGGCGACTTGTCCAGGGTGTACCCCGCCTTTCGCCCGTAGTCAGCTGGGATAGGCTCCAGCTTGCCTGCGACCCTGTAGAACAGGATAAAGCGGCTAGAGATAATGAGATGAGATGAGATGAACTGGAGGTGTGCGGCCTCTGGTGTCCACCGGAGGGCACTGCACCAAGGTGCAAGGTCTATTGTTTTCCTCAGGATTCTTCTTCTTCTTCTTGTTCTTCAAGACTTGGCCATTTTTGAGGTGGTTCCCATGTGCACAACCTCCTGAAATTTGGTACACACATCAGTCCTGGACACCGCTACTCAGGGATAGAGGCTTGGCCCGGGGTGTGTCTGGGGGACTCCATAGCGCCCCTATATGCCATTGAGACTTTTGCCCGGTATATAGTTTCACCTATCCACGTCAAATTTGGTAGGTGTGTAGGGTGCCCCAAGATGAACAAAATTGAAATGTACACTGTTTTAGCCATATTCAACAGGAAGTGAGTTATTTTTGGTTTTGTGTGTTTTGACATGTTACATTTTGACGTTCTCCTCCTAGGCAGTTTGTTGGGTTCATGACAGATTTGGTATACTGGAGGTGCTCGGGCCCTTCATCACCACTTGCGGCTATTATTATTATTAGCCATCCATCCATTATCTGTAGCCACTTATCCTGTCCTACAGGGTCGCAGGCAAGCTGGAGCCTATCCCAGCTGACTATGGGCGAGAGGCGGGGTACACCCTGGACAAGTCGCCAGGTCATCACAGGGCTGACACATAGACACAGACAACCATTCACACTCACATTCACACCTACGGTCAATTTAGAGTCACCAGTTAACCTAACCTGCATGTCTTTGGACTGTGGGGGAAACCGGAGCACCCGGAGGAAACCCACGTGGACACGGGGAGAACATGCAAACTCCACACAGAAAGGCCCTCGCCGGCCATGGGGCTCGAACCCGGACCTTCTTGCTGTTGGGCGACAGCGCTAACCACTACACCACCGTGGCACCTATTATTATTATTATTATTATTATTACTACAGCTATAAATTGTCAGTCCCTCACTGATCTCTCTTTTTTCTCTCTCTTGACGTTAATGAAAAGGCAGGAAAAATGCAGTTTCTTGTCATGTTCCAGAGAAAACAAAAATTCAACTATGAGCGCATCTGAAAAATTATTCACGGTATTATGAAATACGGTATTTATACTGTTTTACTCAAACTCAAAATGAAATATTCTAAAAAATAGAGCTACTGGATTTTTGATTTTCATGAGCTATAAGCCATAATCATTAAAATTAAAACAAAACAAGGCTGGAAATATTTCATTTTACGTGTAATGAATATAGAATATAGAAAGTTTACCTTTTTGAATTAAATTATGAAAAAAAAACCCAACTTTTTCGTGATATTCAAATTTTTTGAGACACATTAGTACTCTGGGGCAAAATGTTAAAGTTAATGGTTTAGTTCTCTTACAAAGTCCTGACACTAGAGACTCCTTACATAACTGCGAATAAATTAGATTAGGTTAGATTAGATAGAACTTTATTGATCCCTTTGGGAGGGTTCCCTCAGGGAAATTAAGATTCCAGCAGCATCATTACAGGATAAACAGAGAATAAAAAATTTAACTTCTAGATAAATTAAATTAAATAAAGTATTTACATATACAATATAAAAGAATAAGATATGGGGATTTTCTCAATCTTCTCATTGAGAAAATCCGCCATATCAAGGTTTTTTAAATCCATTTACATAATACACGCCGCTGTGAATCACTGTTACTGTACTGCAGAGATAATAAAACTGATAAAGTTGATTTGCCTCACAGCCGGAAATCCTTTTGACCAATCAGAATTGAGAATTCAGAACCAACCGCTGTGGTATTTCACAATTATTCGCCAAAGGTGAAGTGAATATTGGTGAATAATAACTGAGATAAAGTTGAGGTTATTATTTAAATAATATTGGCTGGTGTTGAGTGGTCCATTCAGCTAGCATGATACTGAACGAGTCGAAGACGAGTAGCTGAATGGAATATATCTGATAGACCATGAAATAAAAGCCAGCCAATATTATTATTATTATTATTATTATTATTATACATTCCTTTTGGGTGTTTGACGCATCTTTATCTTTCAAAATTCTCTCAAAATCTTCCATATTTAACAAAGTGAACCTGGCGGCTATGTTTGTTTACAAATTGTCACAGTCGCTCACTAGCGCAGAAATTTTACGTCTCTGACGTGTGACGTCATGTTGTCTTGACAACCATCCATGCAATATCATAAACCATATTCAACGCTCATTCTCCATTGGGTAGAGTGATGTACAACCCCAATTCCAAAAAAGTTGGGACAAAGTACAAATTGTAAATAAAAAAGGAATGCAATGATGTGGAAGTTTCAAACTTCCATATTTTATTCAGAATAGAACATAGATGACATATCAAATGTTTAAAGTGAGAAAATGTATCGTTTAAAGAGAAAAATTAGGTGATTTTAAATTTCATGACAACAACACATCTCAAAAAAGTTGGGACAAGGCCATGTTTACCACTGTGAGACATCCCCTTTTCTCTTTACAACAGTCTGTAAACGTCTGGGGACTGAGGAGACAAGTTGCTCAAGTTTAGGGATAGGAATGTTAACCCATTCTTGTCTAATGTAGGATTCTAGTTGCTCAACTGTCTTAGGTCTTTTTTGTCGTATCTTCCATTTTATGATGCGCCAAATGTTTTCTATGGGTGAAAGATCTGGACTGCAGGCTGGCCAGTTCAGTACCCGGACCCTTCTTCTACGCAGCCATGATGCTGTAATTGATGCAGTATGTGGTTTGGCATTGTCATGTTGGCAAATGCAAGGTCTTCCCTGAAAGAGACATCGTCTGGATGGGAGCATATGTTGCTCTAGAACCTGGATATACCTTTCAGCATTGATGGTGCCTTTCCAGATGTGTAAGCTGCCCATGCCACACGCACTAATGCAACCCCATACCATCAGAGATGCAGGCTTCTGAACTGAGCGCTGATAACAGCTTGGGTCGTCCTTCTCCTCTTTAGTCCGAATGACACAGCGTCCCTGATTTCCATAAAGAACTTCAAATTTTGACTCGTCTGACCACAGAACAGTTTTCCACTTTGCCACAGTCCATTTTAAATGAGCCTTGGCCCAGAGAAGACGTCTGCACTTCTGGATCATGTTTAGATACGGCTTCTTCTTTGAACTATAGAGTTTTAGCTGGCAACGGCGGATGGCACGGTGAATTGTGTTCACAGATAATGTTCTCTGGAAATAGTCCTGAGCCCATTTTGTGATTTCCAATACAGAAGCATGCCTGTATGTGATGCACTGCCGTCTAAAGGCCCGAAGATCACAGGCACCCAGTATGGTTTTCCGGCCTTGACCCTTACGCACAGAGATTCTTCCAGATTCTCTGAATCTTTTGATGATATTATGCACTGTAGATGATGATATGTTCAAACTCTTTGCAATTTTACACTGTCGAACTCCTTTCTGATATTGCGCCACTATTTGTCGGTGCAGAATTAGGGGGATTGGTGATCCTCTTCCCATCTTTAATTCTGAGAGCCGCTGCCACTCCAAGATGCTCTTTTTATACCCAGTCATGTTAATGACCTATTGCCAATTGACCTAATGAGTTGCAATTTGGTCCTCCAGCTGTTCCTTTTTTGTACCTTTAACTTTTCCAGCCTCTTATTGCCCCTGTCCCAACTTTTTTGAGATGTTTTGCTGTCATGAAATTTCAAATGAGCCAATATTTGGCATGAAATTTCAAAATGTCTCACTTTCGACATTTGATATGTTGTCTATGTTCTATTGTGAATACAATATCAGTTTTTGAGATTTGTAAATTATTGCATTCTGTTTTTATTTACAATTTGTACTTTGTCCCAACTTTTTTGGAATCGGGGTTGTGATACACGTAGGATAATTGATATGCTAGCAATATTGCATGCTATCAAACCAAATGTATGAAACCTGCTAGAAGGGAATAGAACACGTTTTTATTCCATCGAAAAAGTGTCCTGTATGCGTAATAATTCCCAATATTCAATGACCCTGAGGTGGATAATTGTTTTGGTATAAATACACAGGTGATTATAAAAAAATATATATATCTGATTTCAAACTTCAAAAGCAGCATGCGAATGTAATAATGGCATGACTCAGACTTGTGTCACGTATCTACACTGAGCCACATAAAATACTTTATTTTGAAACAGATAAAATAAATCACAATTCCACCTCACCTTTGACTAGTTTTAGACCAAACTTAGTAGCATCTTTAGTGCTTTTAGGAACAGCATTTTCTTTCATCATTTGTAATTCTTCCTCACTTATGATGACAAAGCGATCGGCCGCCATTTTGCCGAGTCGCTCGAGGTGATTATCGAGAAATAGTCTGAATTTCTTAACCAATATGTACACTCAATTTCCGATAATCACCTCCCTAGTTATACTAATATGTACATTATTCTATCCACTTTCACTGGATATGAGCAATCGTGCACTCTGATTGGTTACTCTACTACTAGGATATCAGCTCATATACCATGAGTAGAGAAAAACAAAATGGCGGAGCGTGTTGCTGTACCAACCGAGGCCGAAATAAAAACTCTAAAACAAAACCCCAATAAATGCAAAAAAAGCAATAAAATATGGAATGAAAGTATTTGATGGTAAGATCGTATCTTTTTTATTTTTCAAGAATTATTATTAAAGCATTTTCACAAATTGCTACTGTTGTTTCACTGGTTTGTTTACATTCGAAGCGAAAATGATTTAGTTGGACGTTTTGTATAAAGTTTTTATTTATCAAATTTGCAAAAAATAAAAATAAAAATGCTCTGTTTCTCAAAATCCAGTGAATGTGGATAGAATAAAACAGTTATTCCACTCAATCTCGCCATACATGGCTTATAGACAACTCGGTGCTATGTGCCTCGTCGGCTATCAGCTCATGTACGACTCGATTGCGTGGAATAACTGTTAATTATAAACCAGAGCTGTAGAACTCAAGTCCGGTCTTGGAGTTGAGTCCGGACTTGAGACGTTCTTTCAATTGTCTCAGACTGGTCTCGTTGGTATTTGCACTTAGACTTGTCTCGGTCTTTGGTTTTGGTTTCGTCAAATATCTTGACTGAGTCCAGCTGCCTTTTACAAATATGCTATTGTTGTTGTTTTTTTCATGTAAGTCCTCCTTCAAAACACAATCATTGATTAGGTGAGCTTGTTCAGAAGTAAGTGATCTCAAAGTCTTGACTCTGTGTCTCTCATTTGGACTTGGTCTCGACTAATCCTGGTCTTGGACTTGATAATGATGGTCTTGACCCAAGCTCTGCTCTAAGCCATAACAGAGTACTGTAATATTTTATATATGGTTATATATTTTATTGACTAGCTTGTCCTTGAATATATACTGTAGTTTATGGCAAACAGGAGACAGAGACACGTCCAGAACACAGAAAGAAAAGACATGAGGAGATGAAAAGGGCTAATCTTATGAGACTGCTGCTGAACCTGAACTGTAGCTGGTGTGAATAAGATACATATTGATGATTTGATGATTTAAAGCTCATGCAAATGATGCGGAAATGATTTTTTAATATTGATATCGATATGGGTCACAATGCACACATCTTGCCTTTTTGCATACAACTTCCAGTCACGTGAGACCTGTGAACACACGCCATATAGGAGAGGACAAGGCCAACTGAGAGATAACATGAAAGAAAGGCAGAGAGGGAAGTTTTTATTTCAAATCACATGTTAACCAGTACTAACTCACACATCTTGCCCAACATCTGTCCCGCGCAGACACGCCCTTTCATTTACACACCAAGAAATGTCCAATCGAGGCATGGTTTGTGTATGTGTATAGTATTGTGTGTGTGTGTGTGTTTTCAAAGCTTTTAAAAGCTCCATCACAAGGCTCTACATCTTATGTTTTATATCAGGACAGAGTTCTCACTCCTGGTCACAGTTCACTGACTCCATCTCTCTCTGGCCCCCAGAGAACACCCACCCACCCACACACACACACACACACACAAAACAATGATAGAACTGTACTACAGTTGTTTCATCCCTACTATTTCTTCTTCCATTGTTTCTATCCTCTGTTCCACAGACTGATGTAATCAGTGTCCTACTGTGAGCTCAGACAGTGATTCCAGAGTCACATAAAAGAGTGAAATATCTGCATCACCTCTAAACTATTCATTTCAGATCAGTTCATACAGAGAAAGAGAGAGAGAGAGAGGTAAAGAAGTTCTCAATCAGCCCAGCTCATGGATACAAAAAAAGACTAGAAGGGCACTCGGTAGATTAGAGTACATATCTCCACCAGGCCACATGTTATCAACATCATATTCAAATCACTTGAACCTCAGATAATACTAAAGCTGTCCACCAAATTTCATCCAAATCTGTTCACTACTTTTTGAGTTACGTTGGGAACAGTAAATAAAAAGGCTGGACCCACATACAGTTAGGTCCATATATATTTGGACACTGACACAAATTTTGTTTTTTTACCTGTTTACTGAAACATATTCAAGTTATAGTTATATAATGGACATGGACGTAAAGTCCAGACTTTCAGCTTTCATTTGAGGGTATCCACATTAAAATTGGATGAAGGGTTTAGGAGTTTCAGCTCCTTAACATGTGCCACCCTGTTTTTAAAGGGACCAAAAGTAATTGGACAATTGACTCAAAGGCTATTTCATGGGCAGGTGTGGGAAATTCCTTTGTTATGTCATTCTCAATTAAGTAGATAAAAGGCCTGGAGTTGATTTGAGGTGTGGTGCTTGCATTTGGAAGATTTTGCTGTGAAGAAAACATGTGGTCAAAGGAGCTCTCCATGCAGGTGAAACAAGCCATCCTTAAGCTGCAAAAACACAAAAAACCCATCCGAGAAATTGCTACAATATTAGGAGTGGCAAAATCTACAGTTTGGTACATCCTGAGAAAGAAAGAAAGCACTGGTGAACTCATCAATGCAAAAAGTCCTGGACGCCCACAGAAGACAACAGTGGTGGATGATCGCAGAATAATTTCCATGGTGAAGAGAAAACCCTTCACAACAGCCAACCAAGTGAACAACACTCTCCAGGAGGTAGGCGTATCAATATCCAAATCTACCATAAAGAGAAGACTGCATGAAAATAAATACAGAGGGTTCACTGCACGGTGCAAGCCACTCATAAGCCTCAAGAATAAAAAGGCTAGATTGGACTTTGCTAAAAAACATCTAAAAAAGCCAGCACAGTTCTGGAAGAACATTCTTTGGACAGATGAAACCAAGATCAACCTCTACCAGAATGATGGAAAGAAAAAAGTATGGCGAAGGCGTGGTACAGCTCATGATCCAAAGCATACCACATCATCTGTAAAACATGGCGGAGGCAGTGTGATGGCTTGGGCATGCATGGCTGCCAGTGGCACTGGGTCACTAGTGTTTATTGATGATGTGACACAGGACAGAAGCAGCCGGATGAATTCTGAGGTATTCAGAGACATACTGTGTGCTCCAATCCAGCCAAATGCAGCCAAACTGATTAGTCGGCATTTCATAATACAGATGGACAATGACCCAAAACATAAAGCTAAAGCAACCCAGGAGTTTATTAAAGCAAAGAAGTGGAATATTCTTGAATGGCCAAGTCAGTCACCTGATCTCAACCCAATTGAGCATGCATTTCACTTGTTAAAGACTAAACTTCAGACAGAAAGGCCCACAAACAAACAGCAACTGAAAACCGCTGCAGTAAAGGCCTGGCAGAGCATTAAAAAGGAGGAAACACAGCGTCTGGTGATGTCCATGAGTTCAAGACTTCAGGCAGTCATTGCCAACAAAGGGTTTTCAACCAAGTATTAGAAATGAACATTTTATTTACAATTATTTAATTTGTCCAATTACTTTTGAGCCCCTGAAATGAAGGGATTGTGTTTAAAAAATGCTTTAGTTCCTCACATTTTTATGCAATCATTTTGTTCAACCCACTGAATTAAAGCTGAAAGTCTGAACTTCAACTGCATCTGAATTGTTTTGTTCAAAATTCATTGTGGTAATGTACAGAACCAAAATTAGAAAAATGTTGTCTCTGTCCAAATATTTATGGACCTAACTGTACATAACTGGATTTGAATAAAAATCTAATCAATTGTTCCTTGGCCCATGGCTCACCTTTTCTCCAAATTTCATCCAAATCCGTTCATTACTTTTATGTTGGGAACAAACAAACAAACAGGGGTGAAAACATAACCTCCTCCAACAATGTTGGTGAAGGTAAAAATTAAAATACTGCAACAATGAATTGGTGTTGAAGAGAAAGGACTGGAGGGTGGCACAATGGTGTAGTGGTTAGCACTGTCGCCTCACAGCAAGAAGGTTCTGGGTTCGAGTCCAGTGGCCAATGGGGGAGGTTCTGTGTGGAGTTTGCATGTTCTCCCCGTGTCTGTGTGGGTTTCCTCTGGGTGCTCCGGTTTCCCCCATAGTCCAAAGACATGCAGGTTAGACTAACTGGTGGCTCTAAATTGACCGTGAATGTGAGTGTGAATGGTTGTTTATCTCTATGTGTCAGCTCTGCGATGATCTGGAGACTTGTCCAGGGTGTACCCCGCCTCTCACCCATAGTCAGCAGAGATAGGCTCCAGTTTGCCCGTGACCCTGCACAGGATAAGCGGCTATGGATAAGGGATGGGAGGAAGGATTGGAAGAGGAAACACCAACAAGTGTACATGGCACCAGATTAGGGCCAAACATAGTGCTCCATTTAATCCAGGTCCACAAAGCAGAGCCAGCCTGGTGTCCTTTTGCACAATGGCCCGATACAGGAACTGATCCATTTCATGGATCTGTATGAAACCATATTCAGAATCAGCCCAGGTTAACAAAGAATACAGTCTGGAGATGGTGCAGGGCAGAACAATAACTCTAGATTTAGGTCATTTACCTCTAGATTGGAACTCTGTAGTACTTTGCTTCCATCCAGAAGCCATAGCCTAATGGGTAGAGAAGCAGCTTTGGGAACAAAAGGTTGCTGAGTTGATTCCCTGGACCAGCACGAATGGTTGAAGTGCCCTTGAGCAAGGCACCTAACCCCAAGGCTGCTCTGGGTATGTTGTACCTTGCTCGAGATAAGAGTGTCTGCTAAATGCTGTTAGTGTAATGTAATGCTGTCTTTCAGCAAAGCTACAGTATGTCCAGAAGACAGCAGCCTGGAAAAGAAAGTTAGAGCTTATTCAGGCTGCACTGGCTGCTTATTAAAGTTGAGTGTTCACTACAAAGCAGTAAATGGTTAAAGCTCTGGTGTATCTTGCTGATCTCCAAAAACAGTATACCCCACCGTGAGCACTTCACTCAGCTGATGGCTTCCATTAACACCTGAAAATCAGTCATAGCTCAGGAATAAAACTGCACTAGAGAGCTAGCGGCTTGGGTTACTGCTAGTTAATTAATCCAGACATGTTTTACGTTTGGTAAATGTAAAGTACTTGAAGATTTGAAGATTTTAAGCTCCAGAGCCTATCGCAGGAATACTGGGCGTGAGGCGGGAATACAATACAGTTGGACGCCACAGGGCACCATGCACACACACATTCACACCGACGGGCATTTGGCTATGTGCACATTCCAAGCGTCATTGCTTAATTTTGATTTTTTTGCTCACATCAGATTTGCCTGTCTTGATGGTTCACAAGTGACCTGTATCTAACTGTAATGTGAACACATCTGTCCTATTTGTGAGACAACTCATGGTATCAAATCCAACAAAATGGATGTGCTAGTAGCTAATGTTTGCTCTGGAGGAGGGCAAACAGTTCATCAGCTGCACATGATCAGGTTGAGAAGGCGGAAAAAAGCCAGACGGCTAACTTTTACTGTATTCACAGCTCTCCTACATTGCTGTTTCGCCGTGCTGCTGGTGCTGGCTGATGAAAATAGCGTACGGCTCTTGTGCATATGCAAAAAGCCACATGAATTCCAATCTGACCGTTCTCATTCATGGCTACAAAGTGGATACGTATTCGATCTAAGACCACATAAAAATAACTCAAGCGTAGCCCTATTCTAGCTAGAAGCAGATTCAGGCCTTTTATCCACATCATACATATTTCTTCATAAAACCAAGATAAAGCTTAATTGGCCAAAAATTATGGTTTTGTTGTACAAAATTCTATCATCTCCAGAGCCGATGTTTCCAAAAACACTTGTTTAAGGTTATAATGCAGAATTATGGCTTCAGTGAGCACTTTCGACTACCCATCACTCATGGATTTGTTAGCTGAATGATAAATGCTTTTAACATCCCCCTGCCGCGTCTGATGGCAGGTTAAAACATCTGATGACATGTTTATTGCTGTATTATTTGGTAGCTTGGAGGAGAATTGAATTCCTACAAACAGCCTCTATAAACTTAATCAGAATGTTTGTACACATACAGCTCTGCGGTGCCTACATAAAAGACCTGGCACATTTCTTCAGTATATCATTATGCACTTTTATAAGAACTCAAGCTGGGAATTATTTTCTTGCATTTTGGAAAACCTGCCACAGTTCATCTGGAGACGTTGTTTCACTTGCTTTTGTTGCTGTAGATTACACCAGGCATCCTCAATGATATTTTGATCTATCAATTAATATCTTCATTAAATTAATTTCTCTACTTCTTTAACAGCATACAAGAAAATTCTCCATAGCACTAGATACTTTTAAATGTGATAAAATAATTAAAGGGTCCTTTACAAAAGACATTTGCACAGTATACTTAGTAAATATATTGTATACATAGTTTCTAATGACCTCCACCAACTTTGTTAGAGGAGGCTATGTTTTCGCCTCCTTTTGTTTGCCTTTTTCCAACATAGCTTGAAAAGTAGTAAATGGATTTGGATGAAATTTGGTGGAAAGGTGGGGCATGGGCCAAAGAATAATTGATTAGATTTTGATGCAAATCTGGATGTATTTGGATTCAGGATCCAGATATGTATGTGGATCCAGGATTTTTTTTTTGTCTGTTTCTAATGTACCGGTAACTCAAAAAATCATGAATGGATATGGATGAAATTGGTGGAAAGCTGACCTATGGATGAAGGAACAATTAATTAGATTTTGAGGCAAATCTGAATATGCATGTGGATCCAGGATCCATATATACACTACCGTTCAAAAGTTTGGGGTCACTTTGAAATTTCCTTATTTTTGAAAGAAAAGCACTGTTCTTTTCAATGAAGATCACTTTAAACTAATCAGAAATCCACTCTATACATTGCTAATGTGGTAAATGACTATTCTAGCTGCAAATGTCTGGTTTTTGGTGCAATATCTCCATAGGTGTATAGAGGCCCATTTCCAGCAACTATCACTCCAGTGTTCTAATGGTACAATGTGTTTGCTCGTTGCCTCAGAAGGCTAATGGATGATTAGAAAACCCTTGTACAATCATGTTAGCACAGCTGAAAACAGTTTAGCTCTTTAGAGAAGCTATAAAACTGACCTTCCTTTGAGCAGATTGAGTTTCTGGAGCATCACATTTGTGGGGTCGATTAAATGCTCAAAATGGCCAGAAAAATGTCTTGACTATATTTTCTATTCATTTTACAACTTATGGTGGTAAATAAAAGTGTGACTTTTCATGGAAAACACAAAATTGTCTGGGTGACCCCAAACTTTTGAACGGTATTTGTACCAGTATGTGTGTGTGTGTGTGTGTGTGTGTGTGTGTGTGTGTGTATATATATATATGGATCCAGGATTTTTTTTTTTGTCTGTTCCCAATCTACCTCAAAAAGTCATGAACGGATTTGGATGAAATTTTCAAGGGACAATTGATTAGATTTTGATGCAAATCCAGATATGTATGAGGATCCAGGATTTTTTTTTTGGCTTTTCCCAATATAACTCAAAAAGTAGTAAATGTATTTTGATGAAATTTGGTGGAAAGGTGGGCCACGGTCCAAGGAACATAGGATTAGATTTTGATGCAAATCTGGATATGCATTCAGATCCAGGATCCAGATATGTACTGTATATGGATCCAGTATTTTTTTGTCTGTTCCCAACATAACTCAGAAAGTAGTGAATGGATTTGGATGAAATTTGGTGGGCAGCTTTAGGATTATTCTAGGTTCAAAGCGATTTGATTTTCATGTTGATTATATGTGTCTTGGTGGAGGTATGCACTCTACTCTACCATGTTCCCTTCTAGCTTTGAATGTATTTCTAATACAATATAATCTACTCTAAAATCTGAGTGCTCGGTAATATAGTACTAACAGCTGCTTGGCCTGACGTTAGTGCTCCGAAACACCTCCATAGTTCTTTTTCATTTTGAATTGTTCGTACATTACAAATCAGTTGTTTAAAGAGTTCTCTGGTTCTCTGAAGCAGTACTGATGCCTTCCCAGGAGGCAAAGATGACGAGCAAGAGACAGACATAGAGACTGAGTATCTAAACACTGAAACAGACTCATATCAACCAGCGACAAAAGACAATATTCAGCCTGAGAAGATAAGAACAAGAAGAGACAGCTTACTGAAGGATGAGAGACGAGAGAGAAAAGCAGGACATTCAACCCAGAGATAGTGAAATTCCTCTCTCACATTTTACTCCTCCATTCTGTCTCGCAGAGTCGTGTTGTGTCTAGATAGAGTTCATCCTCTGGGACTTCCTGTCTGTCTCTCGCTGCACCAAGCCCCTGCAGGCACCTCGTTCAGAGAGACTGAACTAATTACACATCACCTCCTCTATTAATTGAGAACTAAATGAAAATGTCTGATAGCACAGCTCACCCCTGACTACACACTACTTACACTTTCCATTCTTCCTGATACAGGAAGAGTTTCTCATAATACACTGATTATATGTAAGGACAAAAAAGGAAAAACTGTCTCAGAACTTGTAAAGGTACAGCTTTATCTTTGATTGTTCCAAAGCTCTGACATTGGAGACTCTTTCCATTTATTTGGAAGGTCTGCTACGTAAGTCCTTGTGAAATCAATACCCCAGTTAGAACCAGCAATGCATTCAAATGAGTACTTTAAAGGGAGATGGCCTTTCAGATTTTTCAAGTGTAGGTCATACAAAGAATTTTCCCCGGCACCCGATTATTTTTGTTTAGTGGACCGAAAGTGACTGAATTCGGATCACAGACTTCCAATTTTATTCATTTTTTAAAAATAGAACAATTAATGAATTTAGAGCCACGTGGCCCAAAAGTCTCCATTATTTTTTCCTGCTTCACCATGACCCAATACAAGATACTACGTCATGCATCACGTGGTGGGCTTTCCCCGTTTGCACAAGGCATTGTGGGATACAAATTTGAAACAGGAGAGAAAAATGGAGGATGTGAGTGCGCGAATGAAACGTGAAAGACCGACTACAGTAACGGAAAGAAAGCGAGAAGAAAAGACGTTATGTGATATATGAAGGAAAGGAAACGCAGGACCAAACTAATAAATATCGGCGCTCAGCGAGCACCTCGGTGTGATCAGCTGTTCGTTTAGCGACAGAATGATGTAACTGATGTATGAGTGCACAGTCAAAGGTAAATCTGAGCATGCGCGCACACACACGGACTTCCTCTGTCTACTTGACTGCACGAAGCGAGCGATTTCATGCACATTATTTGCTCAGGAATCCCCTCAATCCTCTTAAATAACTTTCCAGCCACAGAATGACCTGATATTTTGTGAAATATTACAGAAATAAACAGATATCACAATGACCACATTTCAGAGGGAACTAAATTTCACCGATTTTATGAAATCAAAAGGTCGTCTAGCTTTAATCTAAATCTCTAATTTAGAGCTGCACTGTTGTCAGAGCTGCTGTTGTAAAAAGCAGTCAACACCTTCCAGCCAATTAGAATTGAGCATTACAGAGTTCTGTCGTATAAATCCATAGCTATATGGGTAGAATGAAAGTCTGGGTTTCTCTTTCTGACCTGTATACATCATCTCATTCTCATCTCATTATCTCTAGCTGCTTTATCCTGTTCTACAGGGTCGCAGGCAAGCTGGAGTCTATCCCAGCTGACTACGGGCGAAAGGCGGGGTACACCCTGGACAAGTCGCCAGGTCATCACAGGGCTGACACATAGACACAGACAACCATTCACACTCACATTCACACCTACAGTCAATTTAGAGTCACCAGTTAACCTAACCTGCATGTCTTTGGACTGTGGGGGAAACCGGAGCACCCGGAGGAAACCCACGCGGACACGGGGAGAACATGCACACTCCGCACAGAAAGGCCCTCGCCGTCCACGGGGCTCGAACCCAGACCTTCTTGCTGTGAGGCGACAGCACTAACCACTACACCACCGTGCCGCCCTCTGTATACATCATGTAGCTATGAAACAATCAAAATTATATTATATTCAAATAATATTGGCTGGCGTTGAGTGGTATATCATATATATTCCATTCAGATAGCATGATACTAAATGAGTCGAAGACGAGTAGCTAAACGGAATATATCTGATAGACCACAAAAAAAAGGCAGCCAATATTATTATTATTATACATACACATTCCTTTCAGGTGTTCAACAACGCATCTTTCTCTTTCAAAATTCTCTCAAAATCTTCCGTATTTAATGAAGCAAACCTGGCAGCCATGTTTGTTTACAAATTGTCACAGTCGCTGGCTAGCGTGGAAGTTTTACGTCTCCAATGTGTGACGTCATGTTGTCATGACAATGATGCAATATCATAAACCATATTCAACGCTCATTCTCCATTGGGTAGAGCGATGTAATACACGCAGGATAAGCGATATGCTAACAATATTGCATGCTATCAAACCAAATGAATGAAACCCGCTAGAAGGGAATAGAACACGTTTTTATTCCATCGAAAAAGTGTCTCGGCTTTATAATAATATATTACATTTCTAAATGTAGACTTTGATTCCATTTGTTTCTAAAACATTTTTCCCCCCCACACATCATCACATGGCGTAGGCAGATGGATGTAAGCATGAGACATTTATTCACAATCCAAATCAGCAGGCAAACTCATTGTCATAAACAGGCAGGGGGCAAAACATCAGGCAAACAAAGTAAGACAGGGCAATCAATCAAATTCAAGATAAAGGGAAGTCAAAAACAGAATAATGAACAAAGAAAACGTTGCTCAGAAATGCACACAGGAATCATAAAACTTCAAAGATAAGCGTGATGGATACACGCTAGTAAATGACGGTTAACAGGAAAGAGGTGGGTTCAGTAAGCAGGTCAATGAGAGTGTGATATGGTGTCTGGATCGGAGTGTAGATTGGATGTGACAGTTCTGTTTATTCTGGATTTTTATGAATCACCTCAACTCCTTGTCTTTTGGCCTTTGTGTTTGGTTTTAGCTCATGGTCTTCACTCTTGGAGATGGTGTACATCATCCAAAACATACCATATGATATCTTTTTATTCACTAATAATCATGATAGTGGGCGGCACGGTGGTGTAATGGTTAGCGCTGTCGCCTCACAGCAAGAAGGTCCGGGTTCGAGCCCCGTGGCCGGCGAGGGCCTTTCTGTGTGGCGTTTGCATGTTCTCCCCGTGTCCGCGTGGGTTTCCTCCGGGTGCTCCAGTTTCCCCCAAAGACATGCAGGTTAGGTTAACTGGTGGCTCTAAATTGACCGTAGGTGTGAATGCGAGTGTGAATGGTTGTCTGTGTCTATGTGTCAGCCCTGTGATGACCTGGCGACTTGTCCAGGGTGTACCCCGCCTTTCGCCCATAGTCAGCTGGGATAGGCTCCAGCTTGCCTGCGACCCTGTAGAACAGGATAAAGCGGCTAGAGATAATGAGATGAGATGAATCATGATAGTCTAATACCATCACTGAAAGGTCAATATTTTCCAGCTTAGCTCGTGTGAGAGCTGTTCTCCTGCTTGCTGATTCCCCTGCTTGACAATTTCAGCCTGTTTGTACTTTTCGTGGCTTAACTTATGACTTTCAGGCACATTAAATTAAATTCACTCGGTTCAAGCTTCCCAACACTGGTCCTGAAGAACTCCTTGTCCTGGACACTTTAGTGTTTTCCTGCTCTAATACACCTGATTTAAATAATTGGCTATTTTGCAGGCCTTCCTGAGCTGAAGTGGGTGTGTTAGAGCAGGAAAACACTAAAATATGCAGGACAGGGGGTGTGCCAACTTTTGAGAATGCTGAGAAGGATAACAGCAGACTTGGATTCAGTTCCTGCATGACTTACCCTCAAGTTTATTTCCCCTAATGTTCATTTTATATACATATTTGACCTGAAACCACAATTACAGTGACATTTGAACTGGTTTCAAGTCCGATCAGAAATCATAACAATGTTGCTAGCGCACTTGAACACCACAACAGTGTCATAATTGCAACTTGAGAACTCATATTTTTCTGTGAACCCTGACTTTCTGAGTTGGTGGGTGTGTTGATAACAAAAAGTCATGACATCTGCCAATATCAATGTGACCAAAAACAAAACAAACTACCAGGGCAGATGGTACCGTAGCTTGCATACCTTTGCCGAGCCACATGTTATCAACATCAAAATCAAATCAGTTGATCCTAGGGTAATACTAAAGCTGTCCACCAAATTTCATCCAATTCTGTTCACTACTTCTTGAGTTATGTTGGGAACAGACAAAAAAAATCCTGAATCCACATACGTATCCGGATTTACATCAAAATCTAATCAATTGTGCCTTGGCTGATGGCTCACCTTTCCACCACATTTTGTCCAAATCCGTTCACTACATTTTGAGTTACATTGGGAACAGACAAAAAAAAAACACCCTGGATCAGTATACATATTTGGATCCTGGATCCATATGCCGTACATATCCGGATTTATATCAAAATCTAATCATTTGTTCCTTGGGCCATGGCTCACCTTTCCACCAAATTTCATCAAAATCCGTTCACTACTTTTTGAGTTATGTTGGGAACAGACAAACAAACAGAGGCAAAAACATAACCTCCTCCAACAAAGCTGGTGGAGGTAAAGATGTTTTCTCATGCCATCCATTTTTTCTGCCCAAATCATCATGTCATTATAACCACAGCCAAACATGTCCGCACACATTTTGGAAGAGGATTTTCAGGCAGCATGAGATTGACTGTATCTGAATTCTCAGTACGTGGCCCATTCTGTAATCGCGGGTACATTTCAAGCGTCGACTCTGTTAGTCATCGTCAACTCTGTTAGCACTAAACCGGGCAATCCATTAACGGAATTGATGAGAACAGAGTTGACATTTCCCACCATTTTGTGTCTTAACTCCCCATGCTAACCTCGAACGAGCTACCACGCGGTATGTATAAAAACAGAATTTGATGGATCTTAATCATATCATTGTTTTTTAAAAAATAAGTGAGAGATTCACCCTGATATCACAATAACAGAGTTGCCTTTCTGAAGTTTCCCGCCAGATGAAGCCACATCACTCAATGCAGGTGTCATGTGTATTATTATCTTTGTGGATTTTATGCCGTTTTATAGCAGAGTTAACAGAGTTGACAAGAACGTTGGGACAGATTAAAAAAAAAAAATATATATATATATATTACTGAAATTTCACATAATGCAGAAAACAGACTTTTATACAATTGATTTTATAACAGTTAATAGAATAGGCCCCCCAAAACAGACTCTTAGACTGAATCACTTCCTGTTTATTTGAGTTGAATAGATGAATCAGGAGCTGAAGACGGTTAATGATGTGGGGGGAGGGGTGGGAGTCGTTTAGTTAATGTTTTATGGATAAATTGGGTCTAAAATGTACATCAGACATTGCTATTGCCATTTTGTTTTTCTCTACTCACGGTATATGAGCTGATAGCCTAGGAGTAGAGTAGCCAATCAGAGCACATGATTGCTCATATCCAGTGAATGTGGATAGAATGTAAACATTTATATCAAAACTTTGTAGTTTTGTGTTATGTTTTGTATCTCAACTCTAAAATTTGGCGGAGAAAGTACACGGAAACCATAGATAGATAGATAGATAGATAGATAGATAGATAGATAGATAGATAGATACAGTGGTGCTTGAAAGTTTGTGAACCCTTTAGAATTTTCTATATTTCTGCATAAATATGACCTAAAACATCATCAGATTTTCACACAAATTCTAAAAGTAGATAAAGAGAACCCAGTTAAACAAATGAGACAAAAATATTACACTTGGTCATTTATTTATTGAGGAAAATGATCCAATATTACATGTCTGTGCATGGCAAAAGTATGTGAACCTCTAGGATTAGCAGTTAGTTTGAAGGTGAAATTAGAGTCAGGTGTTTTCAATCAATAGGATGACAATCAGGTGTGAGTGGGCACCCTGTTTTATTTAAAGAACAGGGATCTATCAAAGTCTGATCTTCACAACACATGTTTGTGGAAGTGTATCATGGCACGAACAAAAGAGATTCCTGAGGACCTCAGAAAAAGCATTGTTGATGCTCATCAGTCTGGAAAAGGTTACAAAACCATCTCTAAAGAGTTTGGGCTCCACCAATCCATAGTCAAACAGATTGTGTACAAATGGAGGAAATTCAAGACCCTCCCCAGGAGTGGTCGACCAACAAAGTTCATTCCAAGAGCAAGGCGTGCAATAGTCGGTGAGGTCACAAAGGACCCCAGGGTAACTTCTAAGCAACTGAAGGCCTCTCTCACATTGGCTAATGTTGATGTTCATGAGTCCACCATCAGGAGAACACTGAACAACAATGGTGTGCATGGCAGGGTTGTAAAGAGAAAGCCACTGCTCTCCAAAAAGAACATTGCTGCTCGTCTGCAGTTTGCTAAAGATCACGTGGACAAGCCAGAAGGCTATTAGGAAAACGTTTTGTGGACGGATGAGACCAAAATAGAACTTTTTGGTTTAAATGAGAAGCATTATGTTTGGAGAAATGAAACACTGTATTCCAGCATAAGAACCTTATCCCATCTGTGAAACATGGTGGTGGTAGTATCGTGGTTTGGGCCTGTTTTGCTGCATCTGGGCCAGGACGGCTTGCCATCATTGATGGAACAATGAATTCTGAATTATATGAGCAAATTCTAATGTCAGGACATCTGTCCATGAACTGAATCTCAAGAGAAGGTGGGTCATGCAGCAAGACAACGACCCTAAGCACACAAGTCATTTTACCAAAGAATGGTTAAAGAAGAATAAAGTTAATGTTTTGGAATGTCCAAGTCAAAGTCCTGACCTTAATCCAATGGAAATGTTGTGGAAGGACCTGAAGCGAGCAGTTCATATGAGGAAACCCACCAACATCCCAGAGTTGAAGCTGTTCTGTACGGAGGAATGGGATAAAATTCCTCCAAGCCGGTGTGCAGGACTGATCAACAGTTACCGCAAACGTTTAGTTGCAGTTATTGCTGCACAAGGGGGTCACACCAGATACTGAAAGCAAAGGTTCACATACTTTTACCACTCACAGATATGTAATATTGGATAATTTTCCTCAATAAATAAATGACCAAGTATAATATTTTTGTCTCATTTGTTTAACTGGGTTCTCTTTATCTACTTTTAGGATTTGTGTGAAATTCTGATGATGTTTTAGGTCATATTTAAGCAGAAATATAGAAAATTCTAAAGGGTTCACAAACTTTCAAGCACCACTGTAGATAGATAGAGTCTTTTGATGATTTCTTCCCACAGAAACTCTTTCATCTCCCAGAACCTGAAGCTCATTGCAGTCCTTCTCACACACTCGGCTCACACAGGTGTGTATGGATCATCAGGTGTGCATCAACACCTCCAGGCGCATTTCAAGCAATCATGGTCCAAAGATGAGGTCATCCAGGTCATGAGCTTTCACCTCGGTGCTGTAGGTCGTGCCTGGTGGGAGGAGAGCAGTCAGTGGAGACGGAATTAATGACTGATGAATAAATGAGCGTGGCACTGGGCACAGTGTTGCTTTGAGCTACTGAATCCATGCACTCTGATTGTCCTTAGGGAGATGACCTTTGACCTGTGCGGTCATGTCGGCCACCAGCAGGAATGCGATGCATTTTTTTTTTTTACAGCGTGTGTGCTGAGGCCATTCCACAGTATTGTCTGAAACCAGAACACGTTCGCTTCTCCAGTGATGTAATTTCCTAAGCACAAATGTGTACCTACACACACAAAACAATTCTGGTGTTGCTAAGCAACCACAGCACACACCTCTGGACTTTAAAAAAGCCTTAAAAGAAAAAAAAGAAAGACATAAACACACAGACATGCAGAGGTAGATAAAGCTCAGAGTAAAGATGTTTCCTCTTAGGTTCGTAGTCTGTAACTTCCTACTGTGTGGCTCCGATTGTGTCCTCCATCTGAACTCCAGCTGCTCTTAAGGGCAAAAAGTCTTCTTTTCATCCATGCAGAATAATTGATCATGTTAGTAATCATATTCCTTTATTATGTAGAGGAAGTGATGCGTGTATTCGGATTAACCAATTGTCAGAAAATAACAAAACATCATGTAGTTTGTGCAGTTTTACTGATTCTGGATATTAGTATGTCTTCAAAATGTTGACTGAAGTAAACAGCATCACCCCTTACAGTGCGCACGCTCTCTCTCTCTCTCTCTCTCTCTCACACACATTCTTCTCAGGCTCTTCTCTTCTCTGAGCCCATGAGAGATGTGATATTTTTCAGTGATCCAGGGACCAAAGTCAGGGCCAGGTGATACGATACGATACAATATGACGATATATTGATATTGCGATATATTAACATCATGATACACTTTTCTGAGAATCATGGCTATCAAAAGATGTCAGTGCTTTTATAACTCCATTATTCCTTTCTGAAACAACAAACTCATTTCACATTTATTAAAATTCAGAACAGCTTTTCATATTAAAACACTTACTTTTTGTTTTGTATTAATGAACTCATTTGAATATGTTGTTTCTATAGTAACAGCTCATTCACAGGAACTTGTGCAGTGGACACTTTTTGTTTTATTAGCTTTAAGAGAGAGAAAAAGAGGCTGATGGGCTATGGGTGTTTATAGATCTCATCTCATCTCATTATCTCTAGCCGCTTTATCCTGTTCTACAGGGTCGCAGGCAAGCTGGAGCCTATCCCAGCTGACTACGGGTGAAAGGCGGGGTACACCCTGGACAAGTCGCCAGGTCATCACAGGGCTGACACATAGACACAGACAACCATTCACACTCACATTCACACCTACGCTCAATTTAGAGTCACCAGTTAACCTAACCTGCATGTCTTTGGACTGTGGGGGAAACCGGAGCACCTGGAGGAAACCCACATGGACACGGGGAGAACATGCAAACTCCACACAGAAAGGCCCTTGCCGGCCACGGGGCTCGAACCCGGACCTTCTTGCTGTGAGGCGACAGCGCTAACCACTACACCACCGTGCCACCCGGTGTTTATAGATGTGATCATGTAAATGAGAATGTGTTTCAATGACATTCCACAACATTAATTGCAACTCTGAAAGTATTATTCTTTAATCATTATACAATCTCCGTTACTGTGGGAGAAGAGGAATAGAACTCCAGGATGCAGTTATTAGGAAAATCATCTTCAGGTGGGATCAGTAACTCAGCTTCATCACACCATTCCAACATTAATTTTTTTTTTCCAGAACAGAACATCCCCAAGTAGTTTATTCCTGATACTGAACATCTGTATATCTGTACATCTGAACATCTGTATATCTGTACATCTGAATATCTGAACAACTATACATCTGTACATCTAAACATCTGTATATGTGTACATATGAACATCTGTATATCCGTATATCGGAGCATCTGTATATTGGTACATCTGAACATCTGTATGCCTGAACATCTGTATATATCTGTACATTTGAACATTTGTATATCGGAACAACTGTACATCTGTATGTCTGTATCTCTGTACATCTGCATATCTGAAAAACTGTACATCTGCATATCTGAACATCTGTACATCTGAACAGCTATGTCTAAGCATCTGCATATCTGTACATATGAACATCTGTATATCTGAACAACTGTACATCTGTACATCTGTGTATCTGAACATCTGAAAATCTGTACATATGAACATCTGTATATCTGAACAATTGTACATCTGTAAGTCTGTACATCTCAACATCTGTATATCTGTACATTTGTATGTCTGAACATCTGTATATCTGTGCTTATGATTATCTGTATGTCTCAACGTCTCTATATCTGTACATCTGCATATATGAACATCTGTATGTCTGTACATCTGTATATCTGTGCATCTATACATCTGAACATCTGTACATCTGAATATCTGTACATCTGTATGTCTGAACATTTGTATATCTGACCATCTGTGGATCTGTATATCTGAACATCTGTCAGTCTGAACATCTGTACATCTGCATATCTGTGCCTCTGAACATCTGTATATCTGTAAATATGAACATCTGTACATCTTTACATGTGTACATGGACTGGTTAGAGTGAGTCCTCTTATTCTGGGCAATCTGGCATTTGGCAGATGCTCTTATCCAGAGTGACGTCCAACAAGGGGGCGTGTGATACTGTGCTCCTGGAGCAGACAGGGTTAAAGGCCTTGCTCAAGGGCCTAACAGTGGCAGCTTGTCAGTACTGGGACTTGAACCCATGAACTTCAGATTAGTAGCCTTAACCACTGAGCCACCACTGCCCAGGCTGAAGTCAGTTGAGTCAGTAAGTGAAGCTTCTTTGTGTTGTTCCTCATCATACCGACAGCACACTGAAAAAAATCGATTGTGTCGATGCAAACTTTTTCATTCATTCATGTCAGAGCTTAGCGATGGAAGGAGTGAGTGAGTGAATAAATAAATAAATAAATAAATTAAATAGAGGCAACTGAACCTGAATTATTGAAATCTTTGAAATCTCTTCTTTTCTCTTCTCTCCTGTTCTCTAATCTTAACTTCTCCCATCTTTTCTTCTCTCTGCTAATCTCTTCTCTTCTATCACTTTTCTCTTCCTTTCTTTTCGATCATTTTCTCATTCCTTCTCTTCTTTACTTTTCTCTTTTCCCTTCGGTCGCTTTTCTTTTCTTTCATTTCCTCTTCTCTAATCTTAACTTCTCTCACCTTTTCTTCTCTCTCCTAATCTCTTCTCTCATCTTCTCTTCTCTCCTCTTCCCCGTTATGCGATCCCTCTGTGGAAGAAGATCTAAGAGACACAGGCTGAGACTTTTTGACACTTATCTAAGCAGATGTTATGAGGTCAGCGATAAACCACAGGAAGGACCATCTGTAAAATTCCCTTCCTCTTCCCTCCGTCACCTCAGCGCTGCTTTTCTGACCCTTTATCCTGCTGTGTGAAAGCAGACCTGCAGAATTTCTACACACTCGGTGCAGGATGTTTTACACAGATAAAACTCGTTTCTACCAGAACTCGGCTCGATTTATTAAATCGCATGAAGAAATCTTTTAGTCCGTGGAGAATAAAGTCGGCTCGTCTCTGGCAACCCACCAGTAGAGGAAAAGTTTCAGACAGGAAGTAGACCAAGTAAAAGGGTCTCTCTCTCTCTCTCTCTCTCTCTCTATCACACACACACACACACACACATACAGCAGGATGAAATGCCTCAAGCATTTTCTCTTTTCCAGGATGCAGTGAGGCCAGGCAGAGGAGGAGGAGGAAGTCGTGCTTTGAAGCCACGCCAGTTGTCTCGGAGAAGAACTAAAACGCAGGAAGCACAGGGACTCAGAGATGGGAAATATGGGTCACTGACCAGCAAGAGGATATCAGGCAGGACGCAGGACGTCTCCGAGGAGTAGATCATGGTGTTCACTTTGCTCACTCTCTTAAGAGGCCGTGACTTCCTCATCTTCTGCGCAGTGATGAGCTCATACACCAACATGTGGGTTTAACACAATCCACAAATCGCTCGCACACAGGAAACAGGCCATTTCATCAAATCATGTCAATTAGATTCAATTTAGATACAATTCGACAAAAGATCTGAGGGCCATCACACCCAGAAAGCTCACAGTGATGATGGTGTGAATTTCACTTGGACAGATCTTATCTCATCATCTGTAGCCGCTTTATCCTTCTACAGGGTCGCAGGCAAGCTGGAGCCTATCCCAGCTGACTACGGGCAAAAGGCGGGGTACACCCTGGACAAGTCGCCAGGTCATCACAGGGCTGACACATAGACACAGACAACCATTCACACTCACATTCACACCTACGGTCAATTTAGAGTCACCAGTTAACCTAACCTGCATGTCTTTGGACTGTGGGGGAAACCGGAGCACCCGGAGGAAACCCACGCGAACACGGGGAGAACATGCAAACTCCACACAGAAAGGCCCTCGCCGGCCACGGGGCTCGAACCCAGGACCTTCTTGCTGTGAGGCGACAGCGCTAACCACTACACCACCGTGCCACCCACTTGGACAGATATTTAACAAATTAAGCTTAATATAAAAAGTAGATTGGGAATAAAATATTTTTTCACATCTATTTCAAATAGCAGGAGTAGAAAATATTTACTATACTTCATTACGATAGTTAAGTATGGTTTGGGAAGATTTTTACTTTACACACTGATAATATTATTGAAATTAAGTCTTGTACTCTTACTCGAGTACACACAATGATGACTGTAATGTATGAGATTTTGAGGGAAAAAAAATATGAGAAAAAAAAACAGAAGTAAAACAAACAGAAAACAGTGAGCGTCACTTCACTTTGGCTTAACGTCATCACGCCACAGAGGTCACAGCTGAGCCGAGAGTTACAGGAAATGCAGTCTTTCCTCCTTGAATGTGCAATAGAGAAGATTATTATACATACAGGACACTTTTTCAATGGAATAAAAACATGTATTCTATTCCCTTCGAGTGCTTTTCATTCATTTGGTTTGATAGCATGTAATATTGTTAGCATATCGCTTATCCTACGTGTATTACGTCACTCTACCCAATGGAGAATGAGCGTTGAATATGGTTTACGATATTGCATGGATGGTTGTCAAGACAACATGATGTCACACATCGGAGATGTAAAACTTCCGCGCTAGCGAGTGAGCGACTGTGACAATTTGTAAACAAACATGGCTGCCAGTTTTGCTTCATTAAATATGGAAGATTTTGAGAGAATTTTGAAAGAGAAAGACGCGTCGAACACCCGAAAGGAATGTGTATGAATAATAATAATAATATTGGCATGGTGGTGTAGTGGTTAGCACGGTCGCCTCACAGCAAGAAGGCTCTGGGTTCGAGCCCCGTGGCCGGCAAGGGCCTTTCTGTGCGGAGTTGCATGTTCTCCCCGTGTCCGCGTGGGTTTCCTCCGGGTGCTCCGGTTTCCCCCACAGTCCAAAGACATGCAGGTTAGGTTAACTGGTGACTCTAAATTGACCGTAGGTGTGAATGTGAGTGTGAATGGTTGTCTGTGTCTATGTGTCAGCCCTGTGATGACCTGGCGACTTGTCCAGGGTGTACCCCGCCTTTCGCCCGTAGTCAGCTGGGATAGGCTCCAGCTTGCCTGCAACCCTGTAGAACAGGATAAAGCGGCTACAGATAATGGATGGATAGATAATATTGGCTGGCTTTTTTTTCATGGTATATCAGATATATTCCATTCAGCTACGTGTCTTCGACTCATTTAGTATCATGCTAGCTGAGTGTAATATATCTGATATACCATGAAAAAAAGCCAGCCAATATTATTTAAATAAAGCACTCAGAGATTTTCCACTACATTTCCCAGAATGCACTGCAGCCAGGAAGCATATGATTGTTGTCTCAGAGAATATCTGAGTTTTAATTCTTGCACTTTTGACTATTTAATCTTGAAATTTGAGGGTTTTTTTTTCTTTTTCGCAAATCCATGACTATAAAATCTTGGAGAATATCTCAGAAGTGTACTGCTCTAATCTCAGAAATTCTGAGGTATTTTGTCTCAGAATTACCCCCTCTTTCAACTCCATATTTCTCTTTCTTTCTTTCTTTCTTTCTTTCTTTCTTTCTTTCTTTCTCTCTGTTTTACCGACAATAGATCTAATATGGCATTGTAAGTACATACCAAAGAGAAGAAAACATACTTTTTACTCATTTATTTTCATTTTGACCTTCAAAGTACTCTCTCTTGCCCTCTCTTTCTCTCTCTCTGTCTCTCCCTCTCTCTCATCTCTGTCTCTTGCCCTCTCTCTCTCCCTCCCTTTCTTATCTCTCTCTTTCTTGCCCTCTCTCTCTCCCTCCATCTCTCTCTCTCCCTCTCTCCCCATCTCTCTCTCTCTCTCGCCCTCTCTCTCTCTGTCTCCCTCTGTCTCTCTATCTCTTGCCCTCTCTTTCTCTCTCTCCCTCACTCAGTCTCTCTCTCCCTCTCTCATCTCTCTCTCTTGCCCTCTCTCTCACTCACTCAGTCTCTCTCTCTCTTTTTTCATTATCTATGTTCCTGTTTTTAGACAGAAATCTCCTGGAGGTGTTGCTGATTCAGACAGGATGATGTGCCTTATTTGTCTCTGATGTAAAATTGAAATACCTGCCTTTGAAATTTGCCATCAAATAAAACCAATTTAAGTTTCATTTTGGTAAATTAGCCAAGTTTTGTTAGCCTGGCAAGCCAGACTAAATGTGAATATTTAGTCTGGCCTCGATCCGTAGACATTTCCGACAGGTGTGGGAGGAACAACCCGCTGTCTTTCAAACTGTCTCTGTGCGTATAGGCCAACGCAAGTTAATTCGTGTTGTATTAAAACTCCATCCTCGTACTCACATTACTCCTGCCCACTTTATTCAACTTAATTGGTTACCAATAGAAAAACGTGTTGTCCAACTAAAGCTAAATCATGTTCATCAAATTGTAAATAATACTTCCCCTTCTTATCTCTCTTCGTTTTGTACCATAACATCCGAACTCGAGCAAGTGTCGGGTCACTGGCCTTACCCAGATTTAAGACCACACTGGGTAAGAGTACATTCAGGTACACGGGAGCTGCAGACTGGAATAGCCTACCCACAAGTGTTCAAACGCTCACCAATAAACAAATGTTTAAGAAACAAGTCAAAAGGTTTTTATTAGAATCATTAAAAATGGACTCTCCCATGTACTTTTAATATGTGTAAATTGTTATTCAATTTTTGTGATAACAATTGTGATATTTTGTGATATATAAAACTTGTGATAGTTATATTTCTTAAATTTATTTACTAATAATATTATTAATGTTATTTTTATACACTTTTTTTACTTATACATTTTTTGTAATTTTTGTCCTCTATCATATTGTCACCATTTTTTTTTTTATGAGGACCACAATGGAAATAAGTCATTTTATTAGACTTTTTTGTGTCATCCTCGGTTTTTTTACGTCTTTACAATAATTAAATGTGTATTTTATTGTAAATGTACATGTGGAAAACCTAAATCAAATCAAATCAAATCAAATCAAATCAAATCAAATCAAATCAAATCAACGCTCTGACCAATCAGCGCAACAGTGACTGTGACGTAGTCAGAGCGACAGAAAGCAGTGGGGGAGGCCTCGAAATAAATAATTTTTCAAAATGCGTATTAATTAATAAACAGGTTCTAGATATTAAGAAGTTTGGAGATAATGACCACAAGTTTGGAGTCTGTACCACATACACTCATTTTTTTCCAAGTGTTTTTCAAGGGTTTGCTTAAACTGTTTTTGAGAGTTTTTATTTAGTGGTGTTTGGTGAAATAATTTCCCTTAAATTTAAAATAACGGGAAAATAAGAAACAATCAAAAAGTAATGTTTCAAAGCTGTTTATTAATTCTTCGTACTGCACAAACTAGCCCCATCCTTTTGGCTACGAGCGGAGCCAGCTGGTAGATCAGACTTTTGCCATAGCCGGTCGGCAAAACAGCGAAAACGTCCTTCTTGAAAAGGAATGAGCGGAGAGCCTCTTCCTGCTCATGTTTCAACGAAAACTCCAAGTCTAATTCTTCTAAAACTGATTCCAAAGCGGAGTCAAACGCGCGCTGTTCACTAGCCGTAGCCATCTTTCCTGCTGTGCTTTCTCCAGCGTCGCGCAGCCTTGTCGTCACTCCTGCAAAAGCCCGCCCAAAGAATCCAAACAAAAACCTTGCTTTGTGATTGGCGGGCACGATTTGATGCCCGGGGTGTTTTTGTTTATATGGTGCGAGGCTAGACCCACTCGCTAGGCAAAAATATTTTTGGCCGCTAGGCGGGTGGGTCTAGTTTACTAGGCTAAAGTTTTGTCATTTCTTTTGTGAAATTAACTAGGCCATCAAGTCATAAAATTTAGCTAGTTTTGTCCAAGTTAGTTTGTTAATTTTGCTCACTTATAGATTTTTGGTTTTGTTTGCTCATGTGACTCAGCACTTTTTTCAGACGTGTAATTACACATTCCTATCAACACAAGTCAAATTCTCAGATCCTCATGACATCACTTGTGAACGAGCTCATCATGCAGGATCGGGTATGATGATCCTGTGGTCAGCTCTTTTCATCAGTTCAATTTACATACTTTCAATCCTCAGTCCTTGACTATACACTCACTGGCCACTCTAATAGGAACTTGTTCTTGATTCTAAGATTCCTGTTCTTGGCTGCTGGAGTGGAACCCAGTGTAGTCTCCTACTGTTGCATGCTGAGATGCTTTTCTGCTCATCACGGTTGTAAAGAGTTGCTATGAGTTACTATATCCTTCCTTCCTGGCAAAAAAGATCGAACCAATCTGTCCATTTCCCTCTGACCCTCTCTTATCAACAAGGCGTTTGTTTCCCCCCACAGAACTGTCGCTCACTCACTCACTCACTCACTCACTCACTCACTCACTCACTCACTCACTCGATATTTGTTTTTTGTTTTTCGCACCATTCTATCTGTGTAAACTCTAGAGACTGTTGTTTGTGTGTTAAAACCCCAGGAGATCGGCCGTTTCTGAAATACTCAAACCAGTCCATCTGGCTCAAACCAACACCCATGCCACAGTGAAAGAAAGTCACACTTTGAGATCACAATTTTTCACGTTCTGATGTTTGAACATTGTGAACATTAACTGAAGCTCTTGATTTGTATCTGCATGATTTGATGCGTAGTGCTGCTGTCGGGGGATCGGCTGATTAGATAAGAGTGTACTTAAGTGTAGACTCTCATTCAGGTCGAATTTTGCCTCCATATTTTTAATTGAGTAAGATTCTGGCAGATGGCGGCACGGTGGTGTAGTGGTTAGCACTGTCGCCTCACAGTAAGAAGGTCCGGGTTCGAGCCCCGTGGCCGGCGAGGGCCTTTCTGTGCAGAGTTTGCATGTTCTCCCCGTGTCTGCGTGGGTTTCCTCCGGGTGCTCCGGTTTCCCCCACAGTCCAAAGACATGCAGGTTAGGTTAACTGGTGACTCTAAATTGACCGTAGGTGTGAATGTGAGTGTGAATGGTTGTCTGTGTCTATGCGTCAGCCCTGCGATGACCTGGCGACTTGTCCAGGGTGTACCCCGCCTTTCGCCCGTAGTCAGCTGGGATAGGCTCCAGCTTGCCCGTGACCCTGTAGGACAGGATAAAGCGGCTAGAGATAATGAGATGAGATGAGAAGATTCTGGCACAGTACACGTAGTTTTACTTAAGTACCTTTTTCTCTGTACCTTTTTTCCAGTGAGTTTAGATAAAGTTATTTCTTTTATTGTGGTATTTGGTTTGTCAGACAAACACAATGCCACTCTGTGGTCTGGTGCAGCTACGAAAAAGGTCACTCATTTCTGTCTTAATTTTTATTCTGAATTGAGACCAATGGCGACCTGTTACTATTAGTGCTGGGACTTGAGCTCAGCCAAACTTAGCCAGACACCAACAAAGCAAAACAGCAAAGGATTTTGTAAGGGATTAGCGGCAGGCTACCAGGTTGCTCTGTTGTGCGTAGCTGTCGATGTTGATTTTAAAAGTAACTGTAAATTACACAGGGAAATCAATACCAGGGTTCGTACACATTTTAACCAACAAATTTCCATGACTTTTCCATGAGTTGGCCACAAGTTTCCATGACCACGCATAACCTCTAAAATGTCAATATTAGGTGTGCTGTATGTATACTTTTGACCCTGTGTTGATTTCAGAAAACCCAAAGAAAATTAAAACTTGTGCACCAAATTCTAGTGTTTTTTTTAAATTAAAGCTGTATGCTGTACATTCGGCCACAGAAAAAGAACAGTTCAAAGAAATTTCTGAAAGCCCAAATATTGCCATGACATCCATATCCAAGAGGACATTCATGTCACTATATGTAAACTTCTGACCACAACTGTATATATATGCCAAATATTATGTAAACCGGGCGGCACAGTGGTGTAGTGGTTAGCGCTGTCGCCTCACAGCAAGAAGGTCTGGGTTCGAGCCCCGTGGCCGGCGAGGGCCTTTCTGTGCGGAGTTTGCATGTTCTCCCCGTGTCCGCGTGGGTTTCCTCCGGGTGCTCCGGTTTCCCCCACAGTCCAAAGACATGCAGGTTAGGTTAACTGGTGACTCTAAATTGACCGTAGGTGTGAATGTGAGTGTGAATGGTTGTCTGTGTCTATGTGTCAGCCCTGTGATGACCTGGCGACTTGTCCAGGGTGTACCCCGCCTTTCGCCCGTAGTCAGCTGGGATAGGCTCCAGCTTGCCTGCGACCCTGTAGAACAGGATAAAGCGGCTACAGATAATGAAATGAGATGAGATTATGTAAACCATAGTTAGTACAAAGTAAAAGTGTTTAATAGAAGCGACGATGCAACCAAAATATGCACACCCTTAGAACAAAATTAAAAGGAATTTTCCACATTATAACCATTTAAGTTTATTTATTCAGTAACTCCAGTGAAACTAATAGGAAAGGTGTGTTGTAGTAAGGGTTCACGAATGTGAACCTAGACATTTAATGGATTAATAGGGGTTTTCTTGAGTTACATTCTTTCTGCTTCTCTTATTTGGTGCTGCATTCACCTCATTCGTTCTCACTTATTTTGTCTGAGCTGAAGACTGGAGTCCATTGTTTGCGTTGTTATTCGATCAACGTGTTCAAACATCAAATATGCATGTTCGGAATAAACAGGATATAAATGTTATGGCTGCTTTCACAATCTCGCATTCTCATTCTCTTCTTTACCTTGTTATGAAGATAGTCCAAATGTGCAGAGATATGCACACTTGCGTTCACCGCACGCAAATCTTGTGGCTATCTGACTATTGGGGAAACATGGCCTGGAACAACTGGGCTGTATCCTCACACGAGTTGAAGGAGTAGTGAGCTTTGATTACCTTTAGCGCACAGAACATCTCCGCAGTAAGCGAGTCGTTTCTAGTCACAGCACTTGAAAGCGTTCCTTGTCTCAAAGACGAAGTGGCAGTAATGCAGGTAGATGTCGGCGTGGATGTGGGTGTTGTCGTGTGAGGTTGAAAAAAACTGGCGATTGAGTTTGCTTGGCGGGCAGCGACTACAGCTTGGTGCTTAGCGCCTTTGGCATGGCTAGTAAGAGCTGCTTCTCCCATGTTAGCTATGTCGAATATTTTACTGCACAAGACACATTTGGCTCTTCCAGGGTCCTCTACCCTCTCCAACCACGATTTGTATTTTTTGGCATGAAGCCAGACATTATTAAATGTACATTTCCCTGGCATTGTGTACTTTGTCTCTTGGCATAGTACAAGCCATGCGATCTGATCTAAAGACTGAGGGAAGTTTACATTGCATCTAGGCAACGCACGTCACACGTGATATGAACAGTGGCCTGAGAAGGGGAAAAAGCGGATCAGTAATGATCTCCGCACTGGCCGGTTAATCAAATCAACACGCACGATTTTCTTATTATAAGTTGTTTACGATAACCAATTTTAAATCACATTGTCTGTTCACAAAGGAAGGCGGATAAATTCCATAACTTTTCCAGGGTGCTCGTGTTTCCAGGAGTATTCCAGTCCTGGAAAACGACATAAATCACATTCCATAACTTTTCCAGGTTTTCCATGACCGTACGAACCCTGCAATACTTTTTTTTTAAGGATATTTTTTGGGCTTTTTGCACCTTTATTGGATAGGACAGTGTAGAGACAGGAAGTGAGCGGGAGAGAGAGAGACGGGGAGGGATCGGGAAATGACCTCGGGCTGGAATCGAACCCGGGTCGCCCGGATTTATGGTATGGCGCCTTATCCACCTGAGCCACGACGCCCCCAAACCCTGCAATACTTAAGTCTGAGTGAAAAATACTGTAGCGAGTGTGCAGCGTGGAAGAAGAGTCTGGAGATGGAAATCTTAGTTTCTCGGTCGTTAGCCTGTGCTACTTGCTCTCGATAGATAGCACTGGATTGACCGCTTTATTAGCATTCGCTAACACTACTGATGAACGCTACACTGGCTGGAAGGTGACTTCACTGCTGCGCTGACGGTGCCGAGTCACGATTAAGCTCGCGTTGGCCTTTGAGAAGGCTGAGGGTGATACATTTTTGGTCCTCCCTCTCATTATAAATCAAAATCTGATTGGTTAATCAGTCATCTGTCGCTTCCTACATAAACATACCCTGCCATGGCCTTCTGTCCCAGCAATGAAGTCCTAACCGATGAGTGAGCAGCTCGAAACTCTTCTCAGCCTCGAGACAACAAACAAAACAATCTCATTGGATAACTCGATTTTAATGTTTTCAGGGCAGTAACCCTTTCATTTCTGAAGACAGAAAATGAGGCTGAATTAGAATTAGAAAAGAATAATTATCATGAAATTATGAAAGAATGAAAGAAATTAAATATAACATTTGAAATGCGGATATGTTTGGGCTTGGCTGAACGCCTAGAAGGCCCTGACGGTTCCTCTCTGGTTGAGACGTGGTCAATTTGGAGTTCAACTCGAACTTATCAGTAATAAACCACTGCCTGGTCTAAATTTTCACATCATCATCTAATGATCAGGATTTGAATCCTAACAATACCCTCACATCCATTAACATACTAATGCTTGTTTTGTTTGACGTTATTTTAAAACTATAGAGCTAAATTAAGTCTTGCTGGTCGGACATAACCAAGTTCACTCTGACAAGAGCACAATTAAATTGGGATTACTTAAACTAAGCAGCATGCAAAATGTCCTTACAGTTTGTTATACCCAATGCATTCATTTCATCCATATTTCAACTCAAGCAAAAGCGTTCCTTAGACCAGTCTCATGCACAATTTCACAAATCTAATAATCCACCAACAACCAAAATGGGAAGGAAACAAGAAACCAATGGATCAGAAAGTATTACACTTTGAAAACTTTAAAAGCAGAAAAGAAAAAAAACAAGTGGAAGGGGCTTATGGAGAGAATCTGATTAAACTCTGGCCTCTGAAAAATGCACAGCTTCTGAAACACTTCACATAATAATAATAATAATAATAATAATAATAATAATAATAATAAAGGACACATTGATAGTTTGAGATGTCGGGGAACTCGACTGAAGGGTACAACCCCGATTCCAAAAAAGTTGGGACAAAATACAAACTGTAAATAAAAACGGAATGCAATAATTTACAAATCTCAAAAACTGATATTGTATTCGCAATAAAACATAGACAACATATCAAATGTCAAAAGTGAGACATTTTGAAATTTCATGCCAAATATTGGCTCATTTGAAATTTCATGACAGCAACACATCTCAAAAAAGTTGGAACGGGGCAATAAGAGGCTGGAAAAGTTAAAGGTACAAAAAAGGAACAGCTGGAGGACCAAATTGCAACTCATTAGGTCAATTGGCAATAGGTCATTAACATGACTGGGTATAAAAAGAGCATCTTGGAGTGGCAGCGGCTCTCAGAATTAAAGATGGGAAGAGGATCACCAATCCCCCTAATTCTGCGCCGACAAATAGTGGAGCAATATCAGAAAGGAGTTCAACAGTGTAGAATTGCAAAGAGTTTGAACATATCATCATCTACAGTGCATAATATCATCAAAAGATTCAGAGAATCTGGAAGAATCTCTGTGCGTAAGGGTCAAGGCCGGAAAACCATACTGGGTGCCCGTGATCTTCGGGCCCTTAGACGGCACTGCATCACATACAGGCATGCTTCTGTATTGGAAATCACAAAATGGGCTCAGGAATATTTCCAAAGAACATTATCTGTGAACACAATTCACCGTGCCATCCGCCGTTGCCAACTAAAACTCTATAGTTCAAAGAAGAAGCCGTATCTAAACGTGATCCAGAAGCGCAGACGTCTTCTCTGGGCCAAGGCTCATTTAAAATGGACTGTGGCAAAGTGGAAAACTGTTCTGTGGTCAGATGAATCAAAATTTGAAGTTCTTTATGGAAATTAGGGACACCGTGTCATTCAGACTAAAGAGGAGAAGGACGACTCAAGTTGTTATCAGCGCTCAGTTCAGAAGCCTGCATCTCTGATGGTATGGGGTTGCATTAGTGTGTGTGGCATGGGCAGCTTACACATCTGGAAAGACACCATCAATGCTGAAAGGTATATCCAGGTTCTAGAGCAACATATGCTCCCATCCAGACGACGTCTCTTTCAGGGAAGACCTTGCATTTTCCAACATGACAATGCCAAACCACATACTGCATCAATTACAGCATCATGGCTGTGTAGAAGAAGGGTCCGGGTACTGAACTGGCCAGCCTGCAGTCCAGATCTTTCACCCATAGAAAACATTTGGCGCATCATAAAACGGAAGATACGACAAAAAAGACCTAAGACAGTTGAGCAACTAGAATCCTACATTAGACAAGAATGGGTTAACATTCCTATCCCTAAACTTGAGCAACTTGTCTCCTCAGTCCCCAGACGTTTACAGACTGTTGTAAAGAGAAAAGGGGATGTCTCACAGCGGTAAACATGGCCTTGTCCCAAAATTTTTGAGATGTGTTGTTGTCATGAAATTTAAAATCATCTAATTTTTCTCTTTAAATGATACATTTTCTCAGTTTAAACATTTGATATGTCATCTATGTTCTATTCTGAATAAAATATGGAATTTTGAAACTTCCACATCATTGCATTCCGTTTTTATTTACAATTTGTACTTTGTCCCAACTTTTTTGGAATCGGGGTTGTAGTTTTCGAGATCGTATGACAAATCCTTCTTTCCCAGACTGTAGGGGTCGATTCCATTGCACATCGCAATCTTCTGAATAGATCTAAAGCCAGCAGTGGCTTCTAGATTACGAGCGTACTCTGAGAAGTTATCGCTAGTTGTTTGCACTGCAGCAGCCGTTTAGACCACCAGCTATTTCATTTCCGGTAAAACTTTCCGCTAAGAAAAGTCACGTGACTGAAACCCAGCAATAGTAAATACTCTCTAATGGAATATGAATGTGACGTGACCTGCAAAGAATTTCACACAATCTACAAAAACTGAAATTCGTCCCAAGTCTCCCTGACAGAATGTTAAATTTTCCAAAGAGTGTTAAAGTTACATACAAATACAGAAATGATATTGTTTTAGCCAGACTGAGAAGAGAAGTCTATGATGTAAGCGAAGGGGGTGGAGCTAAAGCTTTGCAAGTAAGGCAAGCGAAGCAGCTTTTTAAATATAATTCCAGAAAAGGGGTTTGGCAACATTTTAAAAGATAAGAAGTTCGTAAAGCCTCAAAGTGTCTTGTTGAATATTTGAATCTGAATATAAAACGGTTGGTTCTTTTTAAAAGTAATTTAAGGTTAGCCCATGAATTAGCGATTACTGTCAAGCAGTATTTGAATATTTTCCCTACAACGTTGCACGCAGGATGAATATGTTTACTGCACCAATCATTTCTGCTCGGGTTTGTTCAGTTATGTGGGAAATTGGCCTCAGGGTGCCTTCAAGTGAAATGAATTTTCTGCAATATGTGCAGACCTTCACATTCTTATTTCCTGTAAGTGCATAAATTATTTCCACAAACTACACTGAGTAAATTTCTCAAGTTCTGGTTCAGACACTAACTTGTTTATGTTCCATGCAAATATGCTGATTTACAAATATGCTTGATAAAAATGCTGGCACAATGTGTGCACAGTATACAGTACATCTCAGTGCCTTCACATGCAGCCCGTTTGCTAAAGAAGAAAACTCAAAATAGGCACAACATTTTCATGATCTGCTTCTTCAAGCCATCGCTGAGTCTAAAGTCCTTCCCACGCTACGCCCTGGTCTTCCCAGGCAGTCCCCGTACTAACAAGGCCTGAGTTTCCTAAAAGCATCGTAGCACAAAGATCATCGTTAAATGGTAGAGCAAGCAACACAATGAATGCTCTCTTCTAGCTAAGATGCTCTTAGCATTAAGAGGCTTTTGGGAAACTCACCCCCGACCGTTAAGGCGCATCGGGCGGCACCAATCTCCATTTCCACAGCCCTCGGCTTCTCGCCTATTGACTACTTTCACATCACCCATAAACGTTGCCCCTTGGGAGGTAACCAAAATATAAACAAACTAAGGCTACATCCACATGACAACGGCAACGAGATTTTTTTTTTAAATATTGCGTCCACATGGGCAACGGATCAGTAAAATATCAGGTACATATGGCAACGCAACGCTTGCTGAAAACGATGCAATACACATGCCACACCTCTACGTGTGCTGTAAGACGGTCCCATCGGAGACACCAGAACAATAGAAGAAGTAGACGCATGCGCATAAACCCCTTCTTCTGTAGCATCAGCCACATAAAGTTTTGATTATTAATCAGTAGCGTAAAATAGTATCTATTGTCTAAGACACTTATTTATATTTCATATTAAAACGTCTATGTAAATTAATACATAGAAAGCCTGGCCAGGCGCTGAACGTTCTTCTGCCTTCACTTTAAGAGAAATTCAGGGCAAGCATGAGCCTAGGTTCTTCCCTGTCACTGTCACACACACACACCTTCTCACTCCCTATCCTATGGATATAGTCCCTTTAAATCACGTGCTCGTTTTTTGAATGGAGACGCGGAAAGAGGAATGAACGGGGGTAGATGGAAGCCGGTACGCCAACATTCTGATATCCTCCAGAATTCTTTAATGGTCCGGAATAAATTGAATGCTACACGTTGATGGATTACTTTGTTCTTCTATGCCCTTCTTGAGGAATGTATTGTCGAACTTAAACCAACATCTGAAGAGGTGAGATCGCTCCTTTTTTTTCCCTATTTTTACTGGCGGGATTGTTTTTGTTTTTGGAAAGCGCACGGGTGGTGCGCGGTTTTGGTTATACTGCTTCCACAGTGTTTGGACTAAAGACTCTGACCTAAGGGCTATTCTCTCTCTCTCTCTCTCTCTCTCTCTCTCTCTCTCTCTCTCTCTCTCTCACTTTGCACCATTACACAATAAATATTCACAGTGAAAATATTTTGTAAGCGCGTTTCATGAACCAAGTTATAGGATTTGTTGACAACTCGCATTGAGTTCGTTACACTTCTACCCGGCGTGAAGCACTCACAGTCATGTGGTTGTGACGTCATCGTAAACAAATCCGTTCTACTCATCCAGATGACTTTGCAACGGCGCCGTTGCCAGATTTTTCCACTCTGGAACCCGTTCTCAAAAGATTTCGTTTTGGGGCACCCAAAACGCCGGTGCCGTGTGGACGCCAGGCCGAAACGATAAACAATTTTATCAGATACACCTGAATCCGTTGCCAGCCTCTAAAACAACACGGCGTCGCACACTGACAGTAATCTTTTGAATTTAAATCTGCCTAAAACCTTCAAAGACGTGTCAAATCTACACAAAAGCTTAAAGAAATCTGCAAAGCCTTTTCTGTGGATGTCGAGAAATCAATCGGTAAAAAAGCACTTGTAAATATCGTATCGAACGCTTTGAACACCTCTAATTGGGGTGACAGCGAGTCAGCAGCCTTCTTCGTCTGTCAGCACGGGCGTTCAAACAATTACTGACCTGCAGAAGTTAAAAAATTGGCAGAAGAGCTTAAAAGGATCAACACTGATCATAGAAGGATCTACAGTAAAATGTTTTTTGCTGGGTGCTGGTTACGACGTGAAAGCTATAGAAAATACAAAACGCTTCGTGCATGGGAACATAAGCAAGGAATTTACTCAGTCCAGTAAGTACTGTAAACACAGCAGAACTGTCAGATTTATTTTTTAAGTTGAAGTTGATTTTGATTTCCTTCACTCTGATTTTCCTCAAGCTCATACGCTACCGGATTACGACAATCTTTAGGCTGTTAGAGGAAGCTGTTAGGACGACAGGGTCAAATAGTACATTCGATCTACTGACAAACACTAAACGCGGCTCTTCAATAAACTCGGCCTTTTCAGTTGTTTGACTTGTCCTTGTTTTTCGGTTTTCATACTTTTTTATGACTAAACACAAAGACAGAGCTGTTGTAGGCTTTGGGACTTGGATCATCAGACTTTACTCCACCACTAAAGTGTACAGAACACAGTTGCGTGTTGTCTGTCAGTGTAAAATTTTGATGCCGATTTCTGTCTAACCCACGCTTTTCGATGCTTAGCTTCTTTAAGTATTCTATTAAACTATAAATCAGGAAAAGTCATTTTCCCCCATGTGAATTTGACAAAATGACTGATATTAGTAAACAAATATAGTGCCTGGTTACCCCCTAAGGTGCTATGGGTATGTGAACGTAGTCATTACAGTGGGGGGCTGGTCCGTTGGTCCACTGGTAATCATGAGAGTTTGACTTCCTACTCAGATCTGTATTGCAGCGTGCCTTGCCAGATGGCAGTAGGTACCATTTTTATGATGGTCTTTGGTATGACCCGTGGGTTCGAGCCCAGTGGCCGGCGAGGGCCTTTCCGTGCGGAGTTTGCATGTTCTCCCCATGTCTGCGTGGGTTTCCTCCAGGTGCTCCAGTTTCCCCCACAGTCCAAAGACATGCAGGTTAGGCTAATTGGTGACTCTTAATTGACTGTAGGTGTGAATGTGAGTGTGAATGGTTGTTTGTCTCGGTGTCGGCCCTGCGATGACCTGGCGACTTGTCCAGGGTGTACCCTGCCTCTCGCCCATAGTCAGCTGGGATAGGCTTCAGCTTTCCTGCGACCCTGTAGAACAAGATAAGTGGCTACAGATAATGGATAGATGGATGGATTTGGTATGACCAGACTGCAAGTAGAACTCACGATCTCCTGATCGAGGGGTGGACACGCTAACCACTAGGCCAGCTCGTGGTCATCGCTGAGTCAAGTCAAGTCAAAGTCCCTCTCACGTCAGAATCTGGTCTTCCTAGGCAGTCTCCTGTCCCAGTACTAACCAACTCTTGAGCAATTCCAGCGTTATGGACGTGACACTTGAACTCAAAATGGCAACAAATGACCCAGTGCATGTTTTATTGTCTCCCAGTATTTAAACAGGTGTTGCATATTTTAAGGCTGTACCATACTGGAGAAGTGATAGAACAAGAACAATTCCCATAGTACATCTAGGGCATGCCAGAAAACGCCAATAAAAGATGCGTTATGGATGTGACAGAAAAAGTATCACTTTTCTTGGGTGACTGTACATTTTTATCAAACTCTGTGAAATTGTAAACCTAATGTCGAAATGGAGATATCCATTTGATAGAGGGGTCCAAGGTGAATATTAAAAAATCTTTGTTTAAAATATTTTGTATTTCATGCAGAGTTTCGGAAGGAAAAGTCAGCGTTATGGATGTGACGAAATTCCGTTATGGATGTGACGCGTCTGAAATAGACATGGCATATGTTTAGAAAATCAGCAATTTAACCACCATAACCCTTTGAAAAACTCTCTAAATATCAGCTAAAACTATCAAAGTTCTTAAATAATATTTAGGATGGCTATTGTTTTGCTGTTTTGTGGATTTTAGCATACATTTCTGTGGCTTGTGGCAATAATATAGAATTGTACATGATCAAAGTTGATTTTAGCTTGGGGTTTACATTATAAGAAAGAAAGACTGACAGTGACATATTAGGTTGGTTACAAATTGGTTCAACTTATTCACATCTGTAAAATACAGGCCTAGGTGATATCTCTGGGAGTGGTTTTGATGTATTACATGTTGCTTTATTTTTGCATGGTGAGGTTGACATTTACATGGAATTGCCCTCTTTTAGGTGTATGGGTGTGGCACCAATCTCCATTTTGATAGCCCTCGGCCTCTCACCTATACAGCTAGGGTTATAGTGGGGGGCTAGTCCTCTGGTAACTGCAAGAGTTTGACTTCCCCACTCACATCTGTATTACAGCATGCCTTGCCAGATGGTCGTAGGTACCATTTTTATGATGGTCTTTGGTATGACCCAACCACGAGTAGAACTCGCAATCTCCTGATCAAGAGGCAGACACACTAACCACTAGGCCAACTCATGGTCATCGCTGAGTACAGTGTGTTTATTAAACCTGTCAATGTTTCAGCAGATGTCCTCCAAGGATTATTTCACATGCAGGACATTTTTTTTTGGGGGGGGGGGGGGGATATGTTACATTTATCAGCATAAAACTCACCAGCAGTAAATTTTGATATTTTACCGAGAAACTGAAAAGTCCTGTGTTGAAAAACTTCATGTTACAGCTTTAACTCTGATGTTACAAAGGACTGATACTGGAGACTCCTTCCATAAATCACAGAAGAGACAAAAGTGGTCCAAGGAAGGACAACCGGTGAAGTGGCGACAGAGTCATGGGTGTTGAAGGCTCATTGATTCGCATGGAGCGTGAAAGCTAGCTCATATGAGCCAATCCCACAGAAAAGATGTCAGCATTAACTTTTTCAGCAGTTTGTGCTACACGAATGCACGAAGGTTTATCTACCTTAGGATGTGTGGATCACTGTTTACTGCAGTAAGATTCATCGGGTGCTAGAGTACGCATCGCTGGTCTGGAGCGGCATCAAGCGCAGGATTGCTGTATGGCCATAATTGGCATCCTGAAGACAAGTCTAGCAAGTCTGGAGGAACAAAGAGATAAGGCAACAATAAATGAGCTTGAAAGAATTATAAAGGACCCTAACCATCCAAATGACGTGTTCCTTCCAAGAATGGTGGCCCACAAGTACACAACTAGGAACAAAAGTTGTCTTGCAATACCATTATCAGGAACTGAAAGACATAAGAAGTCTTTTATCTCAAGAGCATGTCGCTTCCTAAACAACCAGACATAGTCAAACTCTGTTATCTATTTTTTGGATATGTATTTCGACGACTTTGTTGATTTTTGTTGTAAATTCATCACATTTTTTTCAATATGAATGAATAAAGTTATTATTATTATTATTATTATTATTATTATTATTATTATTATTACAGTAGCTCTTCTGTGGGATTGGACCATATGGGCTAGCCTTTGTGCCCCATGTGAATCAATGAGGCTTCAACACTCATGACCCTGTTGTCGGTTCACCAGTTTTCCTTTGGATCCTTGGACCACTTTTGGTAGGTACTAACCACTGCATACCGGGAACACCCCACAAGATGTGTCATTTTGGAGATGCTCAGACCCAGTCATCTTGCCATCACAATTTGGCCCTTGTCAAATTTGCTCAGATCCTTACGGTTGCCCATTTTTCCTGCTTTCAACACAACAGCTTCAAGAACTGACTGTTCTCTTGCTGCCTAATATATCCCACCCCTTGACAGGTGCCACTGTAATGAGATAATCCATGTTAGTCACTTCTTCACCTGTCAGTGTTTTAACGTTATGACTGATGTTTGGTATTGGTGTAAATATTTAACAATTATTCCATGAAATCGAGTCGTACATGAGCTGATAGCTGATGAGTCGCATAGCAGCACCATGTACAATGAGACTGAGTGGAATAACTATTTTATTCTATCCACATTCACCGGATTTTCAGAAACACAGCATTTCTATTTTAATTTTTTGCAAATTCGATAAAAACTTCATATGTCAGACAAAATCATTTCCGCTTAGAATGTAAACAAACTGGTGAAATGACAGGAGCAATTTGTGAAAAATGTGATAATAATAATTCTTGAAAAATAAAAAAAAATACTTTCTTATCATCAAATAATTTCATTCCATATTTTGTTGCTTTTTTTATATTTTGTGGGGTTTTCTTCTTCTACTTCTATAGACCCTTCCCACATGATGTCATGACAAACGCTGCCACCATTTTGGACATGTACTACCAGTAGTCTACCACAGCCAACAACGAGGAACGACGGCAAAGCATCGAAAGGAATATAGCCATCAAAGAAAGTTTTTACTTTCAGCAAGACTTCCATCATGCCATTATATTGTTGTGCACCTGGATGTAGTAACCATCAACACACAAGGCAAGATTTATCATTTTATCGGATCCCGACAGATGCTGACCGACGGAGAAGATGGATGGTCTCTAAAATATTGGCAAAATGATGTTTATTGACATAGCAATCGTGTGTAACGGGAAGCATTTGCATATCCGAAGTGTTGTGTTTACATCAAAGATAAAATAAACCGATATGGCAACGACTGCTGCTGCCAGGTTGGGGACACAAACTAGTAGAAAGGAAGTGTGCCAACAGTGCCAACACACTTCCTTTGTGGTCGATTCTGCTTTAAGGTAAGATGCATTTAATTATTCATCTGCTGTGGGTTTGGAATCGGTAGCCTGACCGATTCGTTCATGTTTGTGGTGCCATTTGTTTGTTGACGCGTGTTGAAATGGAAGATTGGTTGTTGACATGATTTCCAGTGATGCTTTGGTGCTGCTGTGGATCAGATGTGTCGAGTAGCCTGACTGTTTTTTTTCTTGCGTGTGGTATCATTGTTGACGCGAGGTTGTTTTTTGAACATGCCAATGCGAACACGATTTCCCCTGATGAGTTATGACTTCAGACGCGATGCGTGTGTGGAGGTGTGGAGTCCGCGTGATATGTGCGTAAGATAGGCTTCTCATGTGTTTGGAGAGCCGCGCTCTGAGACAAGCGCAAGCACACACACACACCCCCCAAGGGAAAAAAAGGGACCCCCCGAAAATATCGGCATAGTTCGAACACTGGGTTGGAGAAAGTAATGGCAAATAGTGAGTGCACAAACCATAGAAGGTAAACTGTACACAGCGCCAGGGCAGTGTGATGGTATGTCTACTTTTAGATTGTGTTAGCTTATCAATGAACACACTCGTCACTCGACGAGTTTCACGTCTTTACGACGGATACTTAAATGTGTGTTAGGTATTATTGTTGCAGTCTAAGCAGTCATTGTAGCAGCTAGATGAGCGAGAACCGAAAGGGTCTGTGCCATAAACCATTATTTCTTCATGTCCAAAATGGCGGTCGCGTTTACGAAGGTCACGTGAGTGGGAAGGGTCAATAGGATTTTTTGGTGGTTGGCAAACCATCTTAAAGGTGCATTACTGCCACCAACTGGGCTGGAGTGTGGAACAGGAAATACTGGGGCAGGGAAAAAAAACCCAACAAAAAACAAAAAACTATATTATATTAGCTATTTCTCATCTCATCTCATTATCTGTAGCCGCTTTATCCTGTTCTACAGGGTCGCAGGCAAGCTGGAGCCTATCCCAGCTGACTACGGGTGAAAGGCGGGGTACACCCTGGACAAGTCGCCAGGTCATCACAGGGCTGACACATAGACACAGACAACCATTCACACTCACATTCACACCTACGCTCAATTTAGAGTCACCAGTTAACCTAACCTGCATGTCTTTGGACTGTGGGGGAAACCGGAGCACCCGGAGGAAACCCACGCGGACACGGGGAGAACATGCAAACTCTGCACAGAAAAGCCCTCGCCGGCCCCGGGGCTCGAACCCGGACCTTCTTGCTCTGAGACGACAGCGCTAACCACTACACCACCGTGCCGCCCATTAGCTATTTCTGCTTCCTTTAAATACTTGATAACAGTTTTGGGGGGTTTTGTTTTCAAGTAGTTTTTATTTCGACCTCGGTTGGTTCAGCAACACGCTCCACCATTTGGTTTTTCTCTCCTCATGGTATATGAGCTGATATCCTAGTAGTAGAGTAGCCAACTAGAGCATGTGATTGCTCATATCCAGTGAATGTGGATAGAATAACAACAGATATCACAATGAAACCCAGTGCTAGCTGATTGCTGAGATTCTTTTTTTTGCATGATAAAAGCTAAAATCAAGTCTTTGGATGATACTGGAATTAAAATGTGTGTTTCATGGTGACAGCGAGCGCAATCTTCAGGGAAATACTTTTACACAACACAGCAGAACAATTCTGCTGGAAAATCCTGTTTTCAAATATTTTTATCAAGTAAGGGACTGTCAAAAAATGTCACTGAGCACAAAATTAAACAGAAATCCGACAGTTATCAACAGTTGAAGGAATTCTTGTGTTATTTGCTTGTAATTCTGGACAGGAATGAAGGTGTATGTGTGAAGCCTTTCCCACAGTACCTACAGTGCGGCGATGAAATTTTGACAAGTTGCTGTTTGTACACTTCCGTGGAAAGGCGTGATTATTAAGGATGCGACTGAGATTTCAAGCTTGTCACTAAATAAATTGAGGAACAAAGCTATCACGCCCATGCGAGCAGAGAAGCATGAGTCATATTCTCTCTCGCGCTCGTATGAGTCACCTGTCTGCCATTACACGCTATTATAAAGCAGACAGGTAGCGTTGCTGCTTCGGAGCACCATGGTTCAACCTTTTTTCTCCTCCTCTCTCTCTCTCTCTCTCTCTCTCTCTTTTCTTTCTCGCTCCCACATCCTCTTTGCATTCTTCGGCTCTGCCCACGCACCTCTTAGCACTCTCCTCCTGTCCGTCTCTCACTCTGATTTCTCCTTTCACGCCGGCATCACGGGGCCCCTTGTTGTCCTGTGGAGAGATGCAAGCAGTGCACAGTGTGTTTATGTGTGTGTGGAGTGTGTGTGGAGTGTGTGTCCCGACACTACGTTCAGCAGATGGACTCAGTGGGAGCGAGCGCAGCTTTCTGGCAGGAGTGATGACTAAATGAGGAAACACAGAGTGTATGACTGAGACATTCCCTTAGACGTGCGAGATTGCAGTGTCTCTAGTGCACATTGGTGTAGGTTGACTTCCCAGTCCAAGAACACGAACGTCTGATTCGTTTTCGTCCTTATCTACGAGACTTGTATACCACTAAGTATAAATATACACCAGAATATTGAAGGATTAATCCTCTGGGAATGACTTTATTTTATAATCTTTCAATGGCGTCCTATACGGTGCTCTCAATACCAGCAGCTTTCCTACATCACCTACAATACCGTTCTTCCTGCTGATTGCGGGACCAGTCAGATTTAGCCTTTGCTTCATTGCTATCGAAAGAGAATGATGCAGTGGGGCTTTAGTCTGTCCAGCTCACTCATGTCCTCACATGTGTGCTTAGCTCAAAGACATCAGCTTCCAGAGAGTCATACTAACCATCAAGCGCCATCAAAGCCAATCACATCACATCTCCACTCAACCTGCATTGGATTTTTCATGAATATGATTGAAAAAAAAGAAGCTTGCTCCTTTCTTCACACAAGTTAACAGCTAACCGCTTAATGCGATTAACAAGGAAATTTTGAAATTACGGAGTTATGAAATGCCATCATTATAGAGTGGTGCTTGAAAGTTTGTGAACCGTTTAGAATTTTCTATATTTCTGCATAAATATGATCTAAAACATCATCAGATTTTCACACAAGTCCTAAAAGTAGATAAAGAGAACCCAGTTAAACAAATGAGACAAAAATATTATACTTGGTCATTTATTTATTGAGGAAAATGATCCAATATTACATATCTGTGAGTGGCGAAAGTATGTGAACCTTTGCTTTCAGTATCTGGTGTGACCCCCTTGTGCAGCAATAACTGCAACTAAACATTTCCGGTAACTGTTGATCAGTCCTGCACACCGGCTTGGAGGAATTTTAGCCCGTTCCTCCGTACAGAACAGCTTCAACTCTGGGATGTTGGTGGGTTTCCTCACATGAACAGCTCGCTTCAGGTCCTTCCACAACATTTCGATTGGATTAAGGTCAGGACTTTGACTTGGCCATTCCAAAACATTAACTTTATTCTTCTTTAACCATTCTTTGATAGAACGACTTGTGTGCTTAGGGTCGTTGTCTTGCTGCATGACCCACCTTCTCTTGAGATTCAGTTCATGGACAGATGTCCTGACATTTTCCTTTAGAATTCGCTGGTATAATTCAGAATTCATTGTTCCATCAATGATGGCAAGCCGTCCTGGCCCAGATGCAGCAAAACAAGCCCAAACCATGATACTACCAGCACCATGTTTCACAGATGGGATAAGGTTCTTATGCTGGAATGCAGTGTTTTCCTTTCTCGCTTCTCATTTAAACCAAAAAATTCTATTTTGGTCTCATCCGTTCACAAAACTGTTTTTCCAATAGCCTTCTGGCTTGTCCATGTGATCTTTAGCAAACTGCAGACGAGCAGCAATGTTCTTTTTGGAGAGCAGTGGCTTTCTCCTTGCAACCCTGCCATGCACACCATTGTTGTTCAGTGTTCTCCTGATGGTGGACTCATGAACATTAACATTAGCCAATGTGAGAGAGGCCTTCAGTTGCTTAGAAGTTACCCTGGGGTCCTTTGTGACCTCGCCGACTATTACACGCCTTGCTCTTGGAGTGATCTTTGTTGGTCGACCACTCCTGGGGAGGGTAACAATGGTCTTGAATTTCCTCCATTTGTACACAATCTGTCTGACTGTGGATTGGTGGAGTCCAAACTCTTTAGAGATGGTTTTGTAACTTTTTCCAGCCTGATGAGCATCAACAACGCTTTTTCTGAGGTCCTCAGAAATCTCCTTTGTTCGTGCCATGATACACTTCCACAAACATGTGCTGTGAAGATCAGACTTTGATAGATCCCTGTTCTTTAAATAAAACAGGGTGCCCACTCACACCTGATTGTCATCCCATTGATTGAAAACACCTGACTCTAATTTCACTTTCAAATTAACTGCTACTCCTAGAGGCTCACATACTCAATAAATAAATGACCAAGTATAATATTTTTGTTTCATTTGTTTAACTGGGTTCTCTTTATCTACTTTTAAGACTTGTGTGAAAATCGGATAATGTTTGTCATATTTATGCAGAAATATAGAAAATTCTAAATATTCACAAACTTTCAAGCACCTCTGTACAAAATGTTCTAGATGAAAAATATTAAGCAGACTTTTGCTTAAAAAACTTTTTGGGCCATTTCCCTGGGCATGACCATACTGGATTACCCAGATACATGGACGAAAACGAGGGTGGCGCTGCATGACGTAGGATTCCACACGACAGCATACCATGTCATGCATCAAATGGACGGAAGATAAGAAAAAAAATATATTTTTAAATAAACAGGCAATAAACTAGCCACTACTTTATTTTGATTCCTTTTCTAATACTGCATTGCCATAATTTTTGTGGGAAAATGCAAACAAATTGACAGAGAAGTCATGCCAGGCTTGTCATACTTGAGTCCAACTCATGCCCTAATTTTAAGGACTCGTGACTTGACTTGGACTCAGATTCATGCATTAACTGCATTCGGACTCGTAAATTGGGGACTCGGACTCAGATTTTTTTCTTTATATTTTGTAACATGCCATAATAATTTGCCATAAGATATTTATCCATCCATCTATGATCTGTAGCTGCTTATCCTGTACAGGATCGCAGGCAAGCTGGAGCCTATCCCAACTGACTATGGGTGAGAGGCGGGGTACACCCTGGACAAGTCGCCAGGTTAAGATATTTATATCTACATTGATTTTTATACTAATTTTGTGCAAGAGAATGCACATTCACCTATTCATACATCATGTTCAGGAACAAACTAACGTTAATGGCGCTAAAATGCCTGGAAAGAACGCCCCTAGGACTGTCTGCTACAGACTTCTCGTGCAGTGGGAAAAAATGCACTGCTGTGTGTTCCATATGTAGAAGAACTATCGAGGAGATGACGGGGACAATCTCGAACTTCAATAGTCATTTGGCAAGACTCCACCCAGAGAAGGAAGTGACACACTATATTCATTGCTTGTTGATAGCGGGGCTTGCTTGCTGACCATTGAACTGGCTAGTGTTATTTGCCCTGTTGATAGTGGGCAGGGCTTGTTGAGTGAAGAACAAGCTTTTTATCTGTAGTCTATTAACTAAAATGGGGCGGTCAAGCAGTAACGTTAGTCCAACACAGTAGCAGAGATGCTTAATTAATATAGGCAGCAACAGCCATCGTCAAATGGTGCAGGTGGAGTCTTGTTTTCGGACTCGACTCGAAATTTTCTTTAATGACTTGACTCTGACTTGAACACTGGGGACTCGAGACTGGACTCGGATTTGAGTTTTAGTGACTCGACTACAACACTGAGTCATGCTAGACCATAATATTATACTATCATCTAGTTGTCACAACAGAAGGACTCTCAGGACAGCGCATGCTCCGAACTGACTCATCTGCACACCATGGGTGACACACACCTGCATGGGATTAAGGCGCAATCAGCGCGCCTAAATAAGGACTCAGAATGCATACTTGCTTTGGAAAGTATTGCATTGTTGTGACACATTCCCAAGCCATGTTTCCTGACTGATTTCCTGGTTTCTGTTTCCTGTTTCCTTGTTTTTGACCCTGTTTCTGTCTACGATATTCTGTTTGTGCCTTTTGCCTGCTTTACCGTTCACGTGCCGATTTGGAATGTTTGCCTGTTTGCACTTTTCTTTATAATAAAGATCTTCTGCACTTACATCCATCTCTAACCGTCCCTGACAGAATACTTCGCCCCGCTGACACTAGTACAGCATAGAATCATACAGTACACCTCCGCTGTGCTCGCGGAAAATGACATCATGCACAATGGAGTTATGGCGGCCTCCCTGACAAAAAATAGTCCCGTCTACTGTATTTTCATCACTTTAGTGGTTATATCATTAAGAACAAATTCAACATGTAGCTTTTTTTTAAAATAAAGGACAGACATAAAGACCAACTTGTAGTTCAATTTGTTTATTTGCGAGATATTTTCTTTAACCTTCATCCTACCAAGTGGGGTCCATCTGGACCCCGCACCTATATGTTTGTTTGCCATTTTAAAAATATGTAACATACTGCCTCACCGTTTTATGAATTTGTCGGAATTTATGTCTTAATTAAAACACTAAAGCACCGGAAGATCAGCTTTTTGCATTGTGAAGGTATAATTAATTTGTTACTGGGGTCCAACCGGACCCCAGAGTAAAGTTTATCTGTCTTTCATTTTATAATTGAATAGCACACTGAAAGTTAACTTCTTTTATTTCTTTTATGTTCCATGATGAAACTACCAAGGCATTCCTTCTTGGGGTCCATGTGGACCCCACTGCTGCAATAAGCACAGGCTGCAAAACGAAAGCCCTAAATTATTTTACAATTACTTTTTTGTTTTAAATTCTGTAAGAAAAGACCTAAGTTGTAATCCAGAATGTTTTACAGCTGCATGAGCTGCAAAAATCATGTATATAATGCCAATTTTTTTTGTGGCGCTATAATTTGCTACGTGTATGCTAGTTATTGCAATATTATTGCAATGTTATTGCATTTATAATACATCATTGATATTCAGCCATAGTGGATTTTGTTCTTCAATAAAGTTATGTCTGTTTGCTGCATTGAATTGGTTCTTACTGCATTGATTTCAAGGTATTCCCTCCTGGGGTCCATACGGACCCCGCCTGGTAGTTTGTGTATGTAAAATTGTCTGGTAGGATGAAGGTTAATTGTGTTCTTTATGCCTTGGGCCCTTTAGTGTATTGCTGTTATTAATACAAGATGTTCTGAACAAAACTTATCTGGTGATTTTGTCTTTATAAGCTTTAATTTTAAAGAAAAGTATTGGGGTCCAAACGGACCCCACATGGTAAGATTAAGGTGTAAAATAGCATGGTAGGATGAGGGTTAAGTTTGAGATCGCTGACTTTCCTTAGACGTCATTGTGAGTGTGCTGGCAGTTACATAGCAGTGATGTTGACTGTGACATCAGAGCAATACACAACCTTGAAAAACACAAATAGTACAGTGTCATGCGACAAAGTAGCACCAGAATCACTAAACACATCAAAAATATTTCATAACATAATGCTAGAGACAGCCCTGCGATGATCTGGCGACTTATCCAGGGTGTACCCCGCCTCTCGCCCGTAAACTTGGTTTAACATACACATACAGACAGACAGCTACCTCTATAGGCTTCAGCCAAAGGCTGAGCCAATAACATTTTTAATATGCTGTTGTTTTTTTAACATGTCGTGTTGTTCTCAAGGTCTCTTTTCAAAAGAACCAGGGACACTATAGTGTTGTGATTGAAGCAAGTGAAGGATTTTCGACAGCATCTCTTTCACAAGGTGGATGCATTCTCACACCTTACTGTTAATTGTTTAATAAGCTATAGCTTAGCTATGGCTGAACGCTAATCATGTCTGGGTCTGCTTTGTAGTCTCAAAAGCTACTTTTCGACCAACAGGGAATGGGTTCTGGAACCTGTTCCATTCAGGATTCTTTGAACCTTGGTGCCGGCTAGTGAACCAGTTCACATTTTCACCACTTTAGATCAAAACTGTTGTAATTAAGGATGTATCACGATTGGAGGCCGTTGCACAAAAGCGCAATGGAAGTAAACAGTCGTAGCAAGATGGCGGTGTGCACTGATTATCTGAGAGCTTTTATTTTGTTTTTGCAGATATTAGCTTTCATTGTATTTTTTCTGAAGTTGTGTCCTTTTCCATTGCGTTCCCCATTTCCAAACTAATGACACACCCACTGATGATGTCAAGGTTCATGCTGGAAAGACCAGCTACAGTATGTTTTGGTTCCAGCTGGGAAGCAACTTTCAAAATGCTGGTTGAAAAGGGATAAAAGTGGATTTCTTACCTTAGGTACATTCTAGAGAGGCAGTCTGATAACGATAAGGATATCAATACCGATACCGATCTTACTGATACTGATACACTAATACTAATAATAAAAAAGTCCCGCTCACGTCAGAATCTGGTCTTCCCAGGCAGTATCCTGTCCCAGTACTAACCAAGTCTTTAAGGAGTACGGATGCAGCACTGATCTCCGTTTCGATAGCTAACTCGAGGTCACTAATACTAATAGGCAGCTCTAATCTATTATTTGAGAGTAACATTACACAATCAGCTACTCAGTGAAGTGATGAATGGTCAACATGGCAGCAACCCCACACACATAAGTGGGACAAGCTGGATGAAGTGAGTGCTCCGAATGGTCAAAATTTGGTGCGTGAATCAAAACAGAACCCGTTCCCTTTCGGTTGTAAATGGATAAAAGTGGATTTCTTACCAGCCCAGCGGCCGGCGAGGGCCTTTCTGTGCGGAGTTTGCATGTTCTCCCAGTGTCCGCGTGGGTTTCCTCCGGGTGCTCCAGTTTCCCCCACAGTCCAAAGACATGCAGGTTAGGGCTCTAAATCGACCGTAGGTGTGAATGTGAGTGTGAATGATTGTTTGTCTCTACAGTATGTGTCAGCCCTGTGATGACCTGGCGACTTGTCCAGGGTGTACCCCGCCTCTCACCCATAGTCAGCTGGGATAGGCTCCAGCTTGCCCGTGACCCTGTAGAACAGGATAAGCGTCTATAGATAATGGATGGATGGGTGAATTTCTTACCTTAGGTACATTCTAGAGAGGCAGTCCAATAACGATAATGATAAGGATACCAATACCAATTCTACTGATACTGATACTAGGCAGCTTGAATCTATTACTTCAGAGTGACACTACACAATCAGCTTCTCAGGGAAGCAATGCATTTCTCTATAAACACACACTCACACACACACTGCACCACAGTGCAAACACCACCAGGGGGTGCACTTATGTCTGTGTACTGTTACTAATGTAGGTTGGCCTGCTGATCAGGAACTCTGACTGTATAGGTCACTCTGCAGGTGTACAGTTACTGAATTTAGTCCAGCTGTTGCGCAGTGTCAGTGCTGCGTTGACACTGATGAAGGAAGGTCAAGAAAGATTAATACACACACACAGCATGGAAAAATGAGGTAGTGTCATACTGTACGCTTACAAGAGACGTGTGTGTGCTCCAACATTTTTGAATTCTCAAATCTGATCGGTCAGAATGCGTTGATTAATTTTCTCCAACAGCAGCTCTGACAGAAGCCCAGCTGCACATCATACACAGGTTTATATTCATACGCTCATTAAGTGTAATTATTAGCTCATCCGGCCGACAGGTGATGAGTTTTATCCCATCATGGGTTGTCTGTCGTCCGTCCAGCATTGTCCACATTTCATGAAACTCACTTCTTCTCTCTCGATTCTTCACCGATTTTTATTCTCTTTGGCTGGAAGGTAGGTCTACCTGGGGTGCATATAGCTTCTACCCAAATTTGCATAATTGCAATTAATAATGAAGATATGGAGTAATTAATTAAGCCCTAACGAGCAGTTTCCACACAAATCGCTTCTTCTCCTTCAATTCTTCACCGATTTTGATTCTTTCTGGCATGAAGGTAGGGGTACCTAGGGTGCATAGAACTTCTACCTAGATTTGCTTCATTGCAGTTATTAATGAAGTTATGGACTAATTAAGCCTTAATGCCTTAAGCAGTTCAACAAAAATCGCTTCTTCTCGGTCAATTCTTCGCCATTTTGGATTCTTTCTGGTAAATAGGTTGGTATTCCTACAGTGGATATCACTTCTATATATAGCTTGTATATAGTGTATATAGCTTGCAACATTTATTGCGGAAGGTGGCCTACTTTAGATCGTTCCTTCTGGATTAGACGGGGCCGGAGTGAGCTACGCCGTCATTGATGGTTTCGTTAATACAGTGACATTTTCCGTCATGATACATTTACGTAAGGAGTCTCCAGTATCAGCATTTTGTACCAGTCGGAGAGAAAACTATTACAACACGGGAAAGGACAGAGACAGATGAGGTGATGCTTTGTGATTTCTTGGTAACATGATGACCTGTGTTTTTTTTTTTTTTGTATTATTATTAACTTCAAGAAGGAGAAAAAAGAGAATCCAGACAGGCACTTATTGTTGATCTAACTTGTTTCATTGACATTCCACAACATTAAATGTAACTTTAAACAGATAAATAGCATGACATTCTTTAAATCCTTGGAATTGCTGTGGTGTAAGAACCATGTAAACATGGTTCAAGTGCCGTTATTTGAAAATAATGAAATAAAATCGTGCGGGTCAACAACAGCCGTGTCCCTCAGCGAGGAACCAGTCTGGGGTCGAAAAATCTGCTACTGGAACAAACTCTTCCATCAACAATGAGACACCTGGTCACTGAAACCAGATAAACGCCAACCTTGGCCCAAGTGACGCTCCATCAAACCGACTGATCAAAAGAAAACGGGTTAAATGGACTCGTGAAGACTATAAGCAAGTCATGACATCTTTTTACTCTGCACTTGAAAATCCTCAATAAAGACTCATCTCATCTCATTATCTCTAGCCGCTTTATCCTTCTACAGGGTCGCAGGCAAGCTGGAGCCTATCCCAGCTGACTACGGGCGAAAGGCGGGGTACACCCTGGACAAGTCGCCAGGTCATCACAGGGCTGACACATAGACACAGACAACCATTCACACTCACATTCAAACCTACGGTCAATTTAGAGTCACCAGTTAACCCTCATCCTACCATGCTATTTTACACCTTAATCTTACCATGTGGGTCCGTTTGGACCCCAATACTTTTCTTTAAAATTAAAGCTTATAAAGACAAAATCACCAGATAAGTTTTGTTCAGAACATCTTGTATTAATAACAGCAATACACTAAAGGGCCCAAGGCATAAAGAACACACTTAACCTTCATCCTACCAGCCAATTTTACATACACAAACTACCAGGCGGGGTCCGTATGGACCCCAGGAGGGAATACCTTGAAATCAATGCAGTAAGAACCAATTCAATGCAGCAAACAGACATAACTTTATTGAAGAACAAAATCCACTATGGCTGAATATCAATGATGTATTATAAATGCAATAACATTGCAATAACTAGCATACATGTAGCAAATTATCGCGCCACAAAAAAAATTGGCATTATATACATGATTTTTGCAGCTCATGCAGCTGTAAAACATTCTGGATTACAACTTAGGTCTTTTCTTACAGAATTTAAAACAAAAAAGTAATTGTAAAATAATTTAGGGCTTTTGTTTTGCAGCCTGTGCTTATTGCAGCAGTGGGGTCCACACGGACCCCAAGAAGGAATGCCTTGGTAGTTTCATCATGGAACATAAAAGAAATAAAAGAAGTTAACTTTCAGTGTGCTATTCAATTATAAAATGAAAGACAGATAAACTTTACTCTGGGGTCCGGTTGGACCCCAGTAACAAATTAATTATACCTTCACAATGCAAAAAGCTGATCTTCCGGTGCTTTAGTGTTTTAATTAAGACATAAATTCCGACAAATTCATAAAACGGTGAGGCAGTATGTCACATATTTTTAAAATGGCAAACAAACATATAGGTGCGGGGTCCAGATGGACCCCACTTGGTAGGATGAAGGTTAACCTAACCTGCATGTCTTTGGACTGTGGGGGGAAACCGGAGCACCCGGAGGAAACCCACACGGACACGGGGAGAACATGCAAACTCCGCACAGAAAGGCCCTCGCCAGCCACGGGGCTCGAACCCGGACCTTCTTGCTGTGAGGCGACAGCGCTAACCACTACACCACCGTGCCGCCATTCATAATAATAATAATAATAATAATAATATATTTATTTGTATAGTGCGGTGTATATCATATAAAGTTTATGCAGATTAATAGTTCATGATTAAAAAACAGCATTTGAATGGAATAAGATTGACTTTTGACCCCTTTATGTGTGCAGAAATCCTGTGTGTGTGTGTGTGTGTCAGAGTTCATTACTGTCAAAGGCTCACAAAGGTCAAGTGCTAAACTACAGTAAAGAGGCTTTTCACCATTCTCACACAACTCTCTCTCTCTCTCTCTCTCTCTCTCTCTCTCTCACACACACACACACACACACACACACACACACACACACACACACACACGACTACTGTGTGTGTAGGACTTGTAGAAATACCACAACTATGTTTGCTCATGTCAGTGCAATAAGAACAGATACAGGCTGAGAGAAACTGTGTGTGTGTGTGTATGATTACCTTTTCACTTTTCCAGTTGCTCAGTAATCTGAGACCAGAGAATGTGTTTAGATGGTACCGAGAGGGAGGTGTGTGTGTGTGTGTGTGTGTGTGTGAGAGGGGAAGAGACATGTAGAAACCTACAGGGGAAATAACACTCGACTTCTCTGTTGCATTCAGCCCAGAACATTAAATGCTAATTCCCTGTATTTCAGCTCGCAGCACTATGTATTACAGCTCTGTTTTAAACCACGTGATCAACACTCACACACACTCACACACCAACACGCCGAGTCACACCAAACACAATGGCATGGGATTTATATACACGTCCGTCCCTCATGAGCAGTTGTAGTGATTATGTCCTACAGACACAAAATAACTAAGTATTATTTACCCCCTGCCTTAATTACCCCCTAAAACTGCCTCCTGCCCAGTGATCTACCACCCCTCCACACGCCGAACCCAAGCCTGGGCGGTGAGCTGAAGTTTTTCATCTTCCACATCATTCTGTAGTGTGTAGTGGTAGTAAGTCTGCATGGCTTTGACACAAAATAATAACTTGTTCAACAAACTCATAATCTTTGTGTCAGGAAGTGACAAGCATGATCGGGTTACAGATCAAATCACACAAACGCCTTACTCAGCTTTCGTTCTGTTTTTTTTTTGTGGAGAACTATTTGTAATGCATGCCTTTACTTGCCAAATAATGTCTGCAAACTTTCTTTCTCATCACAGAGCTCTCACTCATTCAATCATGCGATGGAAGAAAAGTAGAAAGACAATACGTCACTGTCTCTTCTATGTTATTACATTTAATAATATATCTTAGATTATTATATAATTACCACAATTAATTTGAAAACAAACACCAAGCATTTGTGAACTGATCTCTCATGACAGTCAAAATATAACATTCTTGATAACATCTAAATAAAAAGGTTAGAAAGATTCCTTCATCTTGAGTAACTGCTTTATCCTGGTCAGTGTGGTATGAGATCCGGAGCATATCCTGGGAATACCAAGCGTAAGGTGGGAATACACCCTGGATGGGATGCCATCCATCCATCCATTTTCTTCCACTTATCTGAATTTGGGTCGCAGTGGCAGCAGGCTTAGCAGGGTATTCCAGGTGTCCTTCTCCCCAGCAACGCTTTCCAGTTCCTCCTGGGGGATCCCAAGGCACTCCCAGGCCAAATGAGATATATAATCTCTCCAGAGTGTTCTGGGTCTACCTCGAGGTCTCCTCCCAGTTGGACGTTACCGGAAAACCTCCAAAGGAAGGCACCCAGAAGGCATCCTAATCAGATGCCTGAACCACCTCAGCTGACTCCTTTCAACATGAAGGAGCAGTGGCTCAACTCCGAGATCCCTTCAGATATCTGAGCTCCTCACCTTATCTCTAAGGGTGAGCTCAGCCACCCTATGGAGAAAGCTCATATCACCTGTTTGTATCTACGATTTCATCCTTTCAGTCACTAACCAAAGCTCATGACCATAGGTGAGGGCTGGAACATTGATTGACTGGTAAATCGAAAACTTTGCCTTCTGGCTCAGCTCCCTCTTCACCATGATGGATCAGTACAATGCCCGCATTACTGCTGATGCTGCTCCAATCCGCCTGTCCATCTCACACTCCATTTTACCATCACTTGTGAACAAGACCCTGAGATACTTGAACTCCTTCACTTGGGGCAGTAACACTCCCAACCTGAAAGGAGCACTCCACCATTTTCTGGCAGAGAACCATGGCCTCACACTTGGAGGTGCTGACTCTCATCCCAGCTGCTTCACTCTTGGCTGCAAGCTGTCCCAGTGCTTGCTAAAGGCCATGATCTGAAGAAGCCAACAGAACCACATCATCTGCAAAAAGCAGAGATGCAATCCTGAGGTTCTCAAACCAGACACGCACACCCCAACACGTTTCCAGTGGGATGGGATGCCACTGATGCACAAATGTGCTCCTACTGATTATCTTACATGTTTATGCCTTAATTTAGTCTAGTCTAGTTTGCGCTGCTGAGGATCAGCATGCCCAGCCTCCCGCCTTTGCCTGCCACCTGGCTCACATTGCACCTGACCCTGGTACCTGTCCTTGCAGGTGGTAGGCCCACATGGCAGTGGCTCCATGTAATTTCTTTGGGCTGTGCCCAGCTGTGCCATATGGGCCAAGGCCTGGCCACCAGACTCTTGCTAGCAAGCTCCCCTCCCAGGTCTGGCTCCAGAAGGAGGCCCCAGTTTCCCACTCCTGGGCAAGGTGCTACAGCTCCTTTTTGGCCGTTTCATCGGGGTCTTCAATCACTCTTTGTCTGGCCCCTCCCCTGGAACCAATTTGCCTTGGGAGACCCTACCAGGGGCTAATGCCCCCGACAACACAGCTCCCAGGATCACTGGGACACCCAAACCCCTCCACAACATTAAGGTGGTGATTCTTCGGAGGGGCCTTTAATTTAATTGAGTCATTTTTGTTTTTTGGTTTAATGGTGAAAAAGGATGTTGTGGTGATCAGAGATATTCATTTTTACAGTATATCAAGACTACCTTTACTGTATAGACTGATATTTTATGTTATGTTAATGATAACACTTTAAATAGTTTTCAGCAATTCATAGGTAACTGTAAGCTACGTTTTCACGGCCACATTTTCCACATCCAGAATTAATCCATTCCGATTGCTGATTCCGAATGTACCATTTTACATGAAAGTGATGGGATAGATATGCATGTTGATGTGTCCCGTGTGTACAATCAGAATAGAATTTCTGGCATGAGTACAATCCCACATGGCTAGCATGTTTCCCGCCATGTTTGTCCTATCCGTCATCACTGACATCGTGCAGTCCTATGGTACATGGCTAACATTTTCTTTCCTATCAAATGGATTATCAGATGACTACACCACCTCTCTGAATCCAATTAAATTCTCAAGTGGAATGGGGTATTTCATTCTGATTGAGCTTGAGTCTGATTATTAACAGATTATTAGGGTCCATGTAAATGGGGTGGCATGGTAGTGGAGCAAGAAGGTTCTGGGTTTGTGCCCAGTGGCCGACAGAGACCTTTCTGTGTGGAGTTTGCATGTTCTTCCCATGTCTGTGTGGGTTTCCTCTGGGTGCTCCGGTTTCCCACACAGTCCAAAGACATGCAGGTTAACTGGCCACTCTAAATTGTCCATAGGTGGGAATGTGGGTTCAGAAATGGGAAGGTTGTGACACAAAGGGCATCTGGTATAAAACTATGCTCCATTTAACATGACATGTGGATCAATAGGGTCCACATGGCAGCGACCCCACACACATAAGTAAGACAAACTGGAACAAGTCAGTGAGTGAGGGTCCATGTAAATGTAGCTACTAAGAAGGAATGAATGAGTAGTTCTTCATTTAACACCTATCTTATTAAAATACTAAGGCTACATCCACATTAACACACTTGAGTATTAAATGCATCACTTTTGCTATGTGGGCGGCACGGTGGTGTAGTGGTTAGCGCTGTCGCCTCACAGCAAGAAGGTCCTGGGTTCGAGCCCTGGGGCCGGCGAGGGCCTTTCTGTGCGGAGTTTGCATGTTCTCCCCGTGTCCGCATGGGTTTCCTCCGGGTGCTCCGGTTTTCCCCACAGTCCAAAGACATGCAGGTTAGGTTAACTGGTGACTCTAAATTGACCGTAGGTGTGAATGTGAGTGTGAATGGTTGTCTGTGTCTATGTGTCAGCCCTGTGATGACCTGGCGACTTGTCCAGGGTGTATCCCGCCTTTCGCCCGTAGTCAGCTGGGATAGGCTCCAGCTTGCCTGCGACCCTGTAGAAGGATAAAGCGGCTAGAGATAATGAGATGAGATGAGACTTTTGCTATGTTTACACCTGGTGTCCACATGACTCCAGAGGTTTCAAAACCATAAAATGGAGACTTTTGGAAAGAATGATGCAGACACCCATGTTCTTCCTGATTGGGTCTTATCAATCATGACATATCCTTCCCTGATTCCTCATGCTTTATATTCAAACTTAGGAGGAAGCACAATTAAGGAGTCAGGATTGATGTTCAATGTTACAACAGCAAGTTAAATAAAAAAAAAAAAACAAGAATCAGACAATATACAAGAGCATAAGAGCACAATCTAAAGGAACATGAATATCGATATAAATTATATACAACCCCAATTCCAAAAAAAGTTAGCACACTGTGTAAAACATAAATAAAAACAGAATATGAAGATTTGTACATCATGCAAACCCTATATTTAATTGAAAATCATACAAAGACAACATGTCAAATGTTAAAACTAAGAAATTTTATTGTTTTTTTTTAAAATATATGCTCATTTTGAATTTGATGTCAGCAACACGTTTCAGAAAAGTTGGGACAAGGGCAACAAAAGACTGAAAATGTTGTGTAATGCTAAAAAAAATACTAATTAGTTTAATTGTGGCGGCACGGTGGTGTAGTGGTTAGCGCTGTCGCCTCACAGCAAGAAGGTCTGGGTTCGAGCCCCGTGGCCAGCGAGGGCCTTTCTGTGTGGAGTTTGCATGTTCTCCCCGTGTCCGCATAGGTTTCCTCTGGGTGCTCTGGTTTCCCCCACAGTCCGAAGACATGCAGGTTAGGCTAACTGGTGACCCTAAATTGACCGTAGGTGTGAATGTGAGTGTGAATGGTTGTCTGTGTCTATGTGTCAGCCCTGTGATGACCTGGCGACTTGTCCAAGGTGTACCCCGCCTTTCGCCCGTAGTCAGCTGGGATAGGCTCCAGCTTGCCTGCAATCCTGTAGAACAGGATAAAGCGGCTAGAGATAATGAGATGAGTTTAATTGTCAACAGGTCAGTAACATGATTGGGTATAAAAAGAGCATTCCAGAGAGGCAGAGTCTCTCAGAAGTAAAGATGGGGAGGGATTCACCGCTCTGTGAAAGACAAACAGTGCAACAATTTAAGAATAACATTTCTCAATGTAAAACTGCAAAGAATTTGGGGATCACATCATCTATGGTACATATCATCATTAAAAGATCCAGAGAATCTGGAGAAATCTTTGTATGCAAGAGACAAGGCTGAAAACTGACATTGGATGCCTGTGATCTTCAGGCCCTCAGGAGACACTGCATTAAAAGCAGACACGTATCTGTAGTGGAAATCACTATATGGGCTCAGGAACACTTCAGAAACCATCGTCTGTGAAAACACTTCATTACTGCATCCACAAATGTAAGTTAAAACCAGATATAAACAATATCCAGAAGCACCGCCACCTTCTCTGGGCCTGTGCTCTTTTATGATGGAATGAGGTGAAGTGGGAAACTGTCCTGTGGTCTGACAAATCAAAAGTAGAAATTCTTTTTAGAAACCATGGACACCACGTCCTCCAGGCTAAAGAGGAGAGGGACCATCCAGCTTGTTATCAGCACACAGTTCAAAAGTCAGCATCTGTGATGGTATGAGGGTGCATTAGTGCACATGACATGGGTGGCTTGTACTGTACATCTGGGAAGGTATCATTAATGCTGAATAAATATACATGCTTCAGAGCAACCTGTTGCCATCCAGACAAAATCTTTTTCAGGGAAGTCCTTCCTTCTTTCAGCAAAACAATGCCAAACTGCTTTCTGCACATATTAAAACTGCATGGCTCCTTAGTAAAAGAGTCCGGGTGTTAAACTGGCCTGCCTGCGGTCCAGACCTGTCTCTGATTTAAAACATTTGACCCAGTATGAAGCGCAAAATATGACAAAGGAAACCCCGAACTGTTGAGTAACTGAAATTGTATTTCAGGCAAGAATGGGACATTTCTCTTTCAAAACTACAGCAATTGGTCTCTTCAGTTCCCAAATGTTTACAGAGCGTTGTTAAAAGCAGAAGTGATGCAACACAGTGGTAAACATGTCCCTGTCCCAACTTTTTTGAAACATGTTGCTGATATCAAATTCAAAATGAGCATCTCATCATCTCTAGCCGCTTCATCCTGTTCTACAGGGTCGCAGGCAAGCTGGAGCCTATCCCAGCTGACTATGGGCGAAAGGCGGGGTACACCCTGGACAAGTCGCCAGGTCATCACAGGGCTGACACATAGACACAGACAACCATTCACACTCACACCTACGGTCAATTTAGAGTCACCAGTTAACCTACCCTGCATGTCTTTGGACTGTGGGGGAAACTGGAGCACCTGGAGGAAACCCACACAGACACGGGGAGAACATGCAAACTCCACACAGAAAGGCTCTCGCCGGCCACGGGGCTCGAACCCGGACCTTCTCGCTGTGAGGCGACAGCGCTAACCACTACACCACCGTGCCGCCCCAAAATGAGCATATATCTTTTTACAAAATTCTCAGTTTCAACATTTGATATGTTGTCTTTGTACTATTTTCAATGAAATATAGGGTTTCCATGATTTGCAAATTATCACATTCTGTTTTTATTTACAGTTTATACAGCATCCCAATTTTTTTGGAATTGGGGTTGTACTATGTGCAGAACAAACAAACAAACAAACAAACAAACAAACAAACAAACAAACAAACAAAAAGACCAAAAGTGTAAGAGCAAAAGATGGAATTCTTCCAAAGTGTTAATACAGAACCATAGAAAACACAACCCCAGCAGGAAAAGAGCACTGTCTGTAGTGACATTTTTACTAAAACAAGAAAAAAAAAATCAGGTCATGGTTGAGCAGGAGGTCAGACTTCTGATCTACTTTCAGTCATCTTTTCAGGGCTACGTCCGCATACTCTTTGTGGATTACAGTTCTGCTTTCAACACAATAATCCCGGACATCCTTATCAGTAAACTGGACACTCTCGCCCCCCCCCCCATGTGCCTGGATAAAGGACTTTCTAACTAACCGGCCCCAGACTGTGAGACTTGGCCCCCACTTTCTCCTCCACCCGCACGTTGAGCACCGGCTCTCCACAGGGCTGTGTGCTGAGCCCCCTCCTGTACTGCCTCTACGCCCACGACTGTAGTCCAACCCACAACAACAACAACAACCTTATCGTCAAGTTTGCTGGTGACACCACAGTGGTCGGACTCATCTCAAAGGGAGACGAGGCAGCCTACAGAGAGGAGGTCCTGAAGTTGACAGCCTGGTGTTCAGAAAATAACCTCACTCTGAACACCAAGAAAACCAAAGAGCTCATTGTTGACTTCAGGAAGCACAGCACCGACCTAGCCCCCCTCTACATCAACAACGTGTATGTGGAGAGGGTCCACACCTTCCGGTTTCTCGGCGTCCTCATCTCCGCCAACATCTCCGGGTCAGCAAACATTACAGCAGTCATTAAGAAGGCTCAGCAGTGGCTACACTTCCTGAGAGTCCTCAGGAAGTACAACCTAAACTCCAACCTGCTGCTGACCTTCTACCGCTCATCTATCGAGAGCCTGCTGACGTACTGTATTACAGTATGGTACCGTACGGCAGCTGCACTGCTGTAGACAGGGAGAGGCTCCAGAGGGTAGTTAAGGCAGCACAGAAGATCATTGGCTGCCCTCTCCCCTCCCTGATGGACATTTACACCTCCCGCTGCCTTAGCAGAGCTAAGAATATTATCAAGGACAGCTCCCACCCTGGCTTTGATCTGTTCGACCTGTTGCCCTCAGGGAGGCGCTACAGGTGCATCAGGACAAAGACAAATCGATTAAAAAACAGCTTCTTTCCAAAAGCCATAACCGCCCTGAACTCGGATATGCTCTGACTTCATAGTCTATTTACTTTACTATTTACTAATTTATAATGTGCAGTACTTTATAAGGTGACTCTCTCTGTGCAATACTTTTAGAATGTGCAATACCTCACTCCATAATGTGAAACGCAACACATTCACCTCGGGACTGTGCACCTTACACACAACACATACACCTCGGGACTGTGCACCTTACACACAGCACATACACCTCAAGTCTGTGCACCTTACCTTACCTTGCAATACTTCATAATGTGTAATATTTTATCTTATGTGACTCTCTCGTGCAATAATTTATAATGTGACTGTCTCTGTGCAATACTTTATATGTGCAATACCTCACTCCATAATGTGTAACACAACACATACACCTCAGACTGTGCACCTTACACCCCCCTCCTTTTATTTTATTTTTTTTTTCTTTTCCCCCTTCCTCTCTCTCTCTCTCTCTCTCTACACGTTGTTTGCACTGTTATTGGAGATGCTTTAATCTCATTATACATGTGTATAGTGACAATAAAGGCATTCTATTCTATTCTATTCTATTCTATTCTATTCTATTCTATTCTATTCTATTCTATTCTAAATGCACCACTGTTCCACAGAAGAGAAATCTCTACCTTGGCACTTGATGATCCGACACCTTTCATCACTCAGCCGTCAGCTCCACGAATATTTTCACAAAACTAAACTCATTAATGACAAATCTGTCCAATCATGTCCAATCCAAGCTGTCATTCTAAATATTAGAATGTGAAGGCTTTTCTCTGATTGGTGGAACACCTGAGTGTCTGATGCAGATACAGTTTTTTTTCAGAAAGAAAGAAAAAAACCTACAGTTTTCACACCATTCAGTAAACTGTTTTAGCAGGCTGTACAATATATTACATTACAGGCATTTAGCAAACGCTCTTATCCAGAGTGACGTACAACATACCCAGAGCAGCCTGGGCAGCAGATAGGGGTTAGGTGCTTTGCTCAAGGGCATTTCAGCCATTCCTGCTGGTCCAGGGAATCGAACCAGCAACCTATTGGCAAGCCAAAGCTGCTTCTCTAACCTTCAGGCCATGGCTTCCCTTATAAGAAGTTGTGTAATCTCAGTATCTTCAGAGTCAAAGGTCATGACAGTAAAGATGTCATGAGTTTTACAAGCAGCAGCAGATGAAAGCCAGGATGAGCCGAGGAATTTTCCTTCAAAGCCGCTGTTGTTAACTAGCTGGAAAAGAGCGACATACAGCCAACAAGAGCAAGAAATGATTTAGAAAATTATCTTCTTGAGATACTGTACATCTTCTTGAGGAGGATTATTTGACGCACAGAGAAGAAACATACTTCTCTATCCAAGCATACTGAAATATTCTGTTTCATACAGTGGTGCTAGAAAGTTTGTGAACCCTTTAGAATTTTCTATATTTCTGCATAAATATGACCAAAAACATCAGATTTTCACACAAGTCCTAAAAGTAGATAAAGAGAATCCAGTTCAACAAATGAGACAAAAATATTATACTTGGTCATTTATTTATTGAGGAAAATTATCCAATATTACATATCTGTGAGTGGCAAAAGTATGTGAACCTTTGCTTTCAGTATCTGGTGTGACCCTCTTGTGCAGCAATAACTGCAACTAAACATTTCTGGTAACTGTTGATCAGTCCTGCACACCGGCTTGGAGGAATTTTAGCCCATTCCTCCGTACAGAACAGCATCAACTCTGGGATGTTGGTGGGTTTCCTCATATGAACTGCTCGCTTCAGGTCCTTCCACAACATTTCCATTGGATTAAGGTCAGGACTTTGACTTGGCCATTCCAAAACATTAACTTTATTCTTCTTTAACCATTCTTTGGTAGAACGACTTGTGTGCTTAGGGTCGTTGTCTTGCTGCATGACCCACCTTCTCTTGAGATTCAGTTCATGGATAGATGTCCTGATATTTTCCTTTAGAATTCGCTGGTATAATTCAGAATTCATTGTTCCATCAATGGTGGCAAGCCATCCTGGCCCAGATGCAGCAAAACAGGCCCAAACCATGATACTACCACCACCATGTTTCACAGATGGGATAAGCTTCTTATGCTGGAATGCAGTGTTTTCCTTTCTCCAAACATAACGCTTCTCATTTAAACCAAAAAGTTCTATTTTGGTCTCATCTGTCCACAAAACATTTTTCCAATAGCCTTCTGGCTTGTCCACATGATCTTTAGCAAACTGCAGATGAGCAGCAATGTTCTTTTTGGAGAGCAGTGGCTTTCTCCTTGCAACCCTGCCATGCACACCATTGTTGTTTAGTGTTCTCCTGATGGTGGACTCATGAACATTAGCCAATGTGAGAGAGGCCTTCAGTTGCTTAGAAGTTACCCTGGGGTCCTTTGTGACCTCGCTGACTATTACATGCCTTGCTCTTGGAGTGATCTTTGTTGGTTGACCACTCCTGGGGAGGGTAACAATGGTCTTGAATTTCCTCCATTCATATACAATCTGTCTGATTGTGGATTGGTGGAGTCCAAACTCTTTAGAGATGGTTTTGTAACCTTTTCCAGCCTGATGAGCATCAACAACGCTTTTTCTGAGGTCCTCAGAAATCTCCTTTGTTTGTGCCATGATACACTTCCACAAACATGTGTTGTGAAGATCAGACTTTGATAGATCCCTGTTCTTTAAATAAAACAGGGTGCCCACTCGCACCTGATTGTCATCCCATTGATTGAAAACACCTGATTCTAATTTCACCTTCAAATGAACTGCTAATCCTAGAGGTTCACATACTTTTGCCACTCACAGAAATGTAATATTGGATAATTTTCCTCAATAAATAAATGACCAAGTATAATATTTTTGTCTCATTTGTTTAACTGGGTTCTCTTTATCTACTTTTAGGACTTGTGTGGAAATCTGATGATGTTTTAGGTCATATTTATGCAGAAATATAGAAAATTCTAAAGGGTTCACAAACTTTCAAGCACCACTCTATATGAAAGTGTGTATATTTTCAAGTCTAGACCTCATGTCTCTGGATCAGTACCTAAATTAAATATTTTAGCCTTATTTTGAGCAATGTACTGTTATTTCTTGAGAGGACACATTGGGTTCAGACTGGATGTGTTTCTGTTCACCATACAGTACTTACTTCTTCATTCTAAGTGAGGAAGTGTCAAAGAAAGTTAAAAAAATACAAGAAGGAGTTGGTTGTGTGAAAACTGTGTGGGGTTTTCGGTTAAGTGGGTAAATGAGCTGCTTTCTACAATAAGAACAAATAAACAGCTCGTTCTTATCAGTTCCTTTCTTATCACCAGAGATGGATGAAGATTTCGACCAATCCCTGATCTGTTTTTAATTAGCCTGATAACAGTACTGCTGCAGGCCATGATCAGTCCTTTTACTGCCACATTAACCACTTGACGTCAAATCGCATTATTTATTTATTTTTTTAAAAATTCATCTTAATGCATTATTCATTTTCTTATTCAGTAACTCTACCTACAATAAGACTAATAAGAAGCCTCGATCTGCTGATGAGTCCGATGATGAGTTTAAAAGCAAAGAACATGTTCAAAAACGTGGATGTAATAGCAAACTCAGTGCTCGATAGTTATTCAGCACAACTCGGCACAACCTTTCTACCTTAATGTCCACAAAGAACAGATTGTATTGGATCAATTATTATTATTTTTTTTACTTGCAATGAGGAATTGGTGAAAAGAGTGTGTGAGAAGGTTTGATCTAGTAGCTGTTACTTGGAGTGATAGAGAAGGTCATGTTCGGATGAGATTGAGAGATTGGTGACATTGTCAAAGGGCTACAAGAGAGATCAGCATGGAACATTGAAGTAAAAAGCATTAGTGCTATCAGCAGGTGGATAGAGTCCAAAAGTGATAATAAGCTGTATTATCTGAACCAGGAACAGTACCAGGTGAGGTACAGCTCCAGCACATGAGAGAAATCAGAATGGTGTTACCTTAAGGTCAAACTAGCAAGTAACAAGTTGCTCATGTCGCTTTCTTATTTTTAAGTACCAATTTTTTTCAATGCTGATGAGAAACAGTAGAAGTAAATTGCACCAGTTGGTGTGAACATTTATCGGTTTGACTTGCAGTTTCATACTAGCTTAATTGACAGATAATTGAAGCAAGCTGACTCTATTAGCTATGTACACTCACAAGAAGAACAACAATCTCCCATACTTCCTTCCAAGCTTTATTACACATTTAATGAGAGATGGTGTGTGACAGGATGAGGTGAAACCATGGTTATAAGTTTTTTCTTCAGTGTCTGCAGATCAAACAGTAAATGAGAACTACAAACCCTGTTTCCAGAAAAGTTGGGGTATTTTCCAAAATGCAATAAAAATATGTTGCCATCAAGGCAACATCTCTTCCCGTGAAGTTCATGCTTATTTGAACAGGACAATGCCAGGCCACATTCTGCACGGGTTACAACAACATGGCTTCATTGACACAGAGTGCGTGGGCTTGACTGGCCTGCTGCCAGTCCAGATCTGTCTTCTACTGAGAATTTATGGTGTGTCATGAAGAGGAGAATGAGACGACGGTGACCACAGACTGTTGAACAGCTGAAGTCTTGTATCAAGCAAGAATGGACAAAAGTTCCAATTGCAAAACTGCAACAGTTAGTATCCTCAGATCCTATATGATTAAAAAGTGTTATTAAAAGGAAAGGTGATGTAATACCTTGTACCTTGATCAGGTCACTACCCATCCGGGTCTGCCTGCTCACGAGCTGACGCACGATTCTTAGCAGTGCGCAGGATGTGGCGCCAGTTGGAGCAATCTTGAGCTCTAAGGGAAGCTAGAGTGCTATCAAGACCAAGAGCTACAAGATCGTCCTGATAAACTTTAAGGAGGGAATTTCTCGGGCGGCCAACACTTCGAGAACCATAGTTCGGGATCCAGTCGAGCAAGAATTTAGGAAACCGGTGGTGGGGCATCCGGACCAGGTGTCCAAAGTACATGAGGCGAATATGCTGCATGATGATGCCGAGGCTGCAGCAACCAGCTCTTGTCCTGATCTCTCGATTAGTGATGCGATCTTCCCAACGAACCCGTAGGAGTCTCCGCAGACATGAGTGATGTAATGGAATGGTAATAATGGCTCTGTCACAACTTCTTTTGAGCGTATTGCAGGCATCAAATTCTAACTTTGTTTATATTTACAACCCCGATTCCAAAAAAGTTGGGACAAAGTACAAATTGTAAATAAAAACGGAATGTAATAATTTACAAATCTCAAAAACTGATATTGTATTCACAATAGAACATAGACAACATATCAAATGTCGGAAGTGAGACATTTTGAAATTTCATGCCAAATATTGGCTCATTTGAAATTTTATGACAGCAACACATCTCAAAAAAGTTGGGACAGGGGCAGTAAGAGGCTGGAAAAGTTAAAGGTACAAAAAAGGAACAGCTGGAGGACCAAATTGCAACTCATTAGGTCAATTGGCAATAGGTCATTAACATGACTGGGTATAAAAAGAGCATCTTGGAGTGGCAGCGGCTCTCAGAAGTAAAGATGGGAAGAGGATCACCAATCCCCCTAATTCTGCACCGACAAATAGTGGCACAATATCAGAAAGGAGTTCGACAGTGTAAAATTGCAAAGAGTTTGAACATATCATCATCTACAGTGCATAATATCATCAAAAGATTCAGAGAATCTGGAAGAATCTCTGTGCGTAAGGGTCAAGGCTGGAAAACCATACCGGGTGCCCGTGATCTTCGGGCCCTTAGACGGCACTGCATCACATACAGGCATGCTTCTGTATTGGAAATCACAAAATGGGCTCAGGAATATTTCCAGAGAACATTATCTGTGAACACAATTCACCATGCCATCTGCCATTGCCAGCTAAAACTCTATAGTTCAAAGAAGAAGCCGTATCTAAACACGATCCAGAAGCGCAGACGTCTTCTCTGGGCCAAGGCTCATTTAAAATGGACTGTGGCAATATGGAAAACTGTTCTGTGGTCAGACGAATCAAAATTTGAAGTTCTTTATGGAAATCAGGGATGCCGTGTCATTCGGACTAAAGAGGAGAAGGATGACCCAAGTTGTTATCAGCGCTCAGTTCAGAAGCCTGCATCTCTGATGGTATTGGGTTGCATTAGTGTGTGTGGCATGGGCAGCTTACACATCTGGAAAGACACCATCAATGCTGAAAGGTATATCCAGGTTCTAGAGCAACATATGCTCCCATCCAGATGACGTCTCTTTCAGGGAAGACCTTGCATTTTCCAACATGACAATGCCAAACCACATACTGCATCAATTACAGCATCATGGCCGCGTAGAAGAAGGGTCCGGGTACTGAACTGGCCAGCCTGCAGTCCAGCTCTTTCACCCATAGAAAACATTTGGCGCATCATAAAACGGAAGATACGACAAAAAAGACCTAAGACAGTTGAGCAACTAGAATCCTACATTAGACAAGAATGGGTTAACATTCCTATCCCTAAACTTGAGCAACTTGTCTCCTCAGTCCCCAGACATTTACAGACTGTTGTAAAGAGAAAAGGGGATGTCTCACAGTGGGAAACATGGCCTTGTCCCAACTTTTTTGAGATGTGTTGTTGTCATGAAATTTAAAATCACCTAATTTTTTCTCTTTAAATGATACATTTTCTCAGTTTAAACATTTGATATGTCATCTATGTTCTATTCTGAATAAAATATGGAATTTTGAAACTTCCACATCATTGCATTCCGTTTTTATTTACAATTTGTACTTTGTCCCAACTTTTTTGGAATCGAGGTTGTACAAAATGTAATTAAGTTGGTCAGTAAAATGATCACCAATCTTTTCTTTGCACTTTTGTCAGTTAAATAAAAGCTCACATGAATTAACAAATCACAGATTTTTGGTTTTATCGCATTTTGGAAAATATCCAAACTTTTCTAAAAATGGGGTTTGTACTTGCACATAGGAAGTAAAGTCATGAGTGCAGAGCTGAAGAAATGTCAGACCACACACATGCCATAGTAACACATGCAATCTTTTAGATGTTTAGATTTACTGCATCATTGTTTAATTTGTACAGAGTTAAGAAAATCTCAATTCAAATGTCACTTGCAACTAGCACTAAAATCACAGTTGTGTTTTACATATTCTGTACGTAGAAATTCAACATTTCATTGTCAGAAATAGGGGTACAGTAAGAGTCCATTTCTGTCTCCCAAGGTACAATCAACACTAATGTACCCCCTAGGCCTTGTTATTGGACCTCAAGGTAACTATGTGTAGCTTTTTAGGGCCAAAAATCAGTATATAAAGGGTTCAAATAAGTACCTTAGATGGTACTGCCCCAGTCACAACTCATACATGTCAACCTTTAGTTACCCATGCCCTTACAAAATCTGTACTTTTCCCTTACATACACCCATGAGTCCTTATACATGAGAAAAATTCCAATATATAATCCAAAGCACTGATTGTTTTATTCCACATTATACACTCCTATTGTAATCGGCATATTTATCACACTGCATCAAGTTAAAGGGATCAAATAAGCATGGACTGAATAAAAAGAAATTTTAGATCCCAGAGAAAACAACTGAATTAAAAAGGACTATATGTACCATCAAGTAAACAACTATCTACTTAAGAGAATGACTGAACTATAAACTTAATGATTTAATATACATTGTATCAGTAATACCCAGTGATGGGAATAACGGCGTTAGAAATAAACGGCGTTACTAACGGCGTTACTTTTTTTAGTAACGAGTAATCTAACTAATTACTTTTTACATCGTTATAACGCCGTTCCCGTTACTTACAATAAAATACTATGCGTTACTTTATTAAAGCTGTTCTCATCTGGCACGCTGCTCGCTCAGCCTTTCTTTACTCTGCTTTAGTGTGGGGCGGGGAGACACGAGACAACGGCACAGTGAGCCAATCAGAGTAGATTTGGACAACATACGTAGGTAGGCCACGCCTACTGCACTACTGCGCGCTCTTTCAATCGGAAGACCCAGCGATGGCGAGCGGTCAGCCCAGCACTGCGCTTTCACACTGGAAATACAGCCAGGACTTTTCATTACTTGAAATAAAAGGCAAGAGTGTTTACATGCAATGCACATTATGTCGAGGAACAAAGCGTTTGTCCTCGTCAGTGGCCAGTAATTAGTAACATAATTTTAATAACTACAAAAATATATTACATTTGATAGATGTCTTATCTCACATTGTCCCACAAAAATATTAATATAGTGTAGATAACATTACTAATTGGTTCTGTTAAGTGTCCATTTCAGTCATTAAACACATTTAACATTCACTTTTATTATGATTACACTAGTTGAATTTGATTTTTTTTGAGGGGGAACAAAATGTAATGGAATAATTACTTTCCCTGGTAATTAGTTACTTTCATGACAAAGTAACTCCGTTACTAACTCAGTTACTTTTTGGGAAAAGTAACTAGTAACTATAACTAATTACTTTTTGAAAGTAACGTGCCCAACACTGCTAATACCAGAATTATCGACGCAAATTTTGCAAATAAAATGCATTAATTTTAAATAGCTCATAAAAATTACACAAAGTTCTATTTGACAAGTGTTGACATCACCTACAATATTACATTCCACCAAAGAAAATTATTTGAAAAATAACAGCGGTACTAAGTAGGGATGTTAATTAAAATAGTAGGTTACATGTAATAAATTATATATAATCATGTCAAACAGTAAATGAAGGTTAGTAAACGTTCTATTTGAGAAAAAAGTGTTGACACCGCAAGCAGTGTTCGATCCAACTAAAGATGACTGAACCACATCAAGTCTATTATGTAAACAAGGATAAGTGAAAATATTAATAAATTATGAAGTTAAATTGAAAATCTTCCCAGTAATTTATAACAAGAATTTAAATCTTATTCCTTTTTGGAGTGTTCTTTGTTGTGCAAAAATGTTGCAGATTTGGCACTAGCTATACGGTATCACCACTGCTTGGGTCGCAGTTGTACGGTAGCTCCTCATCACAGTTCATTTTAATTTGCAGATATGCAGTTAATGTGTCTGCAGCCATATTTTTTCTGTACTCAGTATGAATTTTCCTAACCAATGAAAAAGCCCTCTCGCTATCTGCATTGCTATATGTGGGAGGCACAGCAAAACAGTAAAAAGTTGTTTCAGCATTGGAAACCTTGCAACACCCAGAGCAGTTTTTACATCCAAGACCTTTCCCCAATATACATCTATTATTTTCCTGGTCAATAAAAGAAAATCAGAGCACGGCAAACATGTAGATGGTGCCAAATTGCTTCCATCCCCTACTACACATTTTAGAGACAGGTTACCAACGGTCGTTACCACCATTACTCTTCATTCAATACTTTTCCAGTTTACTGACAACTGATGGTAGTAACGAGTGTTGGTCATCTGTGTCTACATATAATGTCAATCAGCAATTAAAATGTTTAGGGAAGCGAAACCAGAAATTGCCAGGTAACTACCGTTGCCGTTGTATAAACGGCGACTCCCAGTATTGCCTCCCTAAATTATCATGATAATGGAGGAAGCTTTCCTACATGCAAACAGTAAAAACTTAAAAACAAATAAATAAATTAATTAATTAATTAGGCGGCACGGTGGTGTAGTGGTTAGCGCTGTCACCTCACAGCAAGAAGGTCCGGGTTCGAGCCGCGTGGCCGGCGAGGGCCTTTCTGTGCGGAGTTTGCATGTTCTCCCCGTGTCCACGTGGGTTTCCTCCGGGTGCTCCGGTTTCCCCCACAGTCCAAAGACATGCAGGTTAGGTTAACTGATGACTCTAAATTGACCGTAGGTGTGAGTGTGAATGGTTGTCTGTGTCTATGTGTCAGCCCTGTGATGACCTGGCGACTTGTCCAGGGTGTACCCCGCCTTTCGCCCGTAGTCAGCTGGGATAGGCTCCAGCTTGCCTGCGACCCTGTAGAACAGGATAAAGCGGCTAGAGATAATGAGATGAGATGAGTTGCGAAAAATGGTCTGTTGTGTTCTACGAGAAATTGGCAGAACATAACTTCTGCAGCCATCACAGAAGTCTGGGCAGTCTGAGCTGATGGACTGAAATGACCGAGAAAACCACGTGCAACTATAAAACCACATAAATCGAAAATAGTTCCGTTTCATTGGGCATGCGTGTTTGAAAAAATAAATGATGGATGCTAAGAAAATTTTCTCAGAGTAACGGGACAAATCTCTGATACAAAACGTAATTTTCCTGTATGAAAATCAGTGTACGCCGTATTAGCCAAAAATTGCATTTTCCCATACAAAATACAGGGAAACGGTATAACTTGACATGTATGACAACTCACTATACCAATCTTCTTCTTCCAGCTGCTCCTGTTAGCTGTCACCACAGCAGATCTGGTCCACATAGGTTTTACACTAGATGCCCTTCCTGATGCAACCCTCCCCAATCTATCCGGGCTTGGAACCAACACTAAGTATGCACTGTCTTGTGCAACACCAGTAGCTGGGTATTTTACCTAATTTCCATGTCTTTAGACTGCGGGGGAAACCGGAGCACCTGGAGGAAACCCACACAGACACAGGGAGAACATGCAAACTCCACACAGAAAGACCCCTATCGGCAATTAGGTTCGAACTCAGAGCCTTCTTGCTGTGAGGCAACAGTGCTAACCACTACACCACCGTGCCACCCAACTCATTGTACCAATACAGGTTCAATAATGTGCTTCATTTTCTGCATGTTGCCTACACTCTTTTCCACTTACCCCAAGTGAAGTCAGTCACCCATGGCTTGCATTGTGTCTGACCTTTACTGCTTTAGTTTTGAATAGGAGCAAGAAGGATAAAGTAGATAATAAATCATAGAAGTCAAAAAGTCAAAGTCCCTCTCATGCCAGAATCTGGTCTTCCCAGGCAGTCTCCTGTCCCAGTACTAAACAACTCTTTGGGCATATAGGTGTGGCGCTGATCTCCATTTCAATAACCCTCGACCTCTCGCCTATTGAGGTATTTCACTCAAGTGACCAAGTCATGTGATGCTGCCATTTTGGACGGCACGGCTCGAATCAGTTTGAATGCGAGGAAGGCGACAAACGAAAAACATAAAAGAAAAAGGAGCGAGATGCAGAAAACACCTTCACTATCCAGCGACGTAGGGCATTTACAGGGTGAGCAGAGGGAGAGGCATTTGCAAAAATTGAGGTTAGCAGGCTTAGAGAATGACGTTTACCTGCTTCCACCAGGATTGTTCACTGACAGCTAAGATTTGTTCACATTTTCATTTACTTTCGGTCCTCAGGATAAACAAAATGTTATTAAATGTCATTGAAATAACTTCTTAGTCTGTTGAGACATGGCCTGTTATAAGTTTTTCCTTTACTGTATTTACTAGTTTACTGAGCGCGCTCCGGGGCTCGCTGGCCGGCTAGCTAGCGCTCCGGGGCTCGCTGGCCGGCTAGCTAGCGCTCCGGGGCTCGCTGGCCGGCTAGCTAGCGCTCCGGGGCTGGCTGGCCGGCTAGCTAGCGCTCCGGGGCTGGCTGGCCGGCTAGCTAGCGCTCCGGGGCTGGCTGGCTCAGTAAACTAGTAAATCCAGTAAAGGAAAAACTTGAGACTGAAAGGTTTTAACAGTCATCCAAATGACTGAACGTAAACATTGCTACAGTAACATACTAGCTACTGTTGTTGACATTAGCTAGTTTGTCGTCCAAAATGGTGGACACCGGGGTGTCACGTGACCCTGTGACGTCAGGTGAAATACCTCAATACAGCTAGGGTTACAGTGGGGGGCTAGTCCTCTGGTAACCACAAGAGTTTGACTTCCTAACTTGCATCTGTATTGCAGCCTGCCTTGCCAGATGGCAGTAGGTACCATTTTTATGATGGTCTTTGGTATGACCCAACCATGAGTAGAACTTGCTACCTCACAGTCAAGAGGTGGACACGCTAACCACTTGGCCAATTCACGGTCAATAAATTGTAGAAGTCTTCTCCAAATCATCTTCAAATGTTCGTATGTGAATTGTAAAATATTTTCAGCTGCAATGATGGGTTTATACAACGGCACTGACTTTTATTTTAGCTCAGGAAAATAATGTTGTTTTTAGTTATCACTTGTTCACTTGGATGAATCAGAAATCATTTTTCTTGCTCCGGAGGTGTTGGGATTGCAGTAAGGATGTGCAATTCATGCCTCTGAGGTTGCCAGATTTTTTCCTGAGAAGAAGCATCTGAGACAGGGTTTAAACGCAAGCACTTACCATTAAGTTTGAAAAAAAAATTGGGATAGAAAATATGGACTGAAGAAGCAGAACACAGTTCTTTCTTTGCTGTCAAATGTAATATGTACATGTATTATGATGAAAAATAAAAGCAAGTGACACTTTAAGAATTAAAAATCTCATCTGGTACATTTGGGCTTAGTAAAGGATTCGTAGATTAATACTAGATTAATATTAACCATGCAAAATAAACTCATTGTATGAATGAATGAATGAATGAATTTATTTTATTTCGAACATGTATAAAAAATGTATGTAACTATTTGTACATACAAAAGAAAGAAAACGAGAAATTAAAAAAATAAATAAAATAACATAAAGAGCTAAGACATTACAAAACACCGCACATTGTTCGAAGAAGGAGTGGGAAGAAGTACAATACTTTTTTAATTTCCCACCCCTTTTTAACTACCCCGAAATCCAAACTATATTAATACACCTATAAAAATATATACCATATATACACTTCATAAATATCTATATAAATATTTAATGACAAAAATAAATATATACTACATTCCATATATACACTTAAAGTGCCATTCCACCATTGGATGTATTCTTTGGCATAAAATACAATATATTTTATGACAACATGACTAGACAGAGAAATCTTTTAGCTTCAAAATGATATATCAAACAATTTTTTGACAACGACAAGTATATTAATTTTGCGACCAAAGTCACCTACCCTTTTAATTTCCGCACGGTACTGAAACGTGATGTCATCGGCAGGTTCCCCTTCTTGTGTACCACGTCACGTGTGACGGGGCACAGATTATCAGCAATGGCGGATAGAATGCGATTTCCACTTGTCGATTGCTGTGCCGATATTCACCATCGACTGTCTCCTTTGGGCATCACTTGCTATTTTCCTTCGCTTCTTTTCCGAAGCTGACAATCGCGTTCTATCCGCCATTGCTGATAATCTGTGCCACAGCACACGTGACGTGGTACACAAGAAGGGGAACCTGCCGATGACATCACGTTTCACTACCGCGCGGAAATTAAAAGGGTAGGTGACTTTGGTCGCAAAATTAATATACTTGTCGTTGTCAAAAAATGATGTTTGATATATCATTTTGAAGCTAAAAGATTTCTCTGTCTAGTCATGTTGTCATAAAATATATTGTATTTTATGCCAAAAAAATACATCCAATGGTGGAATGGCACTTTAATAAATATCTATATAAATATATAACTACAAAAAAAATATATATACACTATATACCATATATACACTTCATAAATATCTATATAAATATATAATTACAAAAATAAATATCTACTACATACCTATCCCTGTAAATATAAATATATAAACTATCCCATACAATCACATATCATTGTAAAGTTATGTGTGCTATTCTCTCTCTCGATAATAAATCTTTACTTGAGTTTATAATCAGATCAGTGACACTTAAATTAAATGATGTAGCATCATCAGAATTTAAACGAGATTAAGACTGTTTCCCGCGAACCTCCGAGCTCATGTCATCTCGCCACTCAGCTCACGATTCTCATTGCGGACAAAACTGTCTAGGCTCCTGATAAACGACACCGAGACAAAAATGCAGGCGAAAGCTTATAAAAGCCAGCCACGCCAAAGAAACACTGGCCCACACACATGCTTACTCGAGTAAACATCGACTCTTTCACAAACGTGTACACAAACATCTTAAATCAGTCCACATGGACAGGAAGTCGTGATAACATCACTTCCTCTGAGAGAGCTACAGATATGAGGTGCGAGACTGTGAGAACCTCAGAGAGTGAAGCTTTTTAATTCAGTTATTAGAAGCGTTCTGTATGTTTATGTCTGCATATTGTGGCAACGTTGCATATTGTGTCAGAAATAGGGGTACAGTAGGAGTCCATTTCTGTCCCCCAGGGTACAATCGACACTAATGTACCCCCTAGGGCTCATTATTGGACCTCAAGGTAACTATGTGCACCCTTTTAGGTCCAAAAAGGTACATATATGTTCCCAAGTAGTGTATAAAGCGTACAAATAAGTACCTTAGAAGCAGTGGCAGCTGATGGTTTTTAAAACAGGGGAAGCCCATTTTACAGAGTCATATTTTGCTAATGTTTCAGTAAATTCTCTGTAATTCCCCTTGTTGTCTGATTCATGACTCTCATTGTGCCCCCTGAATGACAGTTCCTGACGGCCAAGCAATGAGGTAACATCTATCAAACGTTTCAGGAAGGCCCTGTTTTGAGTGACTATTTCATTATGCCTTGCACACTGTATACGAGCACCTTCATCGATGGCATGTTCCACCCTGACCCTCCCCAGACAGCTAAGGCCCTGTCCACACGGCAACGGATTCAGGCGACTCCGATACAATTGCTTATCGTTTAGGCCTGGAGTCCACACGGCACCGGCATTTTGGGTGCCCAAAACGCAATCTTTTTGAGAACGGGTTCCAGAGTGGAAAGATCTGGCAACGTTGCCGTTGCTAAGTCGTCTGGATGAGTAGAACGGATTTGTTTACGATGACGTCACAACCACATGACTGTGAGTGCTTCACGCCGGGTAGAAGTGTAACGAATATCACCAGGATATCACCAGGAAAAAGCCTTACAGAGCACTAGTGAGAGTGAAACACAAGCTTGGATATTATTATTATTATTATTATTATTATTATTATTATTATTATTATGTTCAGTGTTAGTTCACAGTAGTAATGCAAGAAGCAGAATAGTGACAGTAATAGTGAAGCAAAAACATGCAATTGTACAAACACTGCAGCTCTACAGCAAAATATTAATTTATGAAATGGTCTGATTCTTAACACCAGTAGTGCCAATGATCTTCTCATTGCGATGCGATGCGAGTTGTCAACAAATCCTATAACTTGGTTCATGAAACGCGCTTACAAAATATTTTCACTGTGAATATTTATTGTGTAATGGTGCAAAGAGAGAGAGAGAGAGAGAGAGAGAGAGAGAGAGACTCTGCCCTTAGGGCAGAGTCAATCCCGCCAGCAAAAATAGGGAAAAAAAGGAGCGATCTCACCTCTTCAGATGTTGGTTTTAGTCCTACAATACATTCCTCAAAAAGGGCGTAAAGGAGCAAATTAATCCATCAACGTGTAGCATTCAATTTATTCCGGACCATTAAAGATGCCGCCTTCCGCGTAGAATCATACGTCATCCTCACCGCCATATTGGATAGGTCAAAGCGGAGAATAAAGATTCATGCGCTGCCTTTAACTGTACCAACAGGTTTACCGTCCAAACAAGATCACATGGGATTACCTTTCACAGGTGAGAAACAACAAATTAATCCATCAACGTGTAGCATTCAATTTATTCCGGACCATTAAAGACGCCGCCTTCCGCGTAGAATCATACGTCATCCTCGCCGCCATATTGGATAGGTCAAAGCGGAAAATAAAGATTAGCTGCGTTTAACTGTACCAACAGGTTTGCCGTCCAAACGAGATCACATGGGATTACCTTTCACAGGTGAGACTGGAAAAATACTTTTCATTGTATTTGGTCATTATAATGTAATTTTACGAACAGATTTTCCTGACTTTGTGGCTAATATGAAGTCTCGCGCATAATAGTTTATGCGCATGCGTCCTTACTTCTTCTATTGTTCTGGTGTCTCCGAAGGGACCGTCTTACAGCACCCCTAGAGGTGTGGCATGTGTATTGCATCATTTTCAGCAAGCGTTGCGTTGCCATATGGACCTGATATTTTACTGATCGTTGCCCATTTGGACGCGATATATTTTTAAATAACATCTCGTTGCCGTTGTCGTGTGGATGTAGCCTAAGTCTTGCACATGAAGTGACATGCTCATTGCTCGTTTCATGCCTTTTGCAAGCCCTTTTGAAATTCACCAGGTCCCCAAACCCATCTTTTGACCAAACTAAATTTCCCTGAGAGGGCTTCATCAAAAGACATGGCCAACAGTACATTTTATTAGTCACAGGAGACCCAGTCAACCAGTTCACATTTTCATACCAAGACACCTGAAATGACCTGCTGATTTTTGAATGAGATTAAGCTTGGGCTTTGGTCTGCCTTGCTCTTTAATTCTCACTTTCTCCTCATATGGCAGAGTGTCAAAACGTTTTGACAAAAGCATGTCCACGACGTTTGCCATTATAGCAGATAGATACCAGCTGTTAGCAGCTAGCACTGCAGATCCCAATAAGGCTCAAGCTAGCCTACAACCACGTTGATTGAACTACAAATGAAATAAACGAGTGAATTCACGAATGATCAAACTGATAGAATGGATGAAAGTTAACGGAGCACAATGAGTAATATTTACATTTATTTACAGAGTAATGCACAGAGACATCAATGAGAAGAAACGTTTATATGAAAAGAAATTCGGACAGCACTTTGGCACACGACTACACTTTCTCGACATCCGCTAGGGACTGACTGATCATGCTTCCGTGTTCCTCGCCGAAGTACAGCAACCGCCCTCCTCATGTCTTTCAAACACCACCTCCAATAATCCTTTATCAGCCCGGCTTCTTGGCCCGCCCAATGTCCCATTTACCCCCAGAGATACCCGGCTTCCCTGGAAGTGACGATTTTGTCGATTTTAACCAATAACAACTAGCCGAAATTGGCTGTTCAGAGTCGTCTCGTAGACTGCAACGGATACCCGGCTGCCAGTCCATAGAGCCCATTGAAATAAGAAAGGTTACAGCCTGGCAGCAAAGGTGATTCTCGTAGCGAACTGCAAGTTCGTCAGACATCACTCAAATAAGTTACAGGATGACATAGGGATAGTTATGAACGTAAATACAATCTTGGGCATATATTATGTTATGCAAGTTATTGTTTTAATGAGAATTCAACGTCGTAGACGCCGCAGTTTGGGGAGAGAATTTTAGGGGAAGTTCGGCTTCCCTTGTTGTCTCTGAGAAATCGCCCCTGCTTAGAAGGTACTGATCCAGTAACAAGCCATTGTACCCTGAAAGGTACAATAATGTACTTTATTTTCTGAGAGTGCACATTGCTGCTGTGTTTGTTGGCTTGCAAACACAAATTCCATTGTAAAGCTTTATGGTGGCTTTAAAGCACAATGGCATTCCCAGGATTTCCCATAGTGCAGCTCTTTAAGCTGTGTCTTGTAAGTGCACCTTTAAACCTTTCCCCCAGTTTAAGCCTCTGCTAATACGCTTAAATCCGCAGCGGTTATAGATAATGAGTGTGCTTTCATACTTGGGTATACACTGCAATAAAACGGCCACTTTTTTAGGAACATCCATACATCAACCTGCTGTTTGATGCAGTTCTTTAATCAGCCAATCTCTTGAGAGCAGCATGATGCATCAAATCATGCAGATCCAAATCAAATCAAGAGCTTCAGTGAAATGTTCACAATGTTCAAACATCAGAATGGGGAAAAATTGTGATCTCACAATGAAGCGTGACTATTTTTCACTGTGGCATGGGTGTTGGTTTGAATATTTTTGGTTTGAGTACCGGTATTTCAGAAACTGCTGATCTCCTGGGGTTTACACAGACAGAGTGGTGCGAAAAACAAAAAAACATCGAGTTGCATGAGGGACGGTTCTGTGGGTGGAAACAAACGCTTTGTTGATTAGAGCGGTCAGAGGAAAATAGACAGATTGGTTCAATTTTTTTTTTTTTTGCCAGGAAGGAAGGATATAGTAGTTCATAGCAACTCTTTACAACCGTGGTGAGCAGAAAAGCATCTCAGCATGCAACAGAAAACAGAAGAGCACACTAGGTTCCAGTCCTGCAGCTCTGTAGCTGTTGGCCTTGAATTGAGGACTTGACAAGCGCAGATGATCCTTGCTTGAATGCAGCATTCGTCTTGGTTGGTGGAGCCTCAAAAGATTACTTAAATACTTTGGTGCAGAGCCACTGACAGTCTTGTAAGTCACCAGAAGATAATACGCTTGTGAATAGGGAGCCAGTGAAGATCATGGAGAACAGGAGTAATGTGGTCAGATTTCCTCGTCATGGTTAGAATACATGCAGCACAGTTCTGGATGCATTGGAATTTGTCGATTTGTTTATCGGGAATGCCATAGAGAAGACTGTTACAGTAATCAAGTCTAGAATTTGCAAATGCATGGATAAGTTTTTCAGCATTGCGCTGGTCCAAAAACTTTCCAATAGTGCCAATGCGTCTAAGGGCAAATGAAGCAGACTTGCATATACTGTTTATTTGAGATACCATAGTGAAGTTGTTGTCAAACATTACACCAAGATCACGCACTTTAGAAGTCATCTTGATCTTTGTTCTACTCATCACAATTGACTCGGTTGGATGATTTTGTAGGCGACGAGAAGAGAAGTGCACAACTTCAGTCTTAAAATTATTACAAACTAGTTTATTATTAAACATCCAGTTCTTGACATCCTGAATGCAACATTCCAGTTTGCCAATGCAAGGTAGATGGTTGGACCTTTTCACTACAAGATAAATTTGGGTGTCATCAGCATACAACATTGGCTGTAGACCATGCGCACAAATGATATCCTCAATGGGTACAATGTCTCATCTCATCTCATTATCTGTAGCCGCTTTATCCTGTTCTACAGGGTTGCAGGCAAGCTGGAGCCTATCCCAGCTGACTACGGGCGAAAGGCGGGGTACACCTTGGACAAGTCGCCAGGTCATCACAGGGCTGACACATAGACACAGACAACCATTCACACTCACATTCACACCTACGGTCAATTTAGAGTCACCAGTTAACCTAACCTGCATGTCTTTGGACTGTGGGGGAAACCGGAGCACCCGGAGGAAACCCATGCGGACACGGGGAGAACATGCAAACTCCGCACAGAAAGGCCCTCGCCGGCCACAGGGCTCGAACCTGGACCTTCTTGCTGTGAGGCGACAGCGCTAACCACTACACCACCGTGCCGCCTGGGTACAACGTACAAGGAAAATAGCAAAGGACCAAGAATGGAACCTTGAAGGACACCATACTCTAAAGCAAATGGCTCAGATTTGGAGTTATTGATCACTGTTAATTGAGAGCGCATAGTCAGATAGGATATAATCCAGTCCAGTCCAGTCCAGTGCAGTGCCAGTGATTTCCATATCTGCTTTGTAGTCTGGCAATCAAAATGTTGTGGTCGATGGTGTCAAATGCTGAGGACAAATCAAGCATGACGTCATCATGGTTATCAAGAGCCAGGTTGATGTCATTTGACACATGAAGTAGAGCAGTCTCGGTGCTATGGTTCACTTTATAGGCTGACTAGAAAATAGAGTGCAAGTTGTTGGTGGCAAGATGTTGGTTAAGCTGCACAGACACTATCCGTTCCAATAATTTTCCTTCAGGGAGAGAAATTGTCCCGTGTCAGTAAGTGCTATAACCTTTTGACCAAAGAAAGTAATCTCTTCGGGGAATTATACTTCACCGGCTGTACGCTTTCCTTCTTCTGTTATCTTTCTTTTTCTCTCTCAAGTCCAGTGTTTTTCATTCATTACATGCAATCAGCACACCGACATGGAAGGACTATGTACCTACACACACACATATGCAAACAACAACATGTGCAGCTGCTCAGCCAGGAACGTACAGAAGCAACCGATCATTAAAAGTTGCCTGGGGTGAATTTCCAACACGCCACCATGATACAGGAAAATAATCCAGCAAAGAAAGGCTCTTCCTTAGTAAAGACTATGCACAAGGTTACACATCAACCTTGAACACACAACCTAATTTAAGGCGAATGAACCACATGGGAACTTGGCTATTAATGTACCAAAAACCCTTTCTTTCTCTTTCTGTCTGGTGAGTGAAAGCAACATTTTAGTAGCAGAACTGAAATCTCTTCTCCAAGTACAGTTTAAAAATCAAATCAAATCAAGTTTATTTGTATAGCGCTTTTAACAATAAACATTGTCGCAAAGCAGCTTTAGAGAATTTGAACGTCTTAAAACATGAGCTAATTTTATCCCTAACCTATCCCCAATGAGCAAGCCTGTGGCGACGGTGGCAAGGAAAAACTCCCTCAGACGACATGAGGAAGAAACCTCGAGAGGAACCAGACTCAAAAGGGAACCCATCCTCATTTGGGCAACAACAGACAGCCTGACTATAATATTAACAGTTTTAACAGGTATAACCCTCAACTGTCCTCATAGGGCCGTCCTTCACAGGAGCGGTGTGATAAAACTCCGACCAGACACAGGGCACCAGGATGGATCAAGCAGGTCCGAGGGGCAGAAGAGGCCAGCATCTCAATCCCAGGATCAACATAAAAAAAAAAAGTCCTGTATTCTTTTCAAAGCGGTATAACGTTACTGGATTAAAACTAGCTCACATTCACGCTTACATCATTTAAGTCAGAGGATCCATAAATCCATAGTTACGTATGCGTATTTCTGCTCCACCAGATACGGTAAGTTTCATGTTCTAACACAGCATGAAAAGTTTATTGCTATAAGATGCTTTTTCACATCATAACAAAAGCCTTCTCTTCTTATAATCATATGCTAACGTGATAAATTAGCATTATAACACAAAACGTTTCACGTTATAACACGACAATTTATACTGGTAGACTATAATGAGGAAATAGCTTGTGGAGAACGGATAAACTGAGGAACACGGATCGTTTACGCATTGTGATTAAGTTCTACTTCACGCTGGATGATACTGTCATACGTATGCATAAGATAAACAGTATATTGTTATGACAAGAAAAGTTTTTTGTTACAACATGACAAGTTTGTATGTCGTAATGACGTGAAAATATATTCTTAAAATGTTAAAACACTTCTTATCACGCATGTTATAACATGATACTGATTATTTATGAATATAGAGGGAGGATATTACACGGTTGCGCAAAGATATGAAGGTTATCTTCGAGTAGTGAACATATTCACGAGTGAACGCAGACAACGAGCGAAAATATTTTCCACACGAGAAGATAAACTTCATATCTTTGTGCTACCATGGAATGGTCTTTATATTATATGGACACATCCACAAAAAAAAAACACGCAAGTTTATCAAAAGAATTTTAATTTTGAACTAGTTCGCCATTTTGACAACACGCGTCAATTCAGTGGGAAAACACTGGGCGTGACGTCATCGGCATGAAATATTGAGAATTATTATACATACTGGACACTTTTTCAATGGAATAAAAACGTGTTCTATTCCCTTCGAGCGGGTTTCATTCATTTGGTTTGATAGCATGCAATATTGTTAGCATATCGCTTATCCTACGTGTATTACGCCACTCTACCCAATGGAGAATGAGCGTTGAATATCTCATCTCATCTCATCTCATCTCATCTCATCTCATCTCATCTCATCTCATCTCATTATCTCTAGCCGCTTTATCCTGTTCTACAGGGTCGCAGGCAAGCTGGAGCCTATCCCAGCTGACTACGGGCGAAAGGCGGGGTACACCATGGACAAGTCGCCAGGTCATCACAGGGCTGACACATAGACACAGACAACCATTCACACTCACATTCACACCTACGGTCAATTTAGAGTCACTAGTTAACCTAACCTGCATGTCTTTGGACTGTGGGGGAAACCGGAGCACCCGGAGGAAACCCACGCGGACACAGGGAGAACATGCAAACTCCGCACAGAAAGGCCCTCGCCGGCCACGGGGCTCAAACCCAGACCTTCTTGCTGTGAGGCGACAGCGCTAACCACTACACCACCGTGCCACCCCCAGCGTTGAATGTGGCTTATGATATTGCATGGTTGTCAAGACAACACGACATCACACGTCAGAGATGTAAAACTTCTGCGCTAGCGAGCGACTGGGACAATTTGTAAACAAACATGGCCACCAGGTTTTCTTCATTAAATACTGAAGATTTTGAGAGAATTTTGGCTGCCAGGTCGCGCCGTTGTGTGTAGCTGTTGATGTTGGTTTTAAAAGTAGCAAAGGAAATTACACAGGAAAATAATAATAATAATAATGACAACACACACACACACACATACATATACATCTCATCGTTCATTAACACACTGAACTCAGGGACCGCACATCTCACTTTAGCTCGTTCATTTGCACTATTCCGCACTACCTCATCTTAACATCTGCTAGTTTGTTTATTCTGCTTATTTCATGTTTACCTGCTATACCTCAAGTGCCTTTGACTGTCTGGTTATTTGAACCAATTTATGTGTGTGTGTGTGTGTGTGTGTGTGTGTGTGTGTGTGTGTGTGTGTATATATATATGAGTGTTTAGTCTACGTCTAGTTCATATCTAGAGTGTTTATACTGTTTATATTGTCTGAGTGTTTAGTCTGTGTGTAGTTCTTATCTACTGTTTACACTGTTTATATTGTCTGAGTGTTTAGTCTATGTCTTGTTCTTATCTAGTTTTTATACTGTTTATTTATACTGTTTATATTGTTTGAGTGTTTAGTCTATGTCTAGTTCCTATCTAGAGTGTTTATACTGTTTATATTGTTTGTTTGTTTTTTTCAATTATTCTATTTTTATTTATTGCATTGCCTGTTTGCACCGTGGGTCAGAGAGGACTGATATTTCATCTGTGCTGTATGTCGAGCATGTATAGCATATTTGACAATAAAGTTGACTTGACTTAATAATTTCATCTCATCTCATCTCATTATCTCTAGCCACTTTATCCTGTTCTACAGGGTCGCAGGCAAGCTAGAGCCTATCCCAGCTGACTACGGGCGAAAGGCGGGGTACACCCTGGACAAGTCGCCAGGTCATCACAGGGCTGACACATAGACACAGACAACCATTCACACTCACATTCACACCTACGGTCAATTTAGAGTCACCAGTTAACCTAACCTGCATGTCTTTGGACTGTGGGGGAAACCGGAGCACCCGGAGGAAACCCACGCGGACACGGGGAGAACATGCAAACTCCACACAGAAAGGCCCTCGCCGGCCACGGGGCTCGAACCCAGACCTTCTTGCTGTGAAGCGACAGCGCTAACCACTACACCACCGTGCCGCCCTGACTTAATAATAATAATAATAATAATAATAATAATAATCGGCTTGGCTGTGCTAGTGTTGGCCTTCGTGAACACTACACCGGCTGGAAGGTAACTGGACTGCCGTGCTAACAGCACTGAGTTGCAGGTAAGCTAGTGTTGGCCTTCAAGAATGCTGATATGAAGAGTGTGTGTATGTATAATAATAATAATAATAATAATAATAATGGCTTTTTTTCGTGGTCTATCAGATATATTCCATTCAGCGACTCATCTTCGACTTGTTCAGTATCATGCTAGCTGAATGGAATATATCTGATATACCACTCAACGCCAGACAATATTATTTAATCATTATGCATACAAGACACTTTTTTGATGGAATAAAAACGTGTTCTATTCCCTTCTAGCAGGTTTCATTCATTTGGTTTGATAGCATGCAATATTGTTAGCGTATCGCTTATCCTACGTGTATTATGTCACTCTACCCAATGGAGAACAAGTGTTGAATATGGTCTACGACATTGCATGGTTGTCAAGACAACATGACGTCACACGTCGGAGATGTAAAATTTCCGTGCTAACGAGCGACTGTGACAATTTGTAAGCAAACATGGCTGCCAGGAAGATTTTGAGAGAATTTTGAAAGAGAAAGACACGTTTAACACCTGAAAGGAATGTGTATATAATAATAATAATAATAATAATAATAATAATAATATTGGCTGGCATTGAGTGGTATATTACATATATTCCATTCGCCTACTTGTCTTCAACTCGTTCAGTATCATGATAGCTGAATGGAATATATCTGATACACCACTCAACGCCAGCCAATATTATTTAAACCTGTCACTCATATCCGTGATGCATTTCATATGAAAAATGCGAGCTTTTCAACCCGAGAAGATAAACTTCATATCTGTGATGTTCTTTTTTATTATATCGACACATTCACAAACAAAAAGGACCCGATTTTATCAAAATATTTCATCAATATACGGTATGTCACTCAGGAGGAAAGAGATTTATGTCACGGTTTTGGTTCTCCATGCCCCGGATGGAGCTCGTGTGAAAAATCCGAGTGATGTATTTCCCAGTAAAACACTTGTGTCTATATAATATATACATATACGTGTTACTACATCTACAACTAAATTAATAGTTGGAATACAAAATGCTTGGCACATCATGTACTACTCTGCAAGTATACATACAAATTATAGCATCTAATATGTACTCTAGTGCACTTTTCTCCAATTTTTGTGCCAAAAATGCATGAGAGTACTTCTCATCAAATATACTTAAACATAAGTAAACTGTATAAATCTACAGGAGTATGTTTGGTAGTATATATGAATGACCTTGGTGTCTTATGGTGTATCTATAGTTGAAGAAAAAAAAAAACCCTGACCAGGCAGTTACTAAAGATGAATGAATGAATGAATGAACACTGCAAATCCATGTTAATGAATTGTGAACATGGTCTTTGTTCGTTTCATTTGTATAAATAATAACATCACCTTTTAGATTTTTTTATATACAGTGGGGCAAAAAAGTATTTAGTCAGCCACCAATTGTGCAAGTTCTCCCACTTAAAAAGATGAGAGAGGCCTGTAATTTTCATCATAGGTACACTTCAACTATGAGAGACAGAATGGGGGGAAAGAATCCAGGAAATCACATTGTAGGATTTTTAATGAATTAATTGGTAAATTCCTCGGTAAAATAAGTATTTGGTCACCTACAAACAAGCAAGATTTCTGGCTCTCACAGACCTGTAACTTCTTCTTTAAGAGGTTCCTCTGTCCTCCACTCGTTACCTGTATTAATGGCACCTGTTTGAACTCGTTATCAGTATAAAAGACACCTGTCCACAACCTCAAACAGTCACACTCCAAACTCCACTATGGCCAAGACTAAAGAGCTGTCAAAGGACACCAGAAACAAAATTGTAGACCTGCACCAGGCTGGGAAGACTGAATCTGCAATAGGTAAGCAGTTTGGTGTGAAGAAATCAACTGTGGGAGCAATTATTAGAAAATGGAAGACATGCAAGACCACTGATAATCTCCCTCGATCTGGGGCTCCACGCAAGATCTCACCCGGTGGGGTCAAAATGATCACAAGAACGGTGAGCAAAAATCCCAGAACCACACGGGGGGACCTAGTGAATGACCTGCAGAGAGCTGGGACCAAAGTAACAAAGGCTACCATCAGTAACACACTACGCCACCAGGGACTCAAATCCTGCAGTGCCAGACGTGTCCCCCTGCTTAAGCCAGTATATGTCCAGGCCTGTCTGAAGTTTGCTAGAGAGCATTTGGTTGATCCAGAAGAGGATTGGGAGAATGTCATATGGTCAGATGAAACTAAAATAGAACTTTTTGGTAAAAACTCAACTTGTCGTGTTTGGAGGAGAAAGAATGCCGAGTTGCATCCAAAGAACACCATACCTACTGTGAAGCATGGGGGTGGAAACATCATGCTTTGGGGCTGTTTTTCTGCAAAGGGACCAGGACGACTGATCCGTGTAAAGGAAAGAATGAATGGGGCCATGTATCATGAGATTTTGAGTGAAAACCTCCTTCCATCAGCAAGGGCATTGAAGATGAAACATGGCTGGGTCTTTCAGCATGACAATGATCCCAAACACACCGCCCGGGCAACGAAGGAGTGGCTTCGTAAGAAGCATTTCAAGGTCCTGGAGTGGCCTAGCCAGTCTCCAGATCTCAACCCCATAGAAAATCTTTGGAGGGAGTTGAAAGTCCGTGTTGCCCAGCGACAGCCCCAAAACATCACTGCTCTAGAGGAGATCTGCATGGAGGAATGGGCCAAAATACCAGCAACAGTGTGTGAAAACCTTGTGAAGACTTACAGAAAACATTTGACCTTTGTCATTGCCAACAAAGGGTATATAACAACGTATTGAGATGAACTTTTGTTATTGACCAAATACTTATTTTCCACCATAATTTGCAAATAAATTATTTAAAAATCAGACAATGTGATTTTCTGGATTTTTTTTCTCATTCTGTCTCTCATAGTTGAAGTGTACCTATGATGAAAATTACAGGCCTCTCTCATCTTTTTAAGTGGGAGAACTTGCACAATTGGTGACTGACTAAATACTTTTTTGCCTCACTGTAGGTATGACTTAATGTACAGATACTTATACTGTTTTTTTATATATACATGACTCATGAGAGTCATGGATGAAGGAAACGAAGATGAGGATCTGATTTACTGAAGCATAGAGCCGAATCCCTGTTTGTTAATTAGTACCACACTTAGGTCATTAACGCTCATTATAGCTGTTCCGAGACTAATCTTTTTTTTTTTTTTTTAGTGATACAAGAGATACAAGAGTCAACTCTGTGCACAGGGAGTAAGAAGTGTTGAATAATGTGGGAATGGAAACACAAACTTGAAAAGAGCAGTACAGAATATAACGCATTTAGCTTTTTAAACACACCCAAGAGGGAAAAAGATATTGCAAGGTTTGCAGCATTGCACATAACCTACTCCCACACTTTGACCAAATCACTTGTGTCTATGTCTGTGTGTGTGTGTGCGATAAAAACAAAGTGGCTGTATAGTTGCTGGTGACTCAGCCAGTGAACAGCCAGCAGCTGCATGAGCTGAGCACACTGCAGGGGGAATTAGTCACCATGAGTCTCATTCTTTCTCCTTCGCTTTATATTTCTCTCCATCTCTTGCTCTCTCTAAGTAGATTAAAGACAAAAGAGCACATCAGGCTGGAAGCAGAGAAGGCAGAATTGGGTAAAATAGCTTAAAAACCATCGCTTATTATTTCATAACAACCTCCGCTCACAGAGGAGTCAGGGTAAGAGTGTAGGAGACAGAGTTGAAGGAGGAGGAATAGGGGTTAAGGGTGAAAGAGTCTGCTCAGAAGAAGGAGTCAATGTTGAGGGTAGAGGAGTCAGGAGTTGTGGATATAAGACTCCTTGGTCTTAAAAGGTCATGAGTTCAAATCTCAGCACAACCAAGCTGTCACAATTGGGTCCTTGAGCCAAACCCCTTAAAGGGCATATTCTGGACCAATTTCGTGTTTTTTTGTTTTTTAATATAAAAGTATGTCCCTTTACACACTCATCCAGAAGGGTAATTTTGCACAAGGCCATCTATCTACAGCAGAAAAAAATAAAATAACAAAACACGTCTGGAAAAATCCCAAGGGAGTCTGGAGCCAGATTCGTGACGTCACCTGCGGAAGCGCCAGCAGGCTGCGCGAGCTTTGCACGGTTTCAGTGCACAGCCTGTGTACACCAAGCGCTCCCATTTCTCTCATTGTCCGGTCTTTTGGGAAACGATGAGTACTAATCCCATCAAGATTGGTGTTGCTACACCCTCCTACGATACAGCTGTTAACCATTTTAATAATTACGCGATAACGTTGAAGAAATTTGCAGAAAACCACCAGGTCGTTTTCTCATAAACAAACTAGAGCTGACGTAGGATTCAGAAGGAGGCGTCCCGCAAATGACGTCACAAAAATCAATGTTTCCCAGGAAATTCAAATAGCAAGTTTTTTTCAGAGGTGGACCAATTCGCTTCAAATGGCTTGATTTCAACTGAATTTTTCTGGTATTGCGCAAGGTAAAAAAATTGCAGAGAATGCAGAACATTACAGATATTTGACCAAATTTAATATAAAATAAGAGAATTACATTGATCTTGCTCCTGAATTTACCCGTGATATGCACTTTAACCCTCAATTGTATGATGTCACAGTTGTACGTTGCTTTGGATGAGCATGTGAAATGTAACGTGCCCATGAAAAAGAGTTGGAGTCAGTGTTGTAGTTGAGTTACTAAACCTCGAGTCCGAATCCAGTCTCGAATCCACAGTGTTCAACTCCAAGTCCAAGTCATTAAAAAAATTTCAAGTCAAGTCCGAGTCGAATCCACTATCGATCCGAGTCGAGTCCGAGAACAAGACTCCAACCGCACCATTTGACGGTGGCCATTTTTGCACCATTAACATTAGTTTGTTCCTGAACATGATGTATGAACAGGTGAATGTGCTTCTCTTTATCAGGGAGCGTGAAGTATTCTGTCAGAGATGGTTGGGAGACGGATGTAAGTGCAGAAGGTGTGTTTATTAATACAAGTGAAGACGGTAAACAATCAAGAATGGCAGGCAAAATCATAAAACTGTGAAACAGGCGATAGGTCGAGTGAGGCACAAACAGGCTATCGTAGACTCGGCAGAATCAAAAACGAGAAACAGGAAATCAGGAAACCAAACAAGGAAATAAGGCTCGGTAATGTGTCAGCAATGCAACTCAATACGTCGCAAAGTAAGTGTGTTTTCACAGTTTTTATATCGGCGCACTGATTGCACCTTAATCCTGCGCAGGTGCGAGTCGTTTACGGCGTCTATCTGATGAACACGCCAAGGCGCGTAGGTGTGACACTCTTGCACGAAATCAGTACAAAATTAATGGAGATATAAATATCTTATGCCAAATTATTATGGCATGTTACAAAAAATAAAGAAAAAATCGGAGTCCTCGTCTCCAATTTACAAGTCTGAATACAGTTACTGCACGAGTCCGAGTCCAAGTCCAAGTCATCAGTGCTCAAGTCTAAGTCGAGTCACAAGTCCTTAAAATTAGGGCACAAGTCGGACTCGAGTCCAAGTGCTGGACTCGAGCACTACAAGCCTGGTTGGAGTCAAAGTAGAAGTCAAAATGAGGTGATAAGAGTCTGATTTAGGTTGTAGGTATTAGGGCTGAGTGTGTAGGACTCTTCTTTACTTCAAAGTTTGGGTTGTCTTCAAGCAAAATGGCCTGGCAGAGTTGCTACACCACCCAATAACTTGTACTTACATATATTTGCTTGAACTGATTATCCTGGAATCTGGAGTTGTTTAGAAATGGCTCCAAGACATTCCTGAGTGTGTTAATTTATTATCCTCTTTCTCAGATCTGCACTGAGCTCCTGGGATGTTCCCATTGTACTGTGTGTTGGTCAATCTAACAAGTGATGTCAAACAAACCCTTTTATGTTGTGCACAAAGAAGCTGCCAGCTGTAGTCAATCATGATCACTATAAGATATTAAGAGACCTTGGCCTTGGCAAGTTAAAAGATGTCTTGGAACTTTCAGCACCACTGAATTAATAATCTAAGTGGGTGTATGTAAAGTTTTGACCCTGTATGTACCGTGTCTTGCAAAAGTATTCATCCCCCTTGGTGTTTGTCCTGTTTTGTTACATTACAAGTTGGAATTGAAATGGATTTTTGGAGTGTTAGCACCATTTGAGTTACACAACATGCCTACGACTTAAAATTGTTTTATTGTGACACAAACAATAATTAAGATGAAAAAACAGAAATCTGGAGTGTGCATAGGTATTCACCCCCCCAAAGTCAATACTTTGTAGAGCCACCTTTTTCTGCAATTACAGCTGCAAGTCTCTTGGGGTATGTTTCTATTAGCTTAGCACATCTAGCCACTGGGATTTTTACCAATTCCTCAAAGCAAAACTGCTCCAACTCCTTCAAGTTTGTGGATTGCATTGGTGTACAGCAATCTTCAAGTTATGCCACAGATTCTCAATTGGACTGAGGTCTGGGCTTTGATTGGGCCATTACATGATATTTAAATGTTTCCCTTTAAACCACTCCAGTGTAGCTTTAGAAGTATGTTTAGGGTCATTGTCCTGCTGGAACGTGAACCTTCATCCCAGTCTCAAACCTCTGGCTGACTCAAACAGGTTTTCCTCCAGAATCACCCTGGATTTAGTGCCATCCATCTTTCCTTCAGTCCTGACCAGCTTTTGTGTCCCTGCAGATGAAAAATATCCCCACAGCATGATGCTGCCACCACCATGCTTCATTGTAGGGATGGTGTTCTCAGGATGATTGGAAGTGTTGGGTTTGCGCCACACATGGCATTTCCCATGATGGTCTCATCTGACTAAAGAATCTTCTTCCATGTGTTTGGGGAGTCTGCCACATGCTGTTGGGCAAACTCCAAATGTATTTTCTTAAGCAATGACTTTTTTTTTCTGGCCACTCTTCCATAAAGCCCCACCCACTCTGTGGAGTGTACGGTTTAAAGTGGTCCTATGGGCAGATACTCCCATCTCTGCTGTAGATTTTTGCAGCTCCTTCAGTGTCATCTTTGGTGTCTTTGTTGCATCTCTGATTAATGCCGTCCTTGTCCGGTCTGTGTTTTGGTGGGCGGGGCCTTCTCTTGTCAGGTTTGAAGTGGTGACATCTTCTTTCCATTTTGCTATAATGGATTTAATGGTGCTCTGTGGGATATTCAAAGTTTGGGATATTTTTTATAACCCAACCCTGATCTATAATTCTCTGCAACTTTATCTCTGACCCGTTTGGAGGCTCCTTGGTTCTCATGTTGCTTGCTTATTAGTGTCGCAGAGTCAGGGTCCTTCCAGAACAGGTTGATTTATACAGACATCATGTGACAGATCATGTGACACTTTGATTGCACACAGGTGGATCTTAGTCAACTAATTATGTCACTTATGAAGTGAATTGGTTGGAGCAGCTCTTATTTAGGGGTTTCATATGAAAGGGGGTGAATACTTATGCACACTCCAGATTTCTGGTTTTTTTTTTCATCTTAATTATTGTTTGTGTCACAATAAAACAACAATTTTCACCTTTAAAGTGGTAGGCATGTTGTGGAAATCAAATGGTGCTAACCCTCCAAGAATCCATTTTAATTCCAGCTTGTAATGTCACAAAACAGGACAAACACCAAGGGGGATAAATACTTTTCAAAATACATTAAACCCTTTGCATCATCTTGTTGTTGTTGTTTTTTTGTTCTATTAAAGATGTATGTAGTACAATCATTCTGCCACAGAATAAGAACAACTCAAAGAAATAACTGAAATCCCAATATTGGCATCACATTCAGATTTGAGGAGGATGGAGTCATATTTGAAGGTGACGGAGTGAGATTTGAGGGTGATGGAGTCAGAGTTGAGGATGATGGAGTCAGATTTGAGGATGATGGAGTCCGAGTTGAGGATGATGGAGTCCGAGTTGAGGATGATGGAGTCCGAGTTGAGGAGGATGGAGTCCAAGTTGAGGAGGATGGAGTCCGAGTTGAGGAGGATGGAGTCAGAGTTGAAGAGGATGGAGTCCTATTTGAAGGTGACAGAGTGAGATTTGAGGGTGATGGAGTCAGAGTTGAGGATGATGGAGGCAGATTTGAGGACAATGGAGTCTGACTTGAGGAGGATGGAGTCCGAGTTGAAGAGGATGGAGTCCGAGTTGAGGAGGATGGAGTCCGAGTTGAAGAGGATGGAGTCCTATTTGAAGGTGACAGAGTGAGATTTGAGGGTGATGGAGTCAGAGTTGAGGATGATTGAGTCAGAGTTGAGGATGATTGAGTCAGAGTTGAGGATGATGGAGGCAGATTTGAGGACGATGGAGTCTGACTTGAGGAGGATGGAGTCCAAGTTGAAGAGGATGGAGTCCGAGTTGAAGAGGATGGAGTCCGAGTTGAGGAGGATGGAGTCAGAGTTGAAGAGGATGGAGTCCTATTTGAAGGTGACAGAGTGAGATTTGAGGGTGATGGAGTCAGAGTTGAGGATGATTGAGTCAGAGTTGAGGATGATTGAGTCAGAGTTGAGGATGATGGAGGCAGAATTGAGGACGATGGAGTCCGACTTGAGGAGGATGGAGTCCGAGTTGAAGAGGATGGAGTCCGAGTTGAGGAGGATGGAGTCCGAGTTGAGGAGGATGGAGTCAGAGTTGAAGAGGATGGAGTCCTATTTGAAGGTGACAGAGTGAGATTTGAGGGTGATGGAGCCAGAGTTGAGGAGGATGGAGTCATATTTGAAGGTGAAGGAGTGAGATTTGAGGGTGACAGAGTCAGAGTTGAGGATGATGGAGGCAGATTTGAGGACGATGGAGTCCGAGTTGAGGAGGATGGAGTCAGAGTAAGGGGTGAAGAAGAAGAAGAGGAGCAGTAAGAGTTCGAGTTAAGGTTTTATTAATGTTAGGGTTGAAGCAGTAGATCCAAGTCAGAATCCGAGCTTAAGGTATACGAGTGACAGGGTGTAACCATCAGCCTTTTACTGGAATGAGACGTGATGTTATAGGAGTCAGAGCTTGGGGTAATATGAATCATTTCGTGATGGTTTACGAACTCATACTCATTACTACACCGAAAACTCCACCTTAACGCTCTCTGATTGGCTGATGCATGGTCATGGCAGTCAAAAGGTCAACTTTGGCAACTTATTGAACCCATGTGTAAAACTAGAGTGTCACTGTAGTTTGATGCATATTGTCGTAGCTGCACACACACAGAGGTTTCTGTAAAGCTGACAGGTACAGGAGAGAGAAGATAATCAGCAGCAGCTCATTCCTAAAGGACCTGTTTAGTCAGCAGAAACTCAGTGATATGCACACACACACACACACACACACACACACACACACACACACACACACACACACACACACACACAATTGCACAGTGTTGCTTTACGGATTTATAACAATGGGGCTTTGTTAGTGCCTGAGGAAAGTCGTTCTTTCACAGTGAGACAGTGAGATTAGCACGAAAGCACGACACATCCTCATCAGACCACAGCGGAGAGGAAGGATGGCATGTTCATATCCCCTCCCCACGTTAATTGCGTTTACAGCCTTCCTTCCACTTTAGAACTCTGACTTTACACAGTGATAGGAATGAGGACCAATCAGAAGATAAGGAGAGTTAATTACAGGATGTTAGCTTGTGTAGGTTTCACAGAAGTTGCCTTTTTATTTCTTCGCCAGTAGTGTAGCGGTGATATCACTGTAATCTCTGAGTGCAATAACAACACACACACGCACACAGATGCTGGTCAGGGAACACGCCCCGCATTCCAAAGCGACTCACATGCGCGCAACACACACACACACACACACAGAGTACTGTGTGTGGTTGAAAATGTATAGAATATCTTGCGAGCACACACTCATCATTCACAAGGTCAAAAGGTCAAACGCTTCATATTCTGTCATTTTTTTGTAGAGAACACACACACACACACACACACACACACACACACACACACACTGATTTAGAAACCCTGTAGAGGAAATGAAGGCAGTGTTAGATCAGCATCATCCTTGAGGCAGTTTCTGTGAATGGAGCGTTTTATTAGTTAATCACTGAAGAGTATAAGAATTCTCTCTTTCTCTCTCTTTCTCTCTCTCTCTCTCTCTCTCTCTCCCCTCTTCACTCCTGTGTGTCAGAATGCTGTTCCATGTAATTAGCATCTTAGTCACACTGCAATGCTCTATTTTTGTCTCCATCCCCCGTCTCTCTCTCTCTCTCTCCCCGTGTCCTTCACTCCTATTAAATAATGTCTCTCTCTGTGGATTCTATTCCTCTTCTTCTCACTTCCTCTCCTCCTACAGTCCAATCATCTCCTTCAGCCTTTTCATGACCTCTTCCTGATTTCCTTTCCTATTTTTTCTTCCTCCTGTCCCCTCCTTTCCCCCCTCGTTATTTCCCTTCTTGCTCTTCATCATTTCCTTTTCTTTTAATTTCCTCATCTTTCTTCTTTTCCGTGTCTTTTCCTTCCTGACCGAGCTGTTCTCCTGCTTTCCTTTATTTATTTTTATTTTCGTCTTATATTCTCTGCCTTTCCAGGGCGTCATCCTTTCATTTCTTGCTCTTCTCTTTTTTTACTTTTACATCCCTTTTATATACAAGTCATTTCCTTTCCTTTCTAATTTTATTTCCTTCCCTACTTCCTTTCCTTTCTGATTTCCATTTCTATCCGCTTATCCTGTGCAGGGTCCTATCCCAGCTGACTACGGGCGAAAGGCGGGGTACACCCTGGACGAGTCGCCAGGTCATCGCAGGGCTGACAGTCAATTTAGAGTCACCAGTTAACCTAACCTGCATGTCTTTGGACTGTGGGGGAAACCGGAGCACCCGGAGGAAACCCACGCGGACACGGGGAGAACATGCAAACTCCGCACAGAAAGGCCCTCGTCGGCCACGGGGCTCGAACCCGGAACCTTCTTGCTGTGAGGCGACAGTGCTAACCGCTACACCACCGTGCCGCCCTAATTTCCTTTCCTTTCGCTCCACTCCGTGTTGTGTAATCCCACTCCTTTTCTCTCCTACTGGTGTTTTTCCTCACACATTAGCGCGTAGGTGAGAAGTTTTCGGACGTTTCTGACAGAATTCCCGTCGCTCTGGTGAGCGATAAGTACCAATTACACCCGTGAGCAGAGAGGCATGAGAAGAGCTCTGTACAAATCTCCTCCCTGCTCCTATGTGGCAGTGCTGCTGGAATAGCTACACTGCAGTGTGTGTGTGTGTGTGTGTGTGTGTTCACGCATCTGAAGTCCACATGTGAAGTCTGGAACGCAACAGCTCCTTTGATAACATTTGGTTTTCATAATCCCTCAGATATGAGAGGGAATGCACGTTTTCACAGGCCCTGAAGTTTTATTACATGGGAATACCCATAATGCATCACTTCTCAGAGCTTTAACCTTTTGGTGAAGGTGGAGAAAAGTTGCTCCGGCTGCGACGCAGACTCTATTTAGGGAATATTTCAGAAGGTGTTACGGTGTGCGGAAAGGTTAAATGTCATCATTGTAACGGTGTGTGTGTGTGTGTGTGTGTGTGTGAGAGAGAGAGAGAGAGAGAGAGAGAGAGAGACTCACAGCAGCTCAATTGGAACAGTAAATCAAAGGGCAAAACATCTGCTCCTTAATGAGGCAAATGAGGACATAGTGTGTGTGTGTGTGTGTGTGTGTGTGTGTGTGTGTGTGTGTAAGAATGTAGATAAGTCATTGCTCCCAGACTGGTATAAAAAAAAACACTGCTAATGAAGCACACAATTTGGGACTTGAATGTTGAATTCTTGATTCGTTTTCTCAAAACAGCAGCTCAGACACGATCATTTCTCTAGTAACAAATGATACACGGGTTCGTGCGGTAGGTCCTGGATTCAAACACAGTGGGAAATTAATGATCGATGAGACGTGAAGGAAAGATTGTTTACAGCTACAGCGATGTAAATGATAACAGGAAGTGACCAGGTTCATGGCAATTCCATTAACAATTCTTCATTTGCAACCACGTGACCAAAACTGCTTTTGTCATTGACCGCCGCCATGTTGGAGGATATACAATCAAACAATATCGCATCTATAAACAGCGTTCCAAGCCATAACATAACTTACTCGACTTATTTTAACTCACTGGATGGCCCTTCCAAGAGAGTTGCATTGAGAAGCTCGGAGTAATTTCTTAAATCTATTTTAAAAAAATAATAATAATTTTGACTGCTTCAAAAGATAGGGCTCTAACACACGATATAGAGATCTTGCATGTGACGTCACAGCCGATCCAGATTGTAACAGACGCCATCTTGTCGGTCAAACGCCATATTTCCGCCTTCTACTTCTACTTCTGCTTCTACTTCTACCTTTTCTTCTGGAAAACCCTACTATATACAATTCTACTACAATGGCTGCGGCTACAAGCTCTCCCTACCTGTGCACGCTTTTTATGTTTTTTGTGTGTATTTTTGCATGTTGTTCATCTGTACCGGACTTCAATATCCACTACAACCGTATAGACTTACTGGACATTGGTTTCCAGCAGAAAATGACGGTTTGTAGCGATTTCCATCGCATGCACAACATTCCGGATGAGATAGCGAGACCAGCGGGGTCTCCGTGGATTGTTATCGGGTCTGGCAGGCGAAGGAGGCAGCGTCGGGAGAGGAAGCAAAAGCGAGGCTGCAGGCAGAGCCGGCCTGTTGACTAAGCTCAGAAAACAGCCACTCAAACCTCCACTGCCAAGCCTCTATCTCTCCAATGCCAGATCCATGGTAAACAAGACGGACGATTTGGAATTACCTTATTCTATTCTATAATCGGCTGGTCAGTGCTATACTAGATACTACTGGTATATCTAGTATCAGTACTAGTAATACTTAAGTGACTTACCCGTCCAATGAGGATTGTTATTTTCTTGTTTACAAGATGCCACATCTGAGTTGCTGACAAATCCTGAATTTCTGTAAAGATAACTGTCCAGAGATTTATAAGCACGCAGTGCTTCACCACTGAACAGCGAGGGAAAGTTAATGAGGTAATTATACACGTCTGGGTATTCCACCTCTGGCAGTTCAATATCCACCGACACGGTCGTGAAAACTACGTCCGGTAAGCGATAAGGGTCACTAATCTGTAGGTCGTTTATTTTAGACATATATCTACCCAGACAGCAGAGGGACGTTGAAACGGTGCCGATTCTTGGTCAGAATGGTCGGTTTCCGTCGTAAGTCAGAAAATCAACGCTGAAAAGGCGCCGTGAAACGTCGATTTCTCCGCCGTCGGAGAAGGTCGATTTATCACTGTCGAATCACCGTGGGTAAAGGTTGATCTGTCGACCGTCAGAGAAGGTCGAATATACGATGTTGAACCATCGTCACTTTTGCCGGCCAGTTTTCAACATCCCACGCTGTCCCATAATGCAGTGCGATTACCACTGCTGTTTACTGGATGACGTCATTTTCGTTATATACCTGGGTGCACGTGAAACTCCCACACCACTCGGTTGGATCGCGACTCTCTTGTGGATCGGCCTGCTGTTACACTTGGACCATTGAAACAACATTGAGAAAAACACTGGACCACGCTACATTTTCATTCATCCCTGGACATCTGGTACGTACCATTATTCAGTCACTATTAATAAAGGGAATTTCGAATACAATTTCAAGCAGTTTAAGAAGGTATGATGAACTTCAGTCATATCACACGTTGGAGAAATTTCCCTCAACTAGTATCCATTTGAAACAACAACAATGCAGATGCATTATTCAATCGAAAAACGAGTCGAAGTACTTGTCTTGTTGGAGTGAAAACTTAGCGTTGGAGTGAAAACTTAGCGTTTAAATCGAGCATGTAGGCCTAGGTCGCATGTCGTTTTGAGCTGACCTGTTCTTTTGTGTAGCCATGGGTCGCGCCTCGCGGCCATGAACTTTAAAGATTATCCAGGCTACCAGAAACCCATAGCCTACTGCTGACTTTCTTTATCAATGCTGCATCAAATTAATTTTGGTTATGTTTTTCTGTTTCCATGTACAGGTGTCTGCGCCGCAGGAGGAATAGGCCACAATTATAAATTATAAATAAATCATAAAATGTTTCTAAGAACTTGTTCAAGTGTGTTCTGTTCCTTATAAATGTTAAAAGTGATGCCTCATTAGATAGCTTGACAAACATTAGGAGAGGTGCATTGTTGCATGCATTTTTATATCCTGTTGTACATAAAACAGGACGTAGCCTACGCACATTGATATAAATTAAGTTTCACTTTCATGGTTGAAGTATGCATGTGTGTGTTCATCCTAGGCAAGAGCCCCGATGCTTTATTGTTAGCTAGTTTAATTTAGCCTGTTTTGCTTAATTTGTAGCCTTCCTGTTGTACATAAAACAGGAAGTAAAGTTGGATGAATCATCGCCGAAAATTAAACTATAAATCGACCGAAATCCGTAGTTGAATAAAGGGTGAAAAGGGGTTTATTCTCTGTCGGCCACCATCCACTTTTCAACGTCGTTTCAACGCAAACTCGTATGAGCAAAGCGGTGTTGAATCAACGCCGGTGATCCACGATGATTCGACGGCGTATGGTCGAAGAACATGCCGATGATTCCCCGTCGAATCAACGCCCTTTTGCTATCTGGGTAGTTATCTGTTCATTAGAAAAATGAGACGTGTAGTTCGTCGGTTGAAATGTATCCATTTTGTATACGAGTGCAGCAGTATTCAGCGGTGTTTTTTACCGACAAGATGGCGGCTGTGTACTTTCCGGTCACGTGACTGCAAGATCTCTATAACATACTGAGTCCTAAAAGAGGAGGAGTGAGGAGGCTCAAGTATTTGAGGTAGTGGATTGACATGAATCTTGTTCAATTGACACTGTGATTGTTTGGGAAGATTCTTCAATAATTTTGCGTTTCTTTCTGCGCTCTATAAGCCTCGCATTTCGAGCTACTGCTTTAGTACCATCTTTGAGTTTGTTGTGGCCAGTGGTTAAATTGGCTTTTGTAAGGAGGGGGAGCCCTTCTTCACTCACAGTGGGCAATATCTCTCAAAACATTTTTATTTATCGCACCATCGGTTTAATACATATTTTATCAACTTATGGCCTACTTATTTATATCTCACATCAATGCACATATTGGTAACTTATTAAACCTACGTTTCACCATCAAGCTACACTGTAATTTGTAAAAAACTTATTCACAATATACACCACCAATTCACATATTAACAATAGTTCTTTACATCTCACACGATAAATCTACATCAATCAAATCAACTGTTTGCTAAACTTACGTACATGTCACAACATCAAACCACATATCAGCAATAGCCAGTAGTGTTGCCACCTGTCCCGGTTTTTCCTGATTGTCCCGGATTTTCATGGTCTGTCCCGGAAAAAAAAAAAATCCGGGACACTGAATGTCCCGGTTTTTTGTACATGATGGGCAAAATGTGTATTTCAGTTTAATCAATACTAAATTGAAGCGTGCCTACGTCCATAAACTTATGCACAGCCTTATTGGCTCTAGAAAAATGACGTAGCATACTCATGTGTGGTGGGGCTGGCGGCTCATTCGGAATGGTGAGGTGGAGAGTGTGTTGGGACAAGGACAACGAAAGGATCCAGTGACTAAAATCAGAGAAGTTTTAACGTGAAAATGGGTGGAGAGACCGAAGACGAGGGTGCTACAGGAGGCGATGACAGTGACAGGCCAGTAAAGAAAAAATGTAAAAGGTCGACATGCTTTAACAATGAGTGGTTAAAACAGGAGAAATATGCTATGTGGCTAAGACCATGTCCAGGCGATCCATTTTATGCTAGCTGCTCCCTGTACCCAGCGAAAATTCTCGTGAAACATGAAGGTAAAACGGCTTTAGATGACCACGCCAAGTCGAAAAAACATCTAAAATAAATAAACCAAAATAATGAAGACCTGCTATATTATGTAAAGCAATTAACTAAACAAATAACTAGCAAAAGGGGGCGGCACGGTGGTGTAGTGGTTAGCGCTGTCGCCTCACAGCAAGAAGGTCCTGGGTTCGAGCCCCGGGGCCGGCGAGGGCCTTTCTGTGTGGAGTTTGCATGTTCTCCCCGTGTCCGCGTGGGTTTCCTCCGGGTGCTCCGGTTTCCCCCACAGTCCAAAGACATGCAGGTTAGGTTAACTGGTGACTCTAAATTGACCGTAGGTGTGAATGTGAGTGTGAATGGTTGTCTGTGTCTATGTGTCAGCCCTGTGATGACCTGGCGACTTGTCCAGGGTGTACCCCGCCTTTCGCCCGTAGTCAGCTGGGATAGGCTCCAGCTTGCCTGCGACCCTGTAGAAGGATAAAGCGGCTAGAGATAATGAGATGAGATGAGATGAATAACTAGCAAAAGCGTCATTTTTACTAATTAGAGCAATACAATTTCAGCGTAGAAGGGCGATTTTTGTCTTGGGTTAGATGTGCGAAGGGCGCCGTTGCTTACAAGCAAAAATGTCGATTGGATGGTTGAAATGTCCAGGATTTTTGTCAGACACAGGTGGCAACCCTAATAGCCAGTCATTACAATTTAATTTACAACTTTCCAAATAGGACTTAGATCAGGTTTCTCCTGCCTTTCCTGTCTCTGCCTACATGCTATATGGTCTGCCGACAGGTCATAACCCACTTCTTAACATGTTTGGCTGGATTCCACATGTCTGGACTGATGCTCACACTCTCCCCCCCCGTCTCACCGTCACTCGCTCGCGCTGCCTCTGCCACTGGTTCTGGCGGCTCCTCCCACTCGCAAGTGAAATGTGCGAGTGGGAGCCGGTGAGACGGGGGGAACGAGGGAGAGAAAGAGTGTGATCAGTCCCATTCTCATCTCATTATCTCTAGTCGCTTTATCCTGTTCTACAGGGTCGCAGGCAAGCTGGAGCCTATCCCAGCTGACTACGGGCGAAAGGCGGGGTACACCCTGGGTTAGGTGATCAGTCCCGTGTAGTATTTTTGCAGACATATACCTTAACAGACGACCTCCATCTCTCTCATCATCAAATCATTTCGTCTTTAAAATGATAGCTTCTTTAGCGCGAATGAAAAAAAAACGACTTATGGGAAATGTTATATCACTCGCAGGCGTGCAAGGGCCACTCTCTAAATACAGGAGACTCCCAGAGCGTCCAGGAGACTAGGGATGTCTGAATCGCTTAATTTTGTTATTTAGTCTAGTCTTAGTGCCCCACAGCAACCTCATAACTTTGGCCGACCAAAGCAACATTGGATTGGGAGTGGAGCGCGCGAACCAATGGAAAAGTCCAGGCTGCCAGTTCTCACTATCACGAGGGCGGTTTGCTAACGTTCCATGCGCAAAGATAGGTTAGCGGCATCCATTAAATTACCTAACTCAATTTTCTATTTACCTAAAAGCTAAAAACACAGAAAACAGCTACAACTTAGTAAATGAAGATAAAATATGACAGAACTACAGACAAAAAGATCTGAACTTCAGCAAACGGAGGCGTGAATTTTTCGACTAGCATCCTGCCTGTCAGTGTTAGCTAACGGTACTGATGTCATCTGCTGCACGAGGATATTTTGCCTGAGAAAGTTTCTCAACTAAAGACAAAATAAACAAAAGAACCATGACTTGCCTCTGTCTGCTTTGCTAAGGCATTGTGTTTAGCAGATAGTTACAACTTCGTACGACATAAATCCTCATAAAATATAAAGTATGACGGACTGATAGAAAACAGTGGCGCCAGTTTCTCGAAGTCCATTAACGTTAACATTAAACGTATGATGTCACGCATTCTCGCAGCGCGTGTGCATTCAATGATAATTCCAATTAAATATTTTTTTTTTTAATTGATGGGTGTAATTCACTTTAGCTTATTTTTTTTGTTGTCTAAATCATTATTGACAAACTCTCATATTGATGGCGTTTTTAGAATAGATGAAAATGAATAAAAGTATTATATTATTATAAACACTGAAGCAGAGGGAGCTCAGCTCCTGCTGGCTGTACTGCCGAGGCGAAGAGGCGGAGCTGAGCTCCGGAGGGCTCTGGCCCAATTTAATCTCTGGTTGTGGCCCGTATTTGTGTCAGAGCCCAGTCTGGATCCATAAAATTGTACAGATCAGCTGGTTTCCTGAATGGAAAGAAAAAGCAAAATAAAAGCAGCGTCATCAAAAATTATATACAGCTCTTTTTCAAATGAAATAATCATAGAAGCCTTTGCTTGTCGGCTCATGCAATCGATGATCATGATGAGTTTCTGCATGACCGGGCAATTAAACGATCCCATATTTCTTATATAGAGCGGCGGCTACAATTATCGACACCTTAATGATCTTTTGGACGTTGCAAAAGCAGAGAAAACTTTCAATATGTAAACTGTGCATGAATAATTACTCAAACTTCCACTGGAAAAAAAAAAAAAGAGTTGATTCCTGATTGCAGCACGGTGGTGTAGTGGTTAACACTGTCGCCTCACAGCAAGAAGGTCCTGGGTTCGAGCCCAGTGGCCGGCGAGGGCCTTTCTGTGTGGGTTTCCTCCGGGTGCTCCAGTTTCCCCCACAGTCCAAAGACATGCAGGTTAGGTTAACTGGTGACTCTAAATTGACCGTAGGTGTGAATGTGAGTGTGAATGGTTGTCTGTGTCTATGTGTCAGCCCTGTGATGACCTGGCAACTTGTCCAGGGTGTACCCCGCCTTTCGCCCGTAGTCAGCTGGGATAGGCTCCAGCTCGCCTGCGACCCTGTAGAACAGGATAAAGCGGCTAGAGATAATGAGATGGATGAATGATTCCTGATTACTTAGCGTATCAGATCACATGACACCGTTCCACAATTATCGACACCTTCGTCCACAATTATCAACATCCAGATGATTATTAATTAAACTAAATAATCAGTATGTGGTATTAAGTTATAAAAGCATAGTTTTTATTTAAAATCTGTTTTACATAGACTTATATGTAGTACAAAATATCTTTTATATAAATATATGGATGTCTGTGTTTACGTAAATGAGGAAGTAATTTTAACATTTGTAAGCAAATGAACTGATAATGTTTAACCTGCATCAGAAAATCTTTTTGTTCCACTTTCTAAGTATTTTTGTAGATCACATTTTGTTAATCATTCGTTGTTGTTTGTATTAATTTCTAGTTTTGTAGTTTACCAGTCAAAATCAACAGGCAATCGATATTGAAACCACATGAAAGTCCAGGTCAAAGGTCGCAGGTCATTCCTCGAACCAAAATATAAAAATGTCTACTGATATTGTAATATGTGGTAGATATTTACAACAAACTACAAAAAAAGTATTTTCTGAATGGAATAGAAAAATCTGAATATTTCAAGAATGTAATTTTTTTTATATGCTAGGAATTTAATTCTGCTCTAATTCTATTTATTGCAATCGGATTCTAAATACTCTCTACGCATTCCATTCTGTTACGAGCCAGAAAAAAAATTATTATAAAATCACAGCACTTTTATTTTTTTGTTTAAGTACTTCATCTACTTCAACAATGTTACACAAAGATCGATCCATAACAGTTGTAAATGTCACTTAATTCCACAGGGTGTCGATAATAGTGGACACCAGTGAAAGCGATCACTATTATCGACACCTCACGTGACTCTCAAACGTGTGTTTAGATACAAAATGGCGGCTGTCAAATGAAAGAATAAGAAACAAAGTAGGCTTCGACGAGGAGATAATGAAATATCAGTGAATTTGATCAGTAAAAACATGCCCATGATCTTTCCACCATGCTTATCTGCGATGAAAATGTCCAGGTTTTCCTCAATTCACTGATCATGCTAAAAAATTTCCATCTCGGGTAACGAGCTGCGTCATCGGACGACAATATCAAAGGGTGAAGGGGTCTTCCGGTTGATTAATTAACCAATAATAACTGTTGTGCCTGAAACTCACCTTTGTAAAATTGTTTTTACTGGTAAATCTGAAAAGGGTGTCGATAATTATGGACTGTCGATAATTGTAGCTGCGATCTTTCATGAATAACTAGCTCGTAGCACTTACCGTTGATAAAATGCTCACTGCAGGCTCATGTGGTTTTTGCTTTCTCATCGCTTAGATCAGCCTGGTTTATGTTGGACAGCCATTGACGTCTACGCTCCATGGACAACTGTCTTGCATTTTCTCCTTGATTATTTATAATTGTTGGAATTCTAAAGAACTTGTAAGTCCCCTTGTCTCGAATAGAGTTGTGCCTGCATACAATTACATCACAACGAGTCAGCATAGTGAAGAAACAAAAGGAATTCTTGAGCATAACAACCTCTCAAGGATATCTTCTATAGTAGATGTGTGCCGTGTGAGGTTGTGTATATCCTCCAACATGGCCCACTTCCAGTTCAAAGCCTCATGCACAATAAGCTATGTCGTCATGTGCAAACGAAGAATACGTAGAAGCAAGTTCACTGGAGTTAATTAAGATCAAGATTCTGAAGCTTGTGGCCAGAAAAGTATCATAAGGCTGAGCCTGGCACCGAGGACCTTCCATTGACATAATGATTAATGTACTGTAAATAATAAATGCTATACCTTCACCTGAACCTAACCCTAACCTCAGGAACCAGGAGGAAATATTTTGGTTCTTTTGTCAAAACTATGTATTGTTTGTGAGGACCAGGTGACTACAAGGACATCTGACGCTGTCCTGTCAGTGTGAGACCTGTGTTACACCTATTGTAGACTATTGTTGGGGTGGATATGGTATGTTTTTTGAGACCTGGCAACCCTGCCTGTGCTACTGTGTGGAGCCATGAATCAAATGATCGTGTGTCGCTTACCAGGACATGAAGGGTTAACACAATGAATATACTTTAGCTAATATTATTGAACTCAGCACCAAAAAAAAAAAGAACTAATAATTACTGTATATTGAATCTCCATCCATAACTGTCAGCTCTTTTCCTAATCTCCTTTTGCTAATGGGGTATGTCCAAGTTGATTAAAGAAGCTGCTCAACAAACAATTAGCAGCTAATATCCTCCTTGAGTCGTTTGTTTTATTTCAACAGTTATAAAACAGCTCCATAACCTGACGGATTCAAATATTTTGGAGCACGGTGCTGTTGAATTCATGAATCTGATTGCTCAGAACATCATTATTCATTTTCTAAAACAGAAGCAAAGTAATTAGCTCGGTTGTAAGACGAATTAGAATTCACATGATATCTAAACTTAACAAAAAAACAATATTTTATGCAAAACAAACAAACCAAGACATATCACCATATCTTTGGTACGATGAATGTTTCTGGACAAACATATTTATTTACAACCCCAAATCAGAAAAAGTTGGGACAGTATGGAAAATGCAAATAAAAACAAAAAGCAGTGATTTCTAAATCGACTTTGACTTACAGTGGTATGCAAAAGTTTGGGCACCCCTTTGGCAAGCATCACAGCTTTCAGTTCTTACCTGGGGGATTTTCACGCATTCATCCTTGCAAAAGGCTTCCAGTTCGACAAGTTTCTTGGGCTGTCTTGTATGCACTGCTCTTTTGAGATCTATCCACAGATTTTCAATGATGTTTAGGTCAGGAGACTGTGAGGACCAGGGCAAAACCTTCAGCTTGCGCCTCTTGAGGTATTCCATTGTAGATTTTGAGGTGTGTTTTGGATCATCGTCTTATTGTAGGACCCGTCCTCTTTTTAACTTCAACTTTTTTACAGATGGTGTGATGTTTGCTTCCAGAATTTGCTGGTATTTATTCGAATCCATGCTTCCCTCGACCAATGAAATGTGCCCTGTGCCACTGGCTGCAACACAACCCCAAAGCATGATCGATCCACACCCATGCTTCAGAGTTGGAGAGGTGTTCTTTTCCTGGAATTTGGCACCCTTTTTTCTCCAAACATACCTTTGCACATTGTGGCCAAAAAGTTCTATTTTGATTTCATCAGTCCACAGGACTTGTTTCCAAAATGCATCAGGCTTATTTAGATGTTCATTTGCAATCTTCAGACACTGAATTTTGTGGCTAGGACGCAGGAACGGTTTTCTTCTGATGACTCTCCCATGAAGGTCATATTTGTTCAGGTGTTGCTGCATAGTAGAACAGTGCACCACCACTCCAGGGTCTGCTAAATCTTTCTGAAGGTCTTTTGCAGTCAAACAGGGGTTTTTATTTGCCTTTCTAGCAATCCAACGAGCAGTTCTTTCAGAAAGTTTTCTTCATCTTCCAGACCTCACCTTGATCTCCACTGTTTCTGTTAACTGCCATTTCTTAATAACATTACAATCTGAGGAAACGGCTACCTGAAAACACTTTGCTATGTTCTTGTAGCCTTCTCCTGCTTTGTGAGCATCAATTATTTTATTATTCAGAATGCGAAGGGGGCGGCACGGTGGTGTAGTGGTTAGCGCTGTCGCCTCACAGCAAGAAGGTCCTGGGTTCGAGCCCCGTGGCCGGCGAGGGCCTTTCTGTGTGGAGTTTGCATGTTCTCCCCGTGTCCGCGTGGGTTTCCTCCGGGTGCTCCGGTTTCCCCCACAGTCCAAAGACATGCAGGTTAGGTTAACTGGTGACTCTAAATTGAGCGTAGGTGTGAATGTGAGTGTGAATGGTTGTCTGTGTCTATGTGTCGGCCCTGTGATGACCTGGCGACTTGTCCAGGGTGTACCCCGCCTTTCGCCCGTAGTCAGCTGGGATAGGCTCCAGCTTGCCTGCGACCCTGTAGAAGGATAAAGCGGCTAGAGATAATGAGATGAGATGAGAATGCGAAGGAGTTGCTTAGAGGAGCCCATGGCTGTTGATTTTAGGGACAAGTTTGAGGAGTCAGAGAATTTATACAGCTTTGAAATCTGCATCATCTGACCTTTCCTAACGAAGAATTTGAACAAGCCACAGCTCAATAAGCTAATTAAGGTCTGGAAGCTTGGTAAAAGTTACCTGAGAACTCAAATGTATTGGGGTGCCCAAACTTTCGTATGGTGTTCCTTTTCTTTTTTCACTCTCCAATTGTACAAAACAAAAATAATACACAAATCCTGCAGAAAATGCTGAAAAGAAATGTGTCGTCTTTACCTTTATGCCTTTTGGTGATCAGTTCATCTTCAGCTCACTTAACTATTCACAGAAAGAAAAAGAAGAAAGAAAGCACAACTTTATTCATCACACACTTGTGAAATTTCCTCTCTGCATTTAACCCATCTGAAGCAGCGAACACACACACACACAAGTGAGCAATGAGCACACACATACCCAGAGCAATGGGCAGCCATGCCAACAGCGCCCGGGGAGCAGTTGGGAGTTAGGTGCCTCGCTCAAGGGCATCTCAGCCCAAGGCCGTCCCATATTAACCTAACCTGCATGTCTTTGGACTGTGGGGGAAACCGGAGCACCCAGAGGAAACCCACACAGACACAGGGAGAACATGCAAACTCCACACAGAAAGGCCCTTGCCGGCCGCTGGGTTCAAACCCAGAACCTTCTTGCTGTGAGGCGACAGCGCTAACCACTACACCACCGTGCCGCTCAGTAACAGACATTTTCAGTAAACCTTTGCATGCCAATGTACATTTCATTGCAGACAGAATAAACCCAAGAAATTTCATGTTTTTTCTGGTCAACTTCATTTAATTTTTAAATTACATCCTTTCCTGTGTTTCAGTCCTGCAATACATTCCAAAAAAATTTGGGACGGGGCAATTTAGGGTTAGAAATGAGGTCAAACAAGTAAAGTATGATGTGATTTGAAACAGGTGATGTCAACAGGTGACTGTAATCATGATCTGGTACAAAATCAGTATCTGGTATCCGGGAAAGGCCGAGTCTTTGAGGAGCAAAGATGGGCCAAGGATCTCTAGATTGTCAACAAATCCTTGAGAAAATTATTAAAATGTTTGAAAACAATGTTCCTCAAAGAAAAGAAGTGATTTAGATATTTCACCCTGTACAGTGCATAATATCATTCAACGATTCAAGGAACCCGGAGGAATTTTGGTGCATAAAGGGCAAGGGCTCAAGCCTAATCTGAACACCCGTGATCTCCGATCCCTCAGACAGCACTGCATCATACGAAAAAGTGTCCTGTATGTATAATAATGTCCTATAATTACATATTTCCAAGCATTTATTCCTTACATATTGTGTACAAGAAAGAAAATTATATATAGTACTCAGTTGATACAGTATTTTAGCTAATTACAAGCTACTAATTTAAAATAGTGGTGGTGGTACCATATTTCTACTGGAAAATATACTCAATTAAGCTTTTTAATCTGTAATTCAATGAAGCACATGCCTACCAGTGTCTATTTTTACCTTTAGGTGCTTTCAGTTTGAAGGTCTTACTGACAGGAACCTCATTCATTCTCATCTCATTATCTCTAGCCGCTTTATCCTGTTCTACAGGGTCGCAGGCAAGCTGGAGCCTATCCCAGCTGACTACGGGCAAAAGGCGGGGTACACCCTGGACAAGTCGCCAGGTCATCACAGGGCTGACACATAGACACAGACAACCATTCACACTCACATTCACACCTACGGTCAATTTAGAGTCACCAGTTAACCTAACCTGCATGTCTTTGGACTGTGGGGGAAACCGGAGCACCCGGAGGAAACCCACGCGGACACGGGGAGAACATGCAAACTCCGCACAGAAAGGCCCTCGCCGGACACGGGGCTCGAACCCGGACCTTCTTGCTGTGAGGCGACAGCGCTAACCACTACACCACCGTGCCGCCTGAGAGGAACCTTCAAGGGTTTTTTCTGTTTGCTTTCGCACCACCAATAGGAATGCTGAAATGATATCAGCTGCTTTGCTAGCATGACGTTAGCAGGAAATGCTAGTGAAATTTTTTATTTATTTCGCCTAGACGTGTCAAAATTGTGCTGCATTTCCTCCGTCACATATTCGCTCAATAAAGCCTGGACTTCACTGTCGGTTCATTTGTTCGTGTGTTTTGTTCCACTTTTTTAATGCTAACTTTAAGAGCTGTTGTTTACACAGCTAACGTTTTAAACAGTTTTTTTTTTTTTTTTTTTTAATGGCAGGTACTGGTGCTGCATTGGCTCATGTTCAACCAATCAACAAACACTGATGTCTGGACCAATCACCATACGTTTTCATCACTCATGGTTCCTCTTGTCCTAGGAGAGAACCTACTCTGAAGTAGAAGCTAAAAAAGTCTTTCAAAATAGTGTTCTAAGAACCATCCTGACCATCCTCAGTTCCTGCAGTGAGGACACACAAAAGAGGATGAACTTCCTCCAACAGTTCAAAGAACTCCAAAAAAGTTCCTCTGGTCTCTTGACAGCGAGAAGCTGATCCTCATGTCACTGTTCTGCCAACATCAGCTATTCTGCTTACACTGGAAACTTAGCATACCATTCTACCTCTAGCAGAGCATGACAAACAAACAAAGAAGAACTTAATATAGAGAAGGGAATTCATGCTTCCTTGAAACTCTGCTCTCTGCAGTTGTGTGTTGTGCTGCATGATGTGGATTGATGGCTGAATTGCTTTGGTGTCTGATTACAAACCAGCAGATCAGGAAAAGCAGGACATGCTGGCATGACTCGAATGCCATCACCCCCACAGATACAAATGCACTAATACACAAATTATGGCCTGTGGGGGGCAACCAAAGCCGAGGAGTCATTTAGATAAACACAGACATGTACATTAATAAAGAGCCATGTGCAGAAGTGACAAAGAGCACTCATGCAGCGATCCAAAGAAAAGAAAAATCAATAAATATACAAATCAAAGCTTAAATGGAACGCCCCTGTACTTAGGGTTGCCAGGTTTACAGTTTTTACATTGATGTGGGATACTCTGGAACTTTGGTTGACAAGAGAAAATGCTTTTTTTAAAAAAAAAAAGCAAAAATAGTCCACAGAAGTGAAGACCAAATAATCAAATTAAATCTAAGTAGTTTCTACAAATATGGATAGTCATGGTACATCTTTTTCCCTCCTCTATGTGGGGTCAGTGTGGATAGGATTGGGCAGGGGGGATTAAGGCCCTTGCCTAAGATCCCAATTGAGGTATTTCACCTGACGTCACAGGGTCACGTGACGCCCCGGTGTCCACCATTTTGAACGTCAAGCTACATACTAACGCTGCAGACAGAGAGGGAGAACCAGCTTGGAAAAAAAAACGTGTTACAGACACCTAGAATAGATTAATTTGTCAGTAAGCACTCTATAAATAACCATGGTGTTTGCTTGTTGTGCTGTGGGCTGCCACAACAGACAGGGACAGCGTGCAGGACGCTCCTTTTACCGGTTTCTAGTGATGGGAATTTCGGTTCTTTTTCGGGAGCCGGCTCTTTCGGCTCCCAAACGGCTCCTGAGATTTTATTTTTGATTTAATTGCTGCAATTAACTAGTTAATTAATTACATTATTATTTATATTTATCAATAGGATGTTTTCCATGGGTGGCACGGTGGTGTAGTGGTTAGCGCTGTCACCTCACAGCAAGAAGGTCCTGGGTTCGAGCCCCGGGGCCGGCGAGGGCCTTTCTGTGTGGAGTTTGCATGTTCTCCCCGTGTCCGCGTGGGTTTCCTCCGGGTGCTCCGGTTTCCCCCACAGTCCAAAGACATGCAGGTTAGGTTAACCGGTGACTCTAAATTGACTGTAGGTGTGAATGTGAGTGTGAATGGTTGTCTGTGTCTATGTGTCAGCCCTGTGATGACCTGGCGACTTGTCCAGGGTGTACCCCGCCTTTCGCCCATAGTCAGCTGGGATAGGCTCCAGCTTGCCTGCGACCCTGTAGAAGGATAAAGCGGCTAGAGATAATGAGATGAGATGTTTTCCATTTTATTTTTTAGTTTTTGTAGCCATTATAAAGCTTTGTAAAGTATAGCAGTGTAACAATGTTCTAGCTATAGAAATAAAACTTACTTACCAATTTATAAATTATTTTCTCACAAACATAATGCAAAACTGTGTTATATTACCAATATAAAATACACAGCTGATTTCCCCTCCTCAGGTGCCTCACAGACTCCTCTCCCCTGCGCTCCACAGCTTTAAGCATTACACCTATTTTCGTATTTTTGCAGCTGTGAATGACATCAATCCCCCCAACCAAAAAAAGTAGGCGTACACCATGCTACTTTTTTTCCTTTGAATGGTAATAGACAGCACAAAGACGCAATCGGACAGCAACTTTTTTTGTGAAAGTCGCTCTCTCTGAGGCACCTAAGGACAAAAAACTAATTCGGCTCCCCAACTCGGCTCCCACCGAAGAGCCGGCTCCCGTCGTTCACTTCAAAGAGCCGGCTCTTTGAACCGGATCGTTCGCGACCGACACATCACTACCGGTTTCCTACTGACCCAGACAAGAGGGCCAAATGGATTGCAGCTGTGAAGAGACAGGATTGGGAGCCAACAGAGTACTCCAGACTTTGCAGTGATCATTTCATTTCAGGTTAGTTTATCAGTTAACGCAATTTTGATAAAATATATAGCAAAAAGTAAATGGGTCAGTGTTTGTTAACCCATCTGAGCAGTGAAACAAGGCAGTGTTAATTTGTCTAGGGTTGCATGTAGCAGACATCAGACATAAAACGCAATAACAGAGGCTAGAAAGAAATGGGACACAGAAATAAATAAACAGGGCTCCATACCAAGGCTGGGTACAGTGTTTGTGATAAAAGACAGATCCAATTTAACACGAATCACAGCTTACTTTCTTGTTAAAATGTGCAAAGGTCTCCACCATCTCATACCGCCTTGCACTGAAGGACTTAAGCGTGCCGTCCAAAATGGCTGCGTCACATGACTTGGTCACGTAGGTGAAATACCTCAATAGTGGTTGCACAGTGGTAACAGGACTAGAACCCCCTGACCTTCTGATCAGCAACCCAGCACCTTAAACGTTGAGCCACCACCTCGTCTTCCACAAACATGGATACGGCAAATGAAGAGAAAGTCTGAATATAGACAATGTGTCCATGATGTACAGAATAATTTCTGTTGTGAGATACACCGATCAGCTATAACATCATGACCACTGGCAGGTGAAGGGAATAACATTGATTATCTCGTTACAACGGCACCTGTCAAGGGGTGGGATATATTAGGCAGCAAGAGAACAGTCAGATCTTGAAGTTGATGTGTTGGAAGCAGGAAAAATGGGCAAGCATAAGGAGCGACTTCAATAAGGGCCAAATTGTTATGGCAAGATGACTGGGTCTGAGTATCTCCAAAATGACACATCTTGTGGGGTGTTCCCGGTATGCAATGGTTAGTACCTACCAAAAGTGGTCCAAGGATCCAAAGGACAACCGGTGAGCTGGTGACAGGGTAATGGGTGTCAAAGACTCATTGATTTGAATGGGGTATGAAGGCTAGCCCATATGGTCCAATCCCAGAGAAGAGCTACTGTAGCACAAACTGCTGAAACAGTTCATGCTGGCGCCTTTCTGTTTTAGCCAACATGAACTTTTTCAGCAGTTTGTGCTACAGAAGCTCTTCTCTGGGATTGGACCATATGGGCTAGCCTTCATGCCCCATGTGAATCAATGAGCCTTTGACACCCATGACCCTGTTGCCAGACCACTTTTGGTATGTACGAACCACTGCATACCAGGAACACCCCACAAGATGTGTCATTTTGGAGATACCCAGACCCAGTCATCTAGCCATCCCAATTTGGCCCTTGTTAAAGTCGCTCAGATCCTTACACTTGCCCATTTTTCCTGCTTCCAACACATCAACTTCAAGAACTGACCGTTCTCTTGCTGCCTAATATACCCCACCCCTTGACAGGTGGCATTGCAACGAGACATTACATTAAATTAATGACATTTAGCAGATGCTCTTATCCAGAGCAACATACAACATACCCAGAGCAGCCTGGGGAGCAGTTGGGGGTTAGGTGCCTTGCTCAAGGGCACTTCAGCCATTCCTGCTGGTCCAGGGAATCAAATTGGCAACCTTTTGGTCCCAAAGCTGCTTCTCTAACTATTTGGCCATGACTTCCCTAATGAGACAATCCATGTTATTCATTTCATCTGTCAGTGGTTTTCATGTTATGGCTGATCAGTGTATATTGGGACATACTGGGAGAGGGAAATAAGGATAAATAAGAATGCATGCACACAATGGTTGACTTGTCTCCCACACAAAGGTTGAGAGAAAGAAAAAAATCCCTTCCTTTTCCAATTCCTTTTTTTTGTCATGTGGGATAGATGTTTTGCTGAGACCTACAGTAGCAACCCTGCTTATGCTGCATTCAAACCTGCCCCAGAGATACTGCTGTGCAACATGTAGGTCAATGGTGTTAATTCACAGCAAGAGCCCATGAGATGATGTCACTTGTTTTGACTGTTGGAGAACATTGTGCCACAGAATGACATCATACCTGGTGATCAAGCTCATTTTAGACAAACCTGAGGCCTGATGAACAAGTGTGTCTGCTCTTTCTAGGTATTACTGATGAGTTTTCCGATTCCTAGTGATGACGCTTGGGGGGGTTTCTAGGAACTTGGGTGATGTTTATAGCATTTCAGGGAATCCTAATGATATTTAAGGCATTTCTGGGATTCTTGGAATGTTGAGGAGCCTTATGGGATTCCTGAGGCTGTAATGAACTCCATGCCTCAGCTTGGCTCTGCTTTGACCCAACCCTCAGCGGTAGCATGTGTCTGGCTCTCCACCTCACCTGATTATTAACACCTGCAGCTTGTTTCCCAGCCCATCACGGAATCCTCAAAACATTCACACAAATATTTAGTCTGTGCTCAGAATTGCACCTAGTTGTTTTCTTGCTTGTCATATTTTCATGATTATTCCTCATTCTGGATCTGTCCCATAGCCTGGTACTTGTTTAGACAATGCCCTAGTTTTGGGATTCCTGGTGTTTCGATAACTTCCTGGTTTGTGTGTTTTGGATTAACCTTCGAGTTTTGATGTCTAGCATGATGTTTTACTTTGTAGGCTTTCTACTGACTGGCCACTTTATGTATTAGGAAAACCATACTAATACTGTCTAGGACCGTGTACTCTCAGAACCACCACAACTCTCCATGGCATGGATTCCGCAAGGTGTTGGAAACATTGCTTTGAGCATCTGGTCCACTTTCATGCCACAAATCTCCCATTCTGTGACACCCCAAAGGTACTCTATTGGATTCAGATCTGGTGACGACTTTTTTTTAAAGCCCATTTTGAGATGATGAGCTTTGTGAATTGTGGCCATAAAGTAATGCATGTAATCAGCAACAATGTTCTGCCCTGTGTTTCAGGTTATTTCGTACAGTACATGTGTTATAATAAACCCAGCTAAAGTGTGTATCATTTTTTCCCAAGTCTTTTCATCTTACAAATTATGTTTCAGGGAGTCCTGATTATGTTGCGATGATGTTTATTGGATGTCTGAGATGACTGTTGGTGTTAAAATTATTTTCATTATCCCTGACAATGTTGAGGAGATTTCTGGGAACTATGGTGATGTTTAGAGGATTACATGGTTTCCTGATGATGACTAAGAGCTCTTCAAGGCTTCCTGATAATGCTCATGGAATTCTAGATGAGATTTCTGGGAATCCTTGAGTATTTCTGCAACCTATATTTATACTGAAGGGATTTTTTTATGATAAGCAGATTTAAAAGACTCTGGATGATATTTAGGAAACTTCTGAAGGAATTTTGATATCTTTCTTGATTCCTAGAGATGCTGAGGATTTTCCTGGGGTTGTTGATGTTGAGAATGTTTCTAGGGTCCCAAATGACGATGAATGGGATTTTGGGGATTCCTCAAGGATTGGGAGTTTGGGGATCCCTGAGGACACTAAAGAGCTGTTGGGGGTCCTCAATGATGTCAAGCAGATTCCTGAGATGCCTGTCTACATGGAAGAGATTTCTGGGATGCCTAATGATGTCAAGGGGGTTCCTGAGATTCCTGATTATAGTGAGTGTATTTTGTGCATTTGTAAATGACGATAAGGAGATCTCTGGAATCCCTGATGATAGTGAAGAGATTTGTTGGGTGTTCCTGACCATGTCAAGGGGGTTCCTGAGATTCCTGATTTAGATAGAGGGGATTTTGAGGTTTCCTGATGATGTAAAAGAAATCTCAATTTCCTGGATGATACTAAAAGGATTTCAGGGATACTTGATGATACTGAAGAGAGTTCTTGGATTACTGATCATAATGAAAAGATTTTTGGGAGTCACCATGATGATGGGGGTTTCTGAGATTCTTAACAATATTAAGGAGATGTTTGGGAATTCCTGAAGATCTAATGGAGATTTCAAGGATCCCTGGCTACCTTAGTCTCTCAGTTCACTTGAGTGTTACAGTGGGGCAAAAAAGTATTTAGTCAGTCACCAATTGTGCAAGTTCTCCCACTTAAAAAGATGAGAGAGGCCTGTAATTTTCATCATAGGTATACCTCAACTATGAGAGACAAAATGAGAAAAAAAATCCAGAAAATCACATTGTCTGATTTTTAAAAAATTTATTTGCAAATTATGGTGGAAAATAAGTATTTGGTTAATAACAAAAGTTCATCTCAATACTTTGTTATATACCCTTTGTTGGCAATGACAGAGGTCAAACGTTTTCTGTAAGTCTTCACAATGTTTTCACACACTGTTGCTGGTATTTTGGCCCATTCCTCCATGCAGATCTCCTCTGGAGCAGTGATGTTTTGGGGCTGTCGCTGGGCAACTCCCTCCAAAGATTTTCTATGGGGTTGAGATCTGGAGACTGGCTAGGCCACTCCAGGACCTTGAAATGCTTCTTACGAAGCCACTCCTTCATTGCCCGGACAGTGTGTTTGGGATCATTGTCATGCTGAAAGACCCAGCCATGTTTCATCTTCAATGCCCTTGCTGATGGAAGGAGGTTTTCACTCAAAATCTCACGATATATGGCCCTATTCATTCTTTCCTTTACACGGATCAGTCGTCCTGGTCCCTTTGCAGAAAAACAGCCCCAAAGCATGATGTTTCCACCCCCATGCTTCACAGTAGGTATGGTGTTCTTTGGATGCAACTCAGCATTCTTTCTCCTCCAAACACGACAAGTTGAGTTTTTACCAAAAAGTTCTATTTTGGTTTCATCTGACCATATGACATTCTCCCAATCCTCTTCTGGATCAACCAAATGCTCTCTAGCAAACTTCAGACAGGCCTGGACATGTACTGGCTTAAGCAGGGGGGACACGTCTGGCACTGCAGGATTTGAGTCCCTGGCGGCGTAGTGTGTTACTGATGGTAGCCTTTGTTGCTCTCTGAAGGTCATTCACTAGGTCCCCCCGTGTGGTTCTGGGATTTTTGCTCACCGTTCTTGTAATCATTTTGACCCCACGGGGTGAGATCTTGCATGGAGCCCCAGATTGAGGGAGATTATCAGTGGTCTTGTATGTCTTCCATTTTCTAATAATTGCTCCCACAGTTGATTTCTTCACACCAAGCTGCTTACCTATTGCAGATTCAGTCTTCCCAGCCTGGTGCAGGTCTACAATTTTGTTTCTGGTGTCCTTTGACAGCTCTTTGGTCTTGGCCATAGTGGAGTTTGGAGTGTGACTGTTTGAGGTTGTGGACAGGTGTCTTTTATACTGATAACGAGTTCAAACAGGTGCCATTAATACAGGTAACGAGTGGAGAACAGAGGAGCCTCTTAAAGAAGTTGTTACAGGTCTGTGAGAGCCAGAAATCTTGCTTGTTTGTAGGTGACCAAATACTTATTTTACAGAGGAATTTACCAATTAATTCATTAAAAATCTTACAATGTGATTTCCTGGATTCTTTCCCCCCATTCTGTCTCTCATAGTTGAAGTGTACCTATGATGAAAATTACAGGCCTCTCTCATCTTTTTAAGTGGGAGAACTTGCACAATTGGTGGCTGACTAAATACTTTTTTGCCCCACTATAATTCAATGCTAGCTCAATAGTTAAAAGTTCCATGGTAGCAAACAGAATATAATATGTTCAATTCCCTTTTCTGCTTAATCTGGAACCATTCTATGTTTTCGTCTTTCACCCAGAGCTTGCAAAATATGTTTGGTTTCGGTACCAAAATGTAGCATAGACATTATAGCAAAGACTTAGTCTTCTCTGCCTTTCCATATTTTTAAATGGTGCACATGTTAGCAGTCTGCAGAGGCTTGACTGGATGGATAGATGGTTAAATATATCCTATGATAAGGATATGACCTGGCTATTATCTTTCTGCTATCCACTCAGGAATTTCAACATGGTTCATGGCACAAATTAGTGGAAATGTTGGCTAGTTAAAAAAAAAGGTTCCTGATGATTTTCCCTGAACCAGCACTGACATTGTGATTAAGGGGTAACAGAGAGCCTCTTCTGGACCCTTGAGCAATGTCCTTAACCTTCACCTGCTCATCCCTGTGCTAAGCTTAAAGTCTGTTCTTCATTTCTGAGTTACTTTATATAAATAATTCTGCCAGGTGAATAAATGTAATTATTCTAGCTACACTCACTGGATATGAGCAATCGTATGCTCTGATTGGCTACTCTACTACTAGGATATCAGCTCATATACCATGAGTAGAGAAAAACAAAAATGGCGGAGTGTGTTGTTGGGGCGTGTTGCCCCCAAAAATACAAAAAAACCTACAAAATAGAGAATCAAAAGTATTTGATGGTAAGAACATATCTTTTTTTTTTTTTCAAGAATTAGCAGATCATCCAGCTGACAGGTGATGAGTTTATGCCATCATGTGTTGCCCGTCGTCTGTCCGACTTCGTCCATATTACAGGAAAATAATTTCTTCTTCTCTCTCAATTCTTCACCCATTTTTATTCTTTTTGGCAGGAAGGTAGGTCTGCCTGGGATGCATATGGTTTCTACCCAAATTTGCATAATCGCAATTAATAATGAAGATATGGAGTAATTAATCAATCCCTAATGAGCAGTTTCCACACAAATCGCTTCTTCTTCAATTCTTCACCGATTTTGATTGCTTCTGGCATGACAGTAGGGGTACCTAGGGTGCATATAACTTCTGCCCAGATTTGCTTCATTACAATTATTAGTGAAGTTATGGACTAATTAAGCCTTAATGAGCAGTTCAGGAAAAGGGAAAAAAAAAAAAAACACCCGCTGCTTCTTGGTCAATTCCTGGCCGTTTTGGATTCTTTCTGGCAAATAGGTCAGTATTCCTAGGGTGGATATCGCTTCTATATATAGCTTGTATATAGCTTGTAACATGTATTGCGCAAGGTGGCCCACTTTAGATCGTTCCTTCTGGACTAGACGGGGCCCAAATGAACTACACAGTCATTGACGGTTTTATTATCACATTTTTCACAAAATGCTCCTGTCATTCTGCCAGCTTGTTCACATTCTAAGAGGAAATGATTTTGTCAGACGTTTTGTATAAAGTCATGTATCAAATTTGCGAAAAATAAAAATGATCCGTTTCTCAATATCCAGTGAACGTGGATAGAATAAAACAGTTATTTGACTCGATTTCGTGGAGTAACTGTTAAATGTATTGAAGCTCTGAGATTTTTGGTCTGTCTGTGTCATACTCTGCAAGATAATAATGCTGGCATGGCTTTAAAGTATCTCAGAAAAGTAATCTTACTCTGAAGTGTCTTGTGAATATCTGACCTGATCTAATGCTCCTTATTTTCTTTCTTCTTCTTTTTTTTTTTGCCCTGGCAATATAGGAGCTGATCCCAGACGCTGAAAAATAAATCTCTCGTTTATCCATTCACCATTTCCTTCCTTGACAAAAGAATGTACGTTGAACCTTGCTAACAGACTTAATTTAATAACTTCTGGTTTATGTGTAATAAAACTGATTTGTGAGTTCCTCGGAGGCTAAGCAAGACAACACAAGGAACCTTAACTAGAACAAAAGTGCCGATTGATACTTTCCCTTTTCTATCCTGTCACTATCCCTATGAAGCAAAACTCTAATCAGGCTTGAAATGATCCCTTATTATGTTCACACATTCACCCCCAACTTATCTGGGCCAAACAAGCAATTATTAAAATCTCACATCCAATTTGCCACAGGCTTTTTTCAATAAATGTGACAAAATTAATTGAGAGAATGTTATATGAGCCAGAGATAATGGGAAACTCCTGCTAATGTCAGCAGAGACCCAGTCCACAGAGAGGTGAGGAGGAGAGATGAGAGCCAGGGAAGGAGAGGAAATGAGAAGTTTTCACTGAGTCATTGTTTACTGAGAGGATCGTTCAACATTTCCTTAGTCTGTCATCACGAACTCCAGCATTCACTGACTCACACACACTCTCATTGACATCCTGGGTGTAATTATAGATATATTGCCTGGAGCAGTTAAAGATGGAAAGGAACATGTGATTAGAGTGAGGAGGATGGTGAGGAAGGCAACGGCCCCCTATATCACATGCAAATAATTACACAGTTAGTTCTTGGGGTTGTGAAGTTTTAAAATGAAGTAATAGACATCGGAAGCATTCCTGCATCACAGAAGGTCCAATCGGCTCTTTGCAGCTAGAGGTCACGTGCTTCGATACCGCTTAGCAACACGAAAGTGGAGAGTAAACAAAACCCTCGACAAGGTCAAGCGCAAAAGTTTCAGCAGTTTATAGCACTTAATCTCTTTCCTTTTCCAGAAGAATTGTCAACGTCGTTTTATAAGTTTACTTAAGGCTCATTAGCTCATCTGGTCGCAAGCCAGGCTGGATGAGCTTATGTGATCACGTGAAGTCGTCTGTCCACAATTTACAAAAATAAAAAATAAAAATCGCTACTCCTCCTACAGGATTGATCAGATTTCGATCAAACTCACATACAATGTTCCCCAGGTGGGTGTGCATAAAAGTTGTCAAGACGATGGCGCCACCTGTCATATTTACGATTTTATGGGCGTCTGAAATTTTTGGGTGACTCGTCACACCAAACGCTACTCTTTGTAAATTGCTGGGACATTTTCACTGAAACTCACCCAGAAGACTCTAAAGACAGATTCCAACAAGAGTTGTTCACTAGGTGGCACCATCTGCCATGGATGTGGCTACACAGGAGTCATTTGCAATTTCACAAATATCACCACTCCTCCTACAGGATTGATTGGATTTCAAACTCACACACAACAACAGTGGCCGGTATGAGCTACAGCCTCATTGAGGCTATTTGTTTTTACAGGAACAAATTATTTTATCACAAAGGTTATGACTTTTGTCCCATTTGGCACTAACATTGGAGTTCTCCCCAATAAACAAGAGGGTCGATTCCCTGTGCCTTCAGGTCGGGGAAATTTGCGCTTATGCGCCAAATGGTAGTTCAGAGTACCCGGCCTTCTTGGAGTCCTTGAGTGGAGTACTAGACAGTGCACCACGAGGGGACTCAATTGTTTTGCTGGGGGACTTCAATGCTCATGTGGGCAATGACGGTGAGATCTGGAGGGGTGTGACTGGGTGCAACGGCCTGCCTGATCTGAACCCGAGTGGTGTTATGTTGTTGGACTTCTGTGCCATGCATGGTTTGGCCATAACGAACACCATGTTCAAGCATAAGGGTGTCCATAAGTGCATGTGGCATGAGGACACCCTAGGCTGTAGATCAGTGATTGACTTTGTAGTCGTTTCATCTGATCTGTGACCGTATGTCTTGGACACTTGAGTGAAGAGAGGAGCAGAGCTGTCAACTGATCACTACCTGGTGGCCAGCTGGATCAGATGGTGGGGGAGGAGGCCGGACAGACCTGGTAGGCCCAAACATGTAGTGAGGGTATGCTGGGAATGTCTGGCAGAGGCTCCCGTCCATCGGCTCTTCAAGTGCCACCTCCGGCAGAACTTCAACTGCATACTGGGGGAGGATGGGGACACTGAGTCTGAGTGGACCATGTTCTGTACCTTCATTGCTGAGGCAGCCATGCAGAGCTGTGGCTGCAAAGTTGTTGTTGCCTGTCATGGCAGTAATCCCCAAACCCAGTGGTGGACACCTGCAGTGAGGGGAACCATCAAGCTGAAGGAGTCCTACTGGGCTTGGTTAGCCTGTGGGTCTCCAGAGGCAGCTGACAGATATCGACAGGCCAAGAGGAATGTGGCTCTGGCAGTTGCTGAAGCAAAAATTTGGGTGTGGGAGGAGTTTGGCGAGGCCATGGAAAACGACTTTTGGTCAGCCTCAAAGAGATTCTGGCAAATCGTCCCACAGCTCAGGAAGGGGAAGCAGCGCTCTGTCCTGATTGTTTACAGTGGGGATGGAATGCTATTCGCCTCAACTGGGGACATCATCCAGCAGTGGAAGGAATACTTAAAGGATCTCCTCAATCCCACCTTCATGTCATCCAAGGAGGGGACAGAGTCTGAGGGTGCTTGGGAGGACTCGCCCATCACAGGGGCTGAGGTTGCCAAGGTGGTTAAAAAAAGCTCCTCAGTGGCCAGGCTCTGGGGGTAGATGAGATTTGTCCCAAGTTCCTGAAGGTGCTGGATGTTGTTGGGCTGTCTTGGCTGACACGCTTCTTCAACATTGCATAGAGGTTGAGAACAGTGCCTCTGGATTGGCAGACTGTGGTGGTGGTCCCCTTTTTTGTAAAGGGGGACCAGAGAGTGTGTTCCAACTATAGAGGCATCACACTTCTCAGCCTCCCTGGGAAAGCCTATGCTGGGGTGCTGGAGAAGAGAGTCCGGTCAATAATTGAACCTCAGATTCAGGAGAAACAATGTGGTTTTCATCCTGGTCGTGGAACACTGGTCCAGCTCTTTACCCTTGCAAGGGTACTGGAGGGTGCATGGGAGTTTGCCCAACCGGTCTACATGTGCTTTGTGGACCTGGAGAAGGCTTATGACAGTGTCCCTTGGGGTGCCCTGAGGGGAGGCTTCAGGAGTATGAGGTTTGGGGCCCACTGCTGTGGGCCATTCAGACCCTGTATGACCAGAGCTGAAGTTTGGGTCGCATTGCCAGCAGTAAGTCGGACTTGCTCCCAGTGCATGTGGGACTCCGCCAGGGCTGCCCTTTGTCACTGGTTCTGTTCAGAACTTTTATGGACAGAATTTCTAGGCACAGCCAAGGGGCAGAGGGTGTCCGGTTTGGTGGCATCAGGATTGCATCTCTGCTTTTTGTGGATGATGCGGTACTGTTGGCTTCATCAATCTGTGACCTATAGCATGCACTGGGATGGCTTGCAGCCAAGTGTGAAGCAGCTGGGATGAGGATCAGCACCTCCAAGTCTGTGGCCATGGTGCTCAGCCAGAAATGGGTGGAGTGACTACTTCAGGTCAGGAGTGAGTTGCTACCTCAAGTGGAAGAGTTTAAGTGTCTCGGGGTCTTGTTCACAAGTGAGGGTAGGGGGGAGCAGGAGTTGGACAGATGGATCGGGGCAGTGTCAGCAGTGATGTGGACGGTAAACCAGTCTGTTGTGGTAAAGAGAGACCTGAGCCAAAAGGCAAAGATCTCAATTTACTGGTCCATCTACATTCCCACCCTCACCTATGGTCACGAGCTGTGGTTAGTGACCAAAAGAATGAGATCACGGATACAAGCAGTCAAAATGAGTTTTCTCCACAGGGTGGCTGGGCTCTCCCTTAGAGACAGGGTGAGAAGCTTGGTTATTCAGGAGAGACTCAGAGTAGAACCACTGCTCCTGGTGTACACCAAAAAAACTTGTAAAAGCACTTATTTTAATTCTAAAGCTCAAAGCAGCTCCATAATAAACGTTTTCAAGGTAGTTGTTTTTGTAAGGTTTGGTTACATCTTGAAGATATAAATGAATAATTTACCATGATAACATGAAGCTCGGCTTCCCTCCTCCTTCAAAGGTTTCTAGTTCAAAACATCTAATCAGAAATTTTCTATAACCATGTGATTTTTACTGGCAACAAAATCGGTGAATCGACAGATTTCACTTTTATGAAGTTTATATCTCACTCGGCTAGATAACACATCTGCAGTACTGACACGGATACCAGTAAACAGTCCCATTGCCATAGCAATGTGATTCTTGCTGTCTAAAAAGATCGCCTTCCTCAGTGAATAAAAATAAACAAAAGCCCATCACATAAAATGATCAGTGAGCCATTGATGTGCTGTAATAAGTACGTGTTATCATTATCATCATGGTAAAGTGTTCGTTTATATCTTCAACATGTAGCCAAACCTTACAAAAACCGCTATACACCTTTACTGAAATTTTTTATTATGGAGCTGCTTTGAGCTGTTAGAATTAAAATAAGTGCTTTTAAAAGTTTTTTTTTTTTTGGTGTGTGTATATATGTATACACCTTGTGAAGTCGCCATGTTGTTTGGCCGCAAAGGTCCAAACGCCGTCTGTTGAAAGTCAATGGCTTCACAATCAAGTCATTTTTTTTCCTGTAAAAATGAGCCTAAAGTAAACTTAGAAAACTATGTTGACAATTCTTCTAGAAAAGGAAAGATATTAAGCTCTATAAAAACTGCCGAAACTTTTGTGCTTGACCTTGTCGAGGGTTTTGTTTACCTGAACGCTCGCTCACCACTTTTGTGTTGCTAAGCAGTATCCAAGCACATGACCTCTAGCTGCAAAGAGCCTGCTGGGATTGTGTCATGGTCAGTTTTCAGTCATGAACTTCATCGTCATGTTTGAATCTCTACGAGGAAAATTCCCCAAACCAACAGGAAAACTGGGGCACGGAACACTGATGCTTTGAGGCTGAGGTTTTGGGAAGATGGATTTATTACTTCTACTGAGTAACAGGTGAAAGAAAGAAAGGAATAGAGAGAGAGGGAGAAAGAAATAGAAAGAAGGAAAGAAAAATAGAAAAAGAAAGAAATAAAGAAGGCGGCATGGTGGTGTAGTGGTTAGCGCTGTCGCCTCACAGCAAGAAGGTCCGGGTTCGAGCCCCGTGGCCGGCGAGGGTCTTTCTGTGCGGAGTTTGCATGTTCTCCCCGTGTTCGCGTGGGTTTCCTCCGGGTGCTCCGGTTTCCCCCACAGTCCAAAGACATGCAGGTTAGGTTAACTGGTGACTCTAAATTGACCGTAGGTGTGAATGTGAGTGTGAATGGTTGTCTGCGTCTATGTGTCAGCCCTGTGATGACCTGGCGACTTGTCCAGGGTGTACCCCGCCTTTCGCCCGTAGTCAGCTGGGATAGGCTCCAGCTTACCTGTGACCCTGTAGAACAGGATAAAGTGGCTAGAGATAATGAGATGAGAAATAAAGAAAGGAAGGAAGGAAGAATAGAGAGAAAGAAATAGAGAGAGGAAAGAAAGATTCACCACATGTTTAAATATATCAGCTATTAAATATCACACTGCATGCGTTATCCTTTTGTTTTTTTGACCACTTCTCTATTGCCGGTTGTGTGTTAGCTGGAGCTAATCATAGCGGACATTGGGCAGGAGGCGGGGCTAACCCTCGGCAGTCACCAGTCCATCTCAGACAGACAGACAGACAGTCACACTCATGGGTAATTTGGAGCAGCCAGTTGACCAAATCCACGTGTTTGAACTGTAGGAGGAAACTGGAGTGCCCTGAGGAAACCCACACAGAAAGGCCCCAGTCAACCGGCAGATTCGAACCCAGAACCTGCTTGCTGTGAGGTGACAGTGCTAACCACAGCAGCCAGTTCGGGCTCGTTGGAACCCGGTCATAAACGCACACTGCTCTGAACACAGGCCACTCGTTCATGAGCTGCTCTTTTGCTCTTTACTCCAGAAGGTTACTGTATTTACTTTGTGTTTGTTCCTGGTGTTCTGTATGGGTTTTTCTGCTGTTTATTCCAGCTCTGGATGAATAAAGCCCCGTTTTTCACCCGTGACCCAGCGTCGGCTCCTCCGCCTCCCACTAACGCCAACAGGAGACTGTAATATTACAGGCTGAATGTTTATTCTCTGGACGATGCTACAGTACAGAGACTCTATACTGATGTGTTGATGAGGGTAAAAACACTGCAGCTACCTGCTGATATTCCTGATAAATCGTGATGCGATACGATATTGAGCTGGCTGATGATATGAATGATCATATCGTGATAAGGATAAATTATCAATATATCGAACAGGCTTTTAACAATAACTACAGCTCTTAAGCAGAGGACTAAATCTGCCACTCCATTCTCACTCTGTCATTCAGCCTCTGGCCTCAAACGCTTGTCTCTCTCACACACACACACACACACACACACACACACACACACACACACACACACACACACACACACACACAGAGGTGCAGTTATTCACCCTGAGGACAATAGTGCCTGCCATCGAACAGCACCCCACAACTCTGCATCTGCATGGCATTATACACAATTCAATTCCCACTGCGACACACACACATTATTCACAATCATTTCGATTCACAATGCTACACATGCACGTGTACGCACACACATACACACACACTCTGTAGCCAGCATTATAACAAAGGCTACAGTCAGTGTTGTCATGTGAGGCTTTGTACAGACCACACACACACACACGTACTTCTATCTTTGTTGGGACTCTCATTGACATAATACATTCCCTAGCCACTTACCCTAACCTTAACCATCACAACTAAATGCCTAACCCCACCCCTTACCCTAACCCCACCCTCAACCTCATTCTAACCTGAACCCTAAAACAGCCCTTTGAAGATGTGAGGACCAGCCCAAATGTCCTCACTTCCCAAAAATGTCCTCACTTCCCAAAAATGTCCTCACTCTGTTGGTTTAAAACATGTTCCGGTCCTCAATATGTAGCAAGTACAAGCACACACACACACACACACACACACACACACACACACACACACACACACATACACAACTAACTGTCTTTCAACAGTCTCTGTAGTATCAGTTTCCAGGGTGTGTGACACAAGCCAATCTAATCAGCTACACAACGTGAAAACACAATCACACAACAACACAAACATCATACAGCATGGAACACAACACAGCACAAACCACCTACTGTACAGTATACTACACAACAACATATCACAAACAACACCACACACACAAAAAAATACAGCAAGCCTCACAACATACAAACAACGTACATGACACACACCTTAACAAAAAATACAACACAGAGAGCATACAACACGCCCCCAAAACAACACAAACTCTTAACACAAGAAACAGTGAGTCACTGCACACAACATGGAAGTGTACAACATAACACTACACCTCCTCACAAATCCTAAAGCAACACAACACACAAAATAAAACAAACACCACACGCTCTGTCACACGACGCTAAACAACACACACACACCACCTCCAGACAATATGATGGGAAAATGCCCAAAAGACCACACACACAAACTGGACAACACGCCCAACCCCAAACACTCCCCAACACCACAACTCACGCTGAATTCACCCTGAAAGAATGTGCAGCTGAAGCTGTGTACATGTGTGTGTGTGTGTGTGTGTGTGTGTGTGTGTGTGTGGGGCGTCTTGCCAAATAAACCCATAACACTAATAAATAAATGTGTTGTGAGGCTTCCAACAACAGGAGCCAAATTCAACCCCCAAAACACAACTTTTTTCATTTTTCCCCTTTTTGTCTCTTGCTTTTATATTACAGCATTTAATTCATGTTTAAAGGAATCTGTGTTTAAATGCAATCATTTTTAAAGGTAGTCTTTTTCAAAGAAAGAACGAAAAAAGAAATACTTTATTCATCACACACTTGTGAAATTCCTTTCTGCATTTAACCCATCTGAAGCAGTAGTTGTGATTAAAGGCAGCCATTTTTAAAAGCAGCTGTGTTTAAAGGCAGTACTGTGTAATGATAGCCATGTTTAAAGGCAGTACTGTGTAATGATAGCCATGTTTAAAGGCAGTACTGTGTAATGGTAGCCATGTTTAAAGGCAGTACTGTGTAATGATAGCCATGTTTAAAGGCAGTACTGTGTAATGGTAGCCATGTTTAAAGGCAGTCATGTTTAAAGGCAGTAGCCTACTGTGTAATAATAGCCATGTTTAAAGGCAGTACTGTGTAATGGTAGCAATGTTTAAAGGCAGTACTGTGTAATGATAGCCATGTTTAAAGGCAGTACTGTGTAATGGTAGCCATGTTTAAAGGCAGTACTGTGTAATGGTAGCAATGTTTAAAGGCAGTACTGTGTAATAATAGCCATGTTTAAAGGCAGTACTGTGTAATGGTAGCCATGTTTAAAGGCAGTACTGTGTAATGATAGCCATGTTTAAAGGCAGTACTGTGTAATAATAGCCATGTTTAAAGGCAGTACTGTGTAATGGTAGCCATGTTTAAAGGCAGTACTGTGTAATGGTAGCAATGTTTAAAGGCAGTACTGTGTAATAATAGCCATGTTTAAAGGCAGTACTGTGTAATGGTAGCCATGTTTAAAGGCAGTACTGTGTAATGGTAGCAATGTTTAAAGGCAGTACTGTGTAATAATAGCCATGTTTAAAGGCAGTACTGTGTAATGGTAGCAATGTTTAAAGGCAGTACTGTGTAATAATAGCCATGTTTAAAGGCAGTACTGTGTAATGGTAGCCATGTTTAAAGGCAGTACTGTGTAATGGTAGCCATGTTTAAAGGCAGTCATGTTTAAAGGCAATAGCCTACTGTGTAATAATAGCCATGTTTAAAGGCAGTACTGTGTAATGGTAGCAATGTTTAAAGGCAGTACTGTGTAATGATAGCCATGTTTAAAGGCAGTACTGTGTAATGGTAGCCATGTTTAAAGGCAGTACTGTGTAATGATAGCCATGTTTAAAGGCAGTACTGTGTAATGATAGCCATGTTTAAAGGCAGTCATGTTTAAAGGCAGTAGCCTACTGTGTAATGGTGGCCATGTTTAAAGGCAGTACTGTGTAATGATAGCCATGTTTAAAGGCAGTCATGTTTAAAGGCAGTAGCCTACTGTGTAATGGTGGCCATGTTTAAAGGCAGTACTGTGTAATGATAGCCATGTTTAAAGGCAGTACTGTGTAATGATAGCCATGTTTAAAGGCAGTCATGTTTAAAGGCAGTAGCCTACTGTGTAATGGTGGCCATGTTTAAAGGCAGTACTGTGTAATGATAGCCATGTTTAAAGGCAGTACTGTGTAATGATAGCCATGTTTAAAGGCAGTACTGTTTAAAGGCAGTAGCCTACTGTGTAATGGTGGCCATGTTTAAAGGCAGTACTGTGTAATGATAGCCATGTTTAAAGGCAGTCATGTTGAAAGGCAGTAGCCTACTGTGTAATGGTAGCCATGTTTAAAGGCAGTACTGTGTAATGGTAGCCATGTTTAAAGGCAGTCATGTTTAAAGGCAGTAGCCTACTGTGTAATGGTAGCCATGTTTAAAGGCAGTACTGTGTAATGGTAGCCATGTTTAAAGGCAGTACTGTGTAATGATAGCCATGTTTAAAGGCAGTACTGTGTAATGATAGCCATGTTTAAAGGCAGTACTGTGTAATGGTAGCCATGTTTAAAGGCAGTACTGTGTAATGATAGCCATGTTTAAAGGCAGTACTGTGTAATGATAACCATGTTTAAAGGCAGTACTGTGTAATGATAGCCATGTTTAAAGGCAGTACTGTGTAATGATAGCCATGTTTAAAGGCAGTACTGTGTAATGATAGCCATGTTTAAAGGCAGTCATGTTTAAAGGCAGTAGCCTACTGTGTAATGGTAGCCATGTTTAAAGGCAGTACTGTGTAATGGTAGCCATGTTTAAAGGCAGTACTGTGTAATGGTAGCCATGTTTAAAGGCAGTCAAGTTTAATTGCAGTAGCCTACTGTGTAATAATAGCCATGTTTAAAGGCAGTACTGTGTAATGATAGCCATGTTTAATGGCAGTACTGTGTAATGATAGCCATGTTTAAAGGCAGTCATGTTTAAAGGCAGTAGCCTACTGTGTAATGGTAGCCATGTTTAAAGGCAGTACTGTGTAATGATAGCCATGTTTAAAGGCAGTACTGTGTAACGATAGCCATGTTTAAAGGCAGTACTGTGTAATGGTAGCCATGTTTAAAGGCAGTACTGTGTAATGATAGCCATGTTTAAAGGCAGTCATGTTTAAAGGCAGTAGCCTACTGTGTAATGGTAAACATGTTTAAAGGCAGTACTGTGTAATGATAGCCATGTTTAAAGGCAGTACTGTGTAATGGTAGCCATGTTTAAAGGCAGTACTGTGTAATGGTAGCCATGTTTAAAGGCAGTCATGTGTAAGGATATCCATGTTTAAAGGCAGTCATGATTAAAGTCAGCCATTTTTAAAGGCAGCTGTGTTTAAAGGCAGTCATGTGTAACAGTAGCCATGTTTAAAGGCAGCTGCATTTAAAGGTAGTTGTGATTAAAGGCAGCTATTTTAAAGGCAGTAGTGTGTAAAGGTAGCCATGTTTAAAAGCAGTACTGTGTAATGGTAGCCATGTTTAAAGGCAGTACTGTGTAATGATAGCCATGTTTAAAGGCAGTCATATTTAAAGGCAGTAGCCTACTGTGTAATGGTGGCCATGTTTAAAGGCAGTACTGTGTAATGATAGCCATGTTTAAAGGCAGTACTGTGTAATGATAGCCATGTTTAAAGGCAGTCATGTTTAAAGGCAGTAGCCTACTGTGTAATGGTGGCCATGTTTAAAGGCAGTACTGTGTAATGATAGCCATGTATAAAGGCAGTCATGTTTAAAGGCAGTAGCCTACTGTGTAATGGTGGCCATGTTTAAAGGCAGTACTGTGTAATGATAGCCATGTTTAAAGGCAGTCATGTTTAAAGGCAGTAGCCTACTGTGTAATGGTAGCCATGTTTAAAGGCAGTACTGTGTAATGGTAGCCATGTTTAAAGGCAGTACTGTGTAATGGTAGCCATGTTTAAAGGCAGTCAAGTTTAATTGCAGTAGCCTACTGTGTAATAATAGCCATGTTTAAAGGCAGTACTGTGTAATGATAGCCATGTTTAATGGCAGTACTGTGTAATGATAGCCATGTTTAAAGGCAGTCATGTTTAAAGGCAGTAGCCTACTGTGTAATGGTAGCCATGTTTAAAGGCAGTACTGTGTAATGATAGCCATGTTTAAAGGCAGTACTGTGTAACGATAGCCATGTTTAAAGGCAGTACTGTGTAATGGTAGCCATGTTTAAAGGCAGTACTGTGTAATGATAGCCATGTTTAAAGGCAGTCATGTTTAAAGGCAGTAGCCTACTGTGTAATGGTAGCCATGTTTAAAGGCAGTACTGTGTAATGGTAGCCATGTTTAAAGGCAGTACTGTGTAATGGTAGCCATGTTTAAAGGCAGTCATGTGTAAGGATAGCCATGTTTAAAGGCAGTCATGATTAAAGTCAGCCATTTTTAAAGGCAGCTGTGTTTAAAGGCAGTCATGTGTAACAGTAGCCATATTTAAAGGCAGCTGCATTTAAAGGTAGTTGTGATTAAAGGCAGCTATTTTAAAGGCAGTAGTGTGTAAAGGTAGCCATGTTTAAAAGCAGTACTGTGTAATGATAGCCATGTTTAAAGGCAGTACTGTGTAATGATAGCCATGTTTAAAGGCAGTCATGTTTAAAGGCAGTAGCCTACTGTGTAATGGTGGCCATGTTTAAAGGCAGTACTGTGTAATGATAGCCATGTTTAAAGGCAGTCATGTTTAAAGGCAGTAGCCTACTGTGTAATGGTGGCCATGTTTAAAGGCAGTACTGTGTAATGATAGCCATGTTTAAAGGCAGTACTGTGTAATGATAGCCATGTTTAAAGGCAGTCATGTTTAAAGGCAGTAGCCTACTGTGTAATGGTGGCCATGTTTAAAGGCAGTACTGTGTAATGATAGCCATGTTTAAAGGCAGTACTGTGTAATGATAGCCATGTTTAAAGGCAGTCATGTTTAAAGGCAGTAGCCTACTGTGTAATGGTGGCCATGTTTAAAGGCAGTACTGTGTAATGATAGCCATGTTTAAAGGCAGTACTGTGTAATGATAGCCATGTTTAAAGGCAGTACTGTGTAATGATAGCCATGTTTAAAGGCAGTACTGTGTAATGATAGCCATGTTTAAAGGCAGTCATGTTTAAAGGCAGTAGCCTACTGTGTAATGGTAGCCATGTTTAAAGGCAGTACTGTGTAATGGTAGCCATGTTTAAAGGCAGTACTGTGTAATGGTAGCCATGTTTAAAGGCAGTCATGTTTAAAGGCAGTAGCCTACTGTGTAATGGTAGCCATGTTTAAAGGCAGTACTGTGTAATGATAGCCATGTTTAAAGGCAGTACTGTGTAACGATAGCCATGTTTAAAGGCAGTACTGTGTAATGGTAGCCATGTTTAAAGGCAGTACTGTGTAATGATAGCCATGTTTAAAGGCAGTCATGTTTAAAGGCAGTAGCCTACTGTGTAATGGTAGCCATGTTTAAAGGCAGTACTGTGTAATGGTAGCCATGTTTAAAGGCAGTACTGTGTAATGATAGCCATGTTTAAAGGCAGTCATGTTTAAAGGCAGTAGCCTACTGTGTAATGGTAGCCATGTTTAAAGGCAGTACTGTGTAATGATAGCCATGTTTAAAGGCAGTACTGTGTAATGATAGCCATGTTTAAAGGCAGTCATGTTTAAAGGCAGTAGCCTACTGTGTAATGGTGGCCATGTTTAAAGGCAGTACTGTGTAATGATAGCCATGTTTAAAGGCAGTACTGTGTAATGATAGCCATGTTTAAAGGCAGTCATGTTTAAAGGCAGTAGCCTACTGTGTAATGGTAGCCATGTTTAAAGGCAGTACTGTGTAATGATAGCCATGTTTAAAGGCAGTACTGTGTAATGATAGCCATGTTTAAAGGCAGTACTGTGTAATGGTAGCCATGTTTAAAGGCAGTCATGTGTAAGGATATCCATGTTTAAAGGCAGTCATGATTAAAGTCAGCCATTTTTAAAGGCAGCTGTGTTTAAAGGCAGTCATGTGTAACAGTAGCCATGTTTAAAGGCAGCTGCATTTAAAGGTAGTTGTGATTAAAGGCAGCTATTTTAAAGGCAGTAGTGTGTAAAGGTAGCCATGTTTAAAAGCAGTACTGTGTAATGGTAGCCATGTTTAAAGGCAGTACTGTGTAATGATAGCCATGTTTAAAGGCAGTACTGTTTAAAGGCAGTAGCCTACTGTGTAATGGTGGCCATGTTTAAAGGCAGTACTGTGTAATGATAGCCATGTTTAAAGGCAGTCATGTTGAAAGGCAGTAGCCTACTGTGTAATGGTAGCCATGTTTAAAGGCAGTACTGTGTAATGGTAGCCATGTTTAAAGGCAGTCATGTTTAAAGGCAGTAGCCTACTGTGTAATGGTAGCCATGTTTAAAGGCAGTACTGTGTAATGGTAGCCATGTTTAAAGGCAGTACTGTGTAATGATAGCCATGTTTAAAGGCAGTACTGTGTAATGATAGCCATGTTTAAAGGCAGTACTGTGTAATGGTAGCCATGTTTAAAGGCAGTACTGTGTAATGATAGCCATGTTTAAAGGCAGTACTGTGTAATGATAGCCATGTTTAAAGGCAGTACTGTGTAATGAAAGCCATGTTTAAAGGCAGTACTGTGTAATGATAGCCATGTTTAAAGGCAGTACTGTGTAATGATAGCCATGTTTAAAGGCAGTCATGTTTAAAGGCAGTAGCCTACTGTGTAATGGTAGCCATGTTTAAAGGCAGTACTGTGTAATGGTAGCCATGTTTAAAGGCAGTACTGTGTAATGGTAGCCATGTTTAAAGGCAGTCATGTTTAAAGGCAGTAGCCTACTGTGTAATGGTAGCCATGTTTAAAGGCAGTACTGTGTAATGATAGCCATGTTTAAAGGCAGTACTGTGTAACGATAGCCATGTTTAAAGGCAGTACTGTGTAATGGTAGCCATGTTTAAAGGCAGTACTGTGTAATGATAGCCATGTTTAAAGGCAGTCATGTTTAAAGGCAGTAGCCTACTGTGTAATGGTAGCCATGTTTAAAGGCAGTACTGTGTAATGGTAGCCATGTTTAAAGGCAGTACTGTGTAATGATAGCCATGTTTAAAGGCAGTACTGTGTAATGATAGCCATGTTTAAAGGCAGTCATGTTTAAAGGCAGTAGCCTACTGTGTAATGGTGGCCATGTTTAAAGGCAGTACTGTGTAATGATAGCCATGTTTAAAGGCAGTACTGTGTAATGATAGCCATGTTTAAAGGCAGTACTGTGTAATGATAGCCATGTTTAAAGGCAGTACTGTGTAATGATAGCCATGTTTAAAGGCAGTCATGTTTAAAGGCAGTAGCCTACTGTGTAATGGTAGCCATGTTTAAAGGCAGTACTGTGTAATGGTAGCCATGTTTAAAGGCAGTCATGTTTAAAGGCAGTAGCCTACTGTGTAATGGTAGCCATGTTTAAAGGCAGTACTGTGTAATGATAGCCATGTTTAAAGGCAGTACTGTGTAACGATAGCCATGTTTAAAGGCAGTACTGTGTAATGGTAGCCATGTTTAAAGGCAGTACTGTGTAATGATAGCCATGTTTAAAGGCAGTCATGTTTAAAGGCAGTAGCCTACTGTGTAATGGTAGCCATGTTTAAAGGCAGTACTGTGTAATGGTAGCCATGTTTAAAGGCAGTACTGTGTAATGATAGCCATGTTTAAAGGCAGTCATGTTTAAAGGCAGTAGCCTACTGTGTAATGGTAGCCATGTTTAAAGGCAGTACTGTGTAATGATAGCCATGTTTAAAGGCAGTACTGTGTAATGATAGCCATGTTTAAAGGCAGTCATGTTTAAAGGCAGTAGCCTACTGTGTAATGGTGGCCATGTTTAAAGGCAGTACTGTGTAATGATAGCCATGTTTAAAGGCAGTACTGTGTAATGATAGCCATGTTTAAAGGCAGTCATGTTTAAAGGCAGTAGCCTACTGTGTAATGGTGGCCATGTTTAAAGGCAGTACTGTGTAATGATAGCCATGTTTAAAGGCAGTACTGTGTAATGATAGCCATGTTTAAAGGCAGTCATGTTTAAAGGCAGTAGCCTACTGTGTAATGGTGGCCATGTTTAAAGGCAGTACTGTGTAATGATAGCCATGTTTAAAGGCAGTACTGTGTAATGATAGCCATGTTTAAAGGCAGTACTGTTTAAAGGCAGTAGCCTACTGTGTAATGGTGGCCATGTTTAAAGGCAGTACTGTGTAATGATAGCCATGTTTAAAGGCAGTCATGTTGAAAGGCAGTAGCCTACTGTGTAATGGTAGCCATGTTTAAAGGCAGTACTGTGTAATGGTAGCCATGTTTAAAGGCAGTCATGTTTAAAGGCAGTAGCCTACTGTGTAATGGTAGCCATGTTTAAAGGCAGTACTGTGTAATGGTAGCCATGTTTAAAGGCAGTACTGTGTAATGATAGCCATGTTTAAAGGCAGTACTGTGTAATGATAGCCATGTTTAAAGGCAGTACTGTGTAATGGTAGCCATGTTTAAAGGCAGTACTGTGTAATGATAGCCATGTTTAAAGGCAGTACTGTGTAATGATAGCCATGTTTAAAGGCAGTACTGTGTAATGATAGCCATGTTTAAAGGCAGTACTGTGTAATGATAGCCATGTTTAAAGGCAGTACTGTGTAATGATAGCCATGTTTAAAGGCAGTCATGTTTAAAGGCAGTAGCCTACTGTGTAATGGTAGCCATGTTTAAAGGCAGTACTGTGTAATGGTAGCCATGTTTAAAGGCAGTACTGTGTAATGGTAGCCATGTTTAAAGGCAGTCAAGTTTAATTGCAGTAGCCTACTGTGTAATAATAGCCATGTTTAAAGGCAGTACTGTGTAATGATAGCCATGTTTAATGGCAGTACTGTGTAATGATAGCCATGTTTAAAGGCAGTCATGTTTAAAGGCAGTAGCCTACTGTGTAATGGTAGCCATGTTTAAAGGCAGTACTGTGTAATGATAGCCATGTTTAAAGGCAGTACTGTGTAACGATAGCCATGTTTAAAGGCAGTACTGTGTAATGATAGCCATGTTTAAAGGCAGTCATGTTTAAAGGCAGTAGCCTACTGTGTAATGGTAGCCATGTTTAAAGGCAGTACTGTGTAATGATAGCCATGTTTAAAGGCAGTACTGTGTAATGGTAGCCATGTTTAAAGGCAGTACTGTGTAATGGTAGCCATGTTTAAAGGCAGTCATGTGTAAGGATATCCATGTTTAAAGGCAGTCATGATTAAAGTCAGCCATTTTTAAAGGCAGCTGTGTTTAAAGGCAGTCATGTGTAACAGTAGCCATGTTTAAAGGCAGCTGCATTTAAAGGTAGTTGTGATTAAAGGCAGCTATTTTAAAGGCAGTAGTGTGTAAAGGTAGCCATGTTTAAAAGCAGTACTGTGTAATGGTAGCCATGTTTAAAGGCAGTACTGTGTAATGATAGCCATGTTTAAAGGCAGTCATATTTAAAGGCAGTAGCCTACTGTGTAATGGTGGCCATGTTTAAAGGCCGTACTGTGTAATGATAGCCATGTTTAAAGGCAGTACTGTGTAATGATAGCCATGTTTAAAGGCAGTCATGTTTAAAGGCAGTAGCCTACTGTGTAATGGTGGCCATGTTTAAAGGCAGTACTGTGTAATGATAGCCATGTATAAAGGCAGTCATGTTTAAAGGCAGTAGCCTACTGTGTAATGGTGGCCATGTTTAAAGGCAGTACTGTGTAATGATAGCCATGTTTAAAGGCAGTCATGTTTAAAGGCAGTAGCCTACTGTGTAATGGTAGCCATGTTTAAAGGCAGTACTGTGTAATGGTAGCCATGTTTAAAGGCAGTACTGTGTAATGGTAGCCATGTTTAAAGGCAGTCAAGTTTAATTGCATTAGCCTACTGTGTAATAATAGCCATGTTTAAAGGCAGTACTGTGTAATGATAGCCATGTTTAATGGCAGTACTGTGTAATGATAGCCATGTTTAAAGGCAGTCATGTTTAAAGGCAGTAGCCTACTGTGTAATGGTAGCCATGTTTAAAGGCAGTACTGTGTAATGATAGCCATGTTTAAAGGCAGTACTGTGTAACGATAGCCATGTTTAAAGGCAGTACTGTGTAATGGTAGCCATGTTTAAAGGCAGTACTGTGTAATGATAGCCATGTTTAAAGGCAGTCATGTTTAAAGGCAGTAGCCTACTGTGTAATGGTAGCCATGTTTAAAGGCAGTACTGTGTAATGGTAGCCATGTTTAAAGGCAGTACTGTGTAATGGTAGCCATGTTTAAAGGCAGTCATGTGTAAGGATAGCCATGTTTAAAGGCAGTCATGATTAAAGTCAGCCATTTTTAAAGGCAGCTGTGTTTAAAGGCAGTCATGTGTAACAGTAGCCATGTTTAAAGGCAGCTGCATTTAAAGGTAGTTGTGATTAAAGGCAGCTATTTTAAAGGCAGTAGTGTGTAAAGGTAGCCATGTTTAAAAGCAGTACTGTGTAATGGTAGCCATGTTTAAAGGCAGTACTGTGTAATGATAGCCATGTTTAAAGGCAGTCATATTTAAAGGCAGTAGCCTACTGTGTAATGGTGGCCATGTTTAAAGGCAGTACTGTGTAATGATAGCCATGTTTAAAGGCAGTACTGTGTAATGATAGCCATGTTTAAAGGCAGTCATGTTTAAAGGCAGTAGCCTACTGTGTAATGGTGGCCATGTTTAAAGGCAGTACTGTGTAATGATAGCCATGTTTAAAGGCAGTACTGTGTAATGATAGCCATGTTTAAAGGCAGTCATGTTTAAAGGCAGTAGCCTACTGTGTAATGGTGGCCATGTTTAAAGGCAGTACTGTGTAATGATAGCCATGTTTAAAGGCGGTACTGTGTAATGATAGCCATGTTTAAAGGCAGTCATGTTTAAAGGCAGTAGCCTACTGTGTAATGGTGGCCATGTTTAAAGGCAGTACTGTGTAATGATAGCCATGTTTAAAGGCAGTACTGTGTAATGATAGCCATGTTTAAAGGCAGTACTGTTTAAAGGCAGTAGCCTACTGTGTAATGGTGGCCATGTTTAAAGGCAGTACTGTGTAATGATAGCCATGTTTAAAGGCAGTACTGTGTAATGATAGCCATGTTTAAAGGCAGTACTGTGTAATGATAGCCATGTTTAAAGGCAGTACTGTGTAATGATAGCCATGTTTAAAGGCAGTCAGGTTTAAAGGCAGTAGCCTACTGTGTAATGGTAGCCATGTTTAAAGGCAGTACTGTGTAATGGTAGCCATGTTTAAAGGCAGTACTGTGTAATGGTAGCCATGTTTAAAGGCAGTCATGTTTAAAGGCAGTAGCCTACTGTGTAATGGTAGCCATGTTTAAAGGCAGTACTGTGTAATGATAGCCATGTTTAAAGGCAGTACTGTGTAACGATAGCCATGTTTAAAGGCAGTACTGTATAATGGTAGCCATGTTTAAAGGCAGTACTGTGTAATGATAGCCATGTTTAAAGGCAGTCATGTTTAAAGGCAGTAGCCTACTGTGTAATGGTAGCCATGTTTAAAGGCAGTACTGTGTAATGGTAGCCATGTTTAAAGGCAGTACTGTGTAATGATAGCCATGTTTAAAGGCAGTACTGTGTAATGGTAGCCATGTTTAAAGGCAGTACTGTGTAATGGTAGCCATGTTTAAAGGCAGTCATGTGTAAGGATAGCCATGTTTAAAGGCAGTCATGATTAAAGTCAGCCATTTTTAAAGGCAGCTGTGTTTAAAGGCAGTCATGTGTAACAGTAGCCATGTTTAAAGGCAGCTGCATTTAAAGGTAGTTGTGATTAAAGGCAGCTATTTTAAAGGAAGTAGTGTGTAAAGGTAGCCATGTTTAAAAGCAGTACTGTGTAATGGTAGCCATGTTTAAAGGCAGTACTGTGTAATGATAGCCATGTTTAAAGGCAGTACTGTGTAATGATAGCCATGTTTAAAGGCAGTCATGTTTAAAGGCAGTAGCCTACTGTGTAATGGTAGCCATGTTTAAAGGCAGTACTGTGTAATGATAGCCATGTTTAAAGGCAGTACTGTGTAACGATAGCCATGTTTAAAGGCAGTACTGTGTAATGGTAGCCATGTTTAAAGGCAGTACTGTGTAATGATAGCCATGTTTAAAGGCAGTCATGTTTAAAGGCAGTAGCCTACTGTGTAATGGTAGCCATGTTTAAAGGCAGTACTGTGTAATGATAGCCATGTTTAAAGGCAGTACTGTGTAATGGTAGCCATGTTTAAAGGCAGTACTGTGTAATGGTAGCCATGTTTAAAGGCAGTCATGTGTAAGGATAGCCATGTTTAAAGGCAGTCATGATTAAAGTCAGCCATTTTTAAAGGCAGCTGTGTTTAAAGGCAGTCATGTGTAACAGTAGCCATGTTTAAAGGCAGCTGCATTTAAAGGTAGTTGTGATTAAAGGCAGCTATTTTAAAGGCAGTAGTGTGTAAAGGTAGCCATGTTTAAAGGCAGTACTGTGTAATGATAGCCATGTTTAAAGGCAGTCATGTTTAAAGGCAGTAGCCTACTGTGTAATGGTGGCCATGTTTAAAGGCAGTACTGTGTAATGATAGCCATGTTTAAAGGCAGTACTGTGTAATGATAGCCATGTTTAAAGGCAGTCATGTTTAAAGGCAGTAGCCTACTGTGTAATGGTAGCCATGTTTAAAGGCAGTACTGTGTAATGGTAGCCATGTTTAAAGGCAGTACTGTGTAATGATAGCCATGTTTAAAGGCAGTACTGTGTAATGATAGCCATGTTTAAAGGCAGTACTGTGTAATGATAGCCATGTTTAAAGGCAGTGTGTAATGATAGCTATGTTTAAAGGCAGTACTGTGTAATGGTAGCCATGTTTAAAGGCAGTACTGTGTAATGATAGCCATGTTTAAAGGCAGTACTGTGTAATGATAGCCATGTTTAAAGGCAGTACTGTGTAATGATAGCCATGTTTAAAGGCAGTACTGTGTAATGATAGCCATGTTTAAAGGCAGTACTGTGTAATGATAGCCATGTTTAAAGGCAGTACTGTGTAAGGGTAGCTATGTTTAAAGGCAGTACTGTGTAATGATAGCCATGTTTAAAGGCAGTCATGTTTAAAGGCAGTAGCCTACTGTGTAATGGTCGCCATGTTTAAAGGCAGTACTGTGTAATGGTAGCCATGTTTAAAGGCAGTACTGTGTAATGATAGCCATGTTTAAAGGCAGTACTGTGTAATGATAGCCATGTTTAAAGGCAGTCATGTTTAAAGGCAGTAGCCTACTGTGTAATAATAGCCATGTTTAAAGGCAGTACTGTGTAATGGTAGCCATGTTTAAAGGCAGTACTGTGTAATGATAGCAATGTTTAAAGGCAGTACTGTGTAATGGTAGCCATGTTTAAAGGCAGTACTGTGTAATGATAGCCATGTTTAAAGGCAGTCATGTTTAAAGGCAGTAGCCTACTGTGTAATGGTAGCCATGTTTAAAGGCAGTACTGTGTAAGGGTAGCCATTTTTAAAGGCAGTACTGTGTAATGGTAGCCATGTTTAAAGGCAGTACTGTTTAAAGGCAGTAGCCTACTGTGTAATGGTAGCCATGTTTAAAGGCAGTCATGATTAAAGTCAGCCATTTTTAAAGGCAGCTGTGTTTAAAGGCAGTCATGTGTAACGGTAGCCATGTTTAAAGGCAGCTGCATTTAAAGGTAGTTGTGATTAAAGGCAGCCATTTTAAAGGCAGCTGTGTTTTAACCCTTTGGTGACTGACCCCTTGAAAATGGTTCCTCCAGGAACGATGACGTTTCAGTTGTCAAGACAACGGAAAAACTAAAATACAAAAACAGAAAGATACGTCACAATGCTCTTGTGCACAAAACAAAATGCTCTTGTATTTGAGTTTTTCCGTTGTCTTGACAACTGAAACGTCATGGTTCCTGAAGGAACCATTTTCAAGGGGTCAGTCACCAAAGGGTTAAAGGCAGTAGTGTGTAAAGGTAGCCATGTTTAAAAGCAGTACTGTGTAATGGTAGCCATGTTTAAAGGCAGTACTGTGTAATGGTAGCCATGTTTAAAGGCAGTACTGTGTAATGGTAGCCATGTTTAAAGGCAGTAATGTGTAAGGGTAGCCACGTTTAAAGGCAGCCATGTGTAAGGGTAGCCATGATTAAAGGCAGGCATGATTAAAGGCAGTTGTGATTAAAGGCAGCCATTTTTAAAGGCAGCTGTGTTTAAAGGCAGTCATGTGTAAGGGTAGCCATGTTTAAAGGCAGTACTGTGTAATGGTAGCCATGTTTAAAGGCAGTCATGATTAAAGGCAGTAGTGTGTAACGGTAGCCATGTTTAAAGGCACCCATCTTTAAAGGCAGCCATGTGTAAGCGTAGCCATGTTTAAAGGCAGTAGTGTGTAACAGTAGCTGTATTTAAAGGCAGCCATGTTTAAAGGCAGTTGTGATTAAAGGCAGCCATGTTTAAAGGCAGTACTGTGTAATGATAGCCATGTTTAAAGGCAGTCATGTTTAAAGGCAGTAGCCTACTGTGTAATGGTGGCCATGTTTAAAGGCAGTACTGTGTAATGATAGCCATGTTTAAAGGCAGTACTGTGTAATGATAGCCATGTTTAAAGGCAGTCATGTTTAAAGGCAGTAGCCTACTGTGTAATGGTAGCCATGTTTAAAGGCAGTACTGTGTAATGGTAGCCATGTTTAAAGGCAGTACTGTGTAATGATAGCCATGTTTAAAGGCAGTACTGTGTAATGATAGCCATGTTTAAAGGCAGTACTGTGTAATGGTAGCCATGTTTAAAGGCAGTACTGTGTAATGGTAGCCATGTTTAAAGGCAGTACTGTGTAATGATAGCCATGTTTAAAGGCAGTGTGTAATGATAGCTATGTTTAAAGGCAGTACTGTGTAATGGTAGCCATGTTTAAAGGCAGTACTGTGTAATGATAGCCATGTTTAAAGGCAGTACTGTGTAATGATAGCCATGTTTAAAGGCAGTACTGTGTAATGATAGCCATGTTTAAAGGCAGTACTGTGTAATGATAGCCATGTTTAAAGGCAGTACTGTGTAATGATAGCCATGTTTAAAGGCAGTACTGTGTAAGGGTAGCTATGTTTAAAGGCAGTACTGTGTAATGATAGCCATGTTTAAAGGCAGTCATGTTTAAAGGCAGTAGCCTACTGTGTAATGGTCGCCATGTTTAAAGGCAGTACTGTGTAATGGTAGCCATGTTTAAAGGCAGTACTGTGTAATGATAGCCATGTTTAAAGGCAGTACTGTGTAATGATAGCCATGTTTAAAGGCAGTCATGTTTAAAGGCAGTAGCCTACTGTGTAATAATAGCCATGTTTAAAGGCAGTACTGTGTAATGGTAGCCATGTTTAAAGGCAGTACTGTGTAATGATAGCCATGTTTAAAGGCAGTACTGTGTAATGGTAGCCATGTTTAAAGGCAGTACTGTGTAATGATAGCCATGTTTAAAGGCAGTACTGTGTAATGATAGCCATGTTTAAAGGCAGTCATGTTTAAAGGCAGTAGCCTACTGTGTAATGGTAGCCATGTTTAAAGGCAGTACTGTGTAAGGGTAGCCATTTTTAAAGGCAGTACTGTGTAATGGTAGCCATGTTTAAAGGCAGTACTGTGTAATGGTAGCCATGTTTAAAGGCAGTACTGTTTAAAGGCAGTAGCCTACTGTGTAATGGTAGCCATGTTTAAAGGCAGTCATGATTAAAGTCAGCCATTTTTAAAGGCAGCTGTGTTTAAAGGCAGTCATGTGTAACGGTAGCCATGTTTAAAGGCAGCTGCATTTAAAGGTAGTTGTGATTAAAGGCAGCCATTTTAAAGGCAGCTGTGTTTTAAAGGCAGTAGTGTGTAAAGGTAGCCATGTTTAAAAGCAGTACTGTGTAATGGTAGCCATGTTTAAAGGCAGTACTGTGTAATGGTAGCCATGTTTAAAGGCAGTACTGTGTAATGGTAGCCATGTTTAAAGGCAGTAATGTGTAAGGGTAGCCACGTTTAAAGGCAGCCATGTGTAAGGGTAGCCATGATTAAAGGCAGGCATGATTAAAGGCAGTTGTGATTAAAGGCAGCCATTTTTAAAGGCAGCTGTGTTTAAAGGCAGTCATGTGTAAGGGTAGCCATGTTTAAAGGCAGTACTGTGTAATGGTAGCCATGTTTAAAGGCAGTCATGATTAAAGGCAGTAGTGTGTAACGGTAGCCATGTTTAAAGGCACCCATCTTTAAAGGCAGCCATGTGTAAGCGTAGCCATGTTTAAAGGCAGTAGTGTGTAACAGTAGCTGTATTTAAAGGCAGCCATGTTTAAAGGCAGTTGTGATTAAAGGCAGCCATTTTTAAATGCAGTATTGTGTAACAGTAGCCATGTTTAAAGGCAGTCATGTTTAAAGGCAGTCATGTGTAAGGGTAGTCATGTTTAAAGGCAGTTGTGATTAAAGGCAGCCATTTTTAAAGGCAGTAGTGTGTAAGGGTAACCATGTTTAAAGGCAGTTGTGATTAAAGGCAGCCATTTTTAAAGGCAGTAGTGTGTAAGGGTAACCATGTTTAAAGGCAGTTGTGATCAAAGGCAGTAGTGTGTAACGATAGTCAGTTTTAAAGGCAGTCACGTTTAAAGGCACTGGTGTTTAAAGGCAATCACGTTTAAAGGCAGTCGTATTTAAAGGCAGGGGCTTTTAAAGGCAGTAGTGTGCAATGGTAGCCATATTTAAAGGCAGCCGTGTATAAGGGTAGCCATGTTTAAAGGCAGCTGTGTTTACAGGCAGTTGTGATTAAAGGTAGGTGTGTTTAAAGGCAGTAGTGTGCAACGGTAGCCATGTTTAAAGGCAGCCATGTTTAAAGGCAATCACTTTTAAAGGCAGTCACGTTTAAAGGCAGTAGTGTGTAACAGCAGTCAGGTTTAAAGGCAGTAGTGTGTAACAGCAGTCACGTTTAAAGGCAGTAGTGTGTAACAGCAGTCAGGTTTAAAGGCAGTAGTGTGTAACAGCAGTCAGGTTTAAAGGCAGTAGTGTGTAACAGCAGTCAGGTTTAAAGGCAGTCACGTTTAAAGGCAGTAGTGTGTAACAGCAGTCAGGTTTAAAGGCAGTAGTGTGTAACAGCAGTCAGGTTTAAAGGCAGTCATGTTTAAAGGCAGTAGTGTGTAACAGCAGTCAGGTTTAAAGGCAGTCACATTTAAAGGCAGTATTGTGTAATGGTAGCCATGTTTAAAGGCAGTCATGATTAAAGGTAGTTGTGTTTAAAGGCAGTCACGTTTAAAGGCAGTAGTGTGTAACATCAGTCAGGTTTAAAGGCAGTCACATTCAAAGGTAGTCGTGTGTAATGATAGTCATGTTAAAGGCAGCTGTGTTCAAAGGCAGAGCATTCCACAGTTTAGGAACTACAACCTCAAATTCTTGATCACCATGGGGCCCTGGTTACATTATTTCGAATCAGCGGATCATCAGATTAACGTTTTTAAAACGATTCGCGTACACACAGCAGCGCCAATACACGATTCGCGTGCACACAGCAACGCCAATACACAGATACGCTAATCACATGACTAATTAGACGGCACGTCACATGATCCCAGTGCATATCGGGCATGCGCAAGTCACTCACCACTTGCAAGTGGAAGGATGGCAAGCGAACACCTTCTCCAGCAGATAAACACACCTGGCTGTGATGTTCATGTTCTCACTGAGTTTAAGCGCCTGAAGGAGGTTGAAATGTATAAATAAACCTCAGTGCAGCTCAGCGCTTCCTCCTGCGCTCCAAATCACTCCGCCCTGAACAGCGAGTGCCCTCTGGAGGGTGCGCACTCCGGCCCTGCGCAGCTCACAGAGCGCGCGAGTGAAGCGCACGAGCAGTGATTCGGGACTGAGCCGCTGTGTGTGAGATCCCAACGCCAGCGAATCAGGAAGATGGATGTCACAGTGACGTTGTCCAATGACGACGTCAGCTAGAGCTCAGCACAGCGTATCTGCATATCCTCAATGTTTACACAGCACTGGACCAGACACGATCTGGATTGAATACGTGGGCTCTGGCGGATTCCCGTTTCCCGGCGTTTCCCAGCGTTTCAATGTGAACGGACAGTGCATCCGCGAAGAAAACGAGACAGATACGGTCTAATGTAAACTTGGCCTGGGTCTTCAGGTAGGTGTGTGGGACCGACAGTAGAGTTAGCCTACAAGCCAGTCGTGTTTTAAGGCAGTTGCTATTGAAGAAACCCCATCTCAGACGCTTATATCAAGAAAAATCTGGCAACCACTGAGGCATGAGTGACACATAGATAAATGTAATAATCTGAACCGCACAGTAAATCAATTTAAGTGTGTGCGTAACCCAAGTGTTACTACACCCAACACTCCCTGCATATCCACGTCACTGTTTTGAAAGGTATATCAGTCGTTAAGAGGGGAAAGTTCTCCATATTTACACTCAGTGTTACTTGTTTGACCCAGTCTGAGTATTAAAGTGTGTAGTTTACACTTCTGAGGCCAGAGTTTACACTCACGTCTAAATCACTGCCTATGTGCTCGTCTCGTCTCGTCTTCTTCCACTTATCCGGGACTGGGTCGCGGAGGCAGCAGTCTAAGCATGGAAGCCCAAACTTCCCTTTCCCCAGACACCTCGGCCAGCTCCTCGGGAAGAACACCGAGGCGTTCCCAGGCCAGCCGAGAGACATAGTCCCTCCAGCGTGTCCTGGGTCTTCCCCGGGGCCTCCTCCCGGGGGGACATGCCTGGAACACCTTCCCAGGGAGGCGTCCAGGAGGCATCTGAAAAAGATGCCCAAGCCACCTCAGCTGGTTCCTCTCGATGTGGAGGAGCAGCGGCTCTACTCCGAGCTCCTCCCGAGTGACTGTGCTTCTCACCCTATCTCTAAGGGAGCGCCCAGCCACCCTGCGAAGGAAACTCATTTCAGCCGCTTGTATCTGCGATCTTGTTCTTTCTGTCATTACCCAAAGCTCATGACCATAGGTGAGAGTGGGTTCACCACCCACAGAGGTAGCAGTAGGGGTTTGGTGCAGTGTGGATTGGGTGGCAGTCGAAGGCAGGGGCCTCGACGACCTGATCCCCGGACACAGCGGCTGGCTGTTGGGACATGGAATGTCACTTCGCTGCCTATGTGCCTACTGTAGTATTTAGAGGTGTTTCGTGATTCTGGTCCTAATTTGTTGGTTGGTTGTGTATTTTCGTTATTCTTGTGCAATTTTAGCGGTTGTGGCTCGGCTAATGAGTGACCTACATGATGAGTGTGATGGAATTGACAGCAGGATTAACATGGAAGTTTAAATCTTTGGATTAATTGGACAGAGAATACAGACGAAGAGGTACGAGAGCTTAGACCAAAGGACTGAAAGCCCTGCCGCATCGTGTTCTTTCAGAAGAGATAAAGTCAGGGTAAAACCCACTGCACCACTCACTATCAGCAGATGGTGAAACGGCATTGTGGGTAATGATAAAGATGAGCATGTTGAGGGTGTTGTAGTAAGGGTAGATTTCTCCTTTAAGATGACCAAGCAGGTTAACATGGTGAAACGTGATCTCACTACGACATCACCCAGGCAGGTTTTCCTGCTGTATTCTGTCTTTATAGATTAATGAGCAGTTTTGTGTTTCTGCTTCCTCCTTCTTGACATCCATCTTTTGCTTTGATGCTGGATTTATCTCTTTTTTCGTCTCGTTTTAACAAAACTGTCTGTTGTACGAAGCTCCTCCAGAGTTCTTATTGCACCCTCGAGTGATCAAACCCAGCTCGACGTCAGGGGAAAGGAATCAGGAGTCAGATCAGAGAGGGAAAAACAGAATTTAAGAAAAGACGCGTACTGCACTGCAAATTCAGAAATGAATTGGATGCGCTACTCTCTCGTGGATAATATATTTCAACTAAAACATATACCTGTATATACACAGTATATTCAAATAGATAGCAATTTTTTTTCTGCTGTGTATTTATTCCTGTTTTGCTGCAAATTGTGTTTGCTTTGCTGATGTCCACATGCATGCAATTTTTTCCTTTTATCACTAGCTTTTTTTAATTCTTCAATATTTTTCAACATTTTCTTCCGCTTTTCTGTTTTTATTTAATAATTTGTTTCTTTGTCCTTTTCATTCCTTCCACTTTTCTCTTGCTAAAAAAAAAGTCTAAAAAAATACAAAAAAATGCATTGCCAACAAAGTCCTTACTGTCATTCGTAAGTAAGTAAAGTAGGTAAGTCAATAAGTAAGCAAGCAAAGTAAGTAAGTAAAGTAAGCAAGTAAGTAAATTAAGTAAAGTAAGTGAATAAGTATCAAGCAAAGCAGGTAAGTAAGAAAAGTCAGCTAAGTAAATAAGTAAGAAAGCACATAAGTAAATTAAGTATGTAAATAAAGTGAGTAAAGTAAGTAAATAAGTAAGCTAAGTAAGTCAGTAAGTAAAGTAGGTAAAGTAAGTAAGCAAAGTAAGTAAAGTAAGTCAGTAAGTAAAGTAGGTAAAGTAAGTAAGCAAAGTAAGTAAAGTAAGTCAGTAAGTAAAGTAGGTTAAGTAAGTAAAGTAAGTCAGTAAGTAAAGTAGGTAAAGTAAGTAAGCAAAGTAAGTAAAGTCAGTAAGTAAAGTAGGTAAAGTAAGTAAGCAAAGTAAGTAAAGTAAGTCAGTAAGTAAAGTAGGTAAAGTAAGTAAGCAAAGTAAGTAAATTAAGTATGTACAGTAAAGTAAGTCGGAAAGTAAGTAAGCAAGCAAAGTACATTAAAGGTCATAGGCAATGGTCGGAGGTGAAACGTAGAATATCAACTTTATTGTCTAGAGAACGATCCAAAAAGCGAATTCAATCTTCCTGGTGTCTAATTTGCACCCTAAAATTGAATAAAACGGTTAAAATATACTGTTTTGTCCAATTTCCGAAGGTTTGTTTACATCTCACTTATGTGCACTTTCACCGCCAGGGGACCGTCGTCGTGACGTCATTTAAGCCAAACAAACTGGGAGCGCACTGCAAAAGATGGTATCTTAGCAAGTGAAAATATCTTGAAAATAGTTGAACCAATCTAGCATTTCCTATTAGAAGAATACAAGACACCAATTCTGAGATTATTAAACCTCTTTCTAGATTGCAACCAACTTATTCCAAGATGTCTTGTCAAGTAAAAATATCTGTCCATGCAGCAAGATAACTTCACTAGTATTAAGTAATTTTCTCCTCAAATTCAGTTTTCAATTTTTTGCAGTGCAGCTCTGTGTTTACTTGCGAACCGAGCACACGTGTATGGACTTTGGTCGTGAGAGGTTGTGTAAAATGTCTGAAAGCGAGAGCGATTTTGAAGTAGGAACTCTCCAAATTAAATATCGAGAGGTGAAACCGTATATGTATGAACCTATGGCCGTTGCGAAGCAATCGGTGAATGTGGCTCACTGGTTTGACCGTGCAGCCTCGGAATCAGACAGCGACTCGGCCGACTCTGATCGCGGTGACCCCGGACCTCAACAAGACTCGCGCCCAAACGATTTATCCTGGTAGTTATGATAAATTCCTACTTTCATCATAATACTAAATAAAGAGCCCCTTTGAAGAATAATTAAACCGCCCTCCTTAGCGGATATAGGGAACGATTATTTGACAGTGCGCCGGTAGGCCACATTAGCCTGCTATCCGCGGCATTATACTGTTTATAGCCGACTCTAAGCGAAGAACTATCCCTTTGTCTCATTTCCACAATGATTGTACAGGATCCCTCAGGATTCTTGACTTGTCAATTGCAAGCAAAAGTAAAAATGTTTACCTCCAATCTTCTCCTTTTTGCTTGAGCATTGCTGCTCCATTTCTTCTTTGACTGCTTGATTTTGTTTCACGCGCACAATCCACTCTCTCCACCTTGCCTCCTCTTCCGGAAAAAACCAACCCTTTGGCTTCACACACACAATCCACTCTCTCTGCCTCACCTCCTCTTCTGGAAAAAAAACAACCCTCTGGCTTCACGCGCACAATCCACCCTCCCGCCTCGCCTCCTCTTCTGGAAAAAAAACAACCCTCTGGCTTCACGCGCACAATCCACTCTCTCCGCCTCGTCTCCTCTTCCGGAAAAAACAACCCTCCGGCTTCACACACACAATCCACTCTCTCCACCTCGTCTCCTCTTCCGGAAAAAACCCAACCCTCCAGCTTCACGCGCACAATCCACTCTCTCCACCTCGTCTCCTCTTCCGGAAAAAAAACCCAACCCTCCAGCTTCACGCGCACAATCCACTCTCTCCGCCTCACCTCCTCTTTCGGAAAAAGCCAACCCACTCGCTCCGCCTCTTCTCCTTTTTTGGAAAAAGCCAACCATCTCGCTCCGCCTCTTCTCCTCTTCTGGAAAAAGCCAATCCACTCTCTCTGCCACTTCTCCTCTCTCGGTAAAAGGTAAAAACTTCTTCCTGAACCGGTCCCGTTGTTACAGTTCACTGCACAAACAATAAGGCATGTTTTTTCTTTGGAAATTCCCAAACACACGTCTGCACTCAAGCTGAACGGCAATGTAAGTAAACGGAAGTGGACTCAACTCAAGCGGTTTGTTTGTCTTAAATGACGTCACGCGCCAAGTGGTCACGAAAATAGCCGAACAGAAATTTGCCGAGATCCGCGCAAACGTACTTTATTGCTTATTAACAATACTTCTTGGGACCAGAAGAAAATTACAGAGGGTTTTTTAACATAAAGTTTCAAATGTGCATTGTGGCAGCGGGGGCGTGGTCAAGCACCGGTCTGTGACAGGAGGGTGGAGCCGGGGAAGGTGAGTGGCAGAATCGCGACACCTGAGGATAATTAACCTGTGTTTGTGTGTGTGTTTTCCCAGTAACCGCTCCCTATTTAAGGAGGCAGAGAGAGAGGAGAGGGAGCGCAACCCGGGACCAGACAAGTGTGTGCGTGTGAATGAGTGAATGCGATTATACTGAAAAGTTAAAATAAATTGCCTGTCTGCCTCCAAATGCTGTCCTGCCGTCCTCTGTGCTCCACCCACACTCGATACGCGCTACAGTGGTGCCGAAACCCGGGAAAAGGTGGAGCACCAACCCAGCAGCCCCATGGAATCCTCCCCGTTCGCGGACTTGGTCCACGGCCTCGCCACGGCTCAGCAGAGCCAGCACCAGGCACTCGTCACGCTCCGAAAGGAGCAGGAGCGCCGCTTTGAAGCCCTGGTGCTGGCCCAGCAGGAAGATCGAGAGGCGTTCCGGCGTCTCCTCGCGTCGGTGGGGTCCACCAGCGCCCCGGCCGCGGGCCCGTCTCCCCTCACCATGACCAAGATGGGCCCGCAGGACGACCCCGAGGCTTTCATCACATTGTTCGAGCAGGTCGCCGAAGCCTCGGGGTGGCCGATGGAGCAGCGCGCAGCGCGCCTCCTCCCCCTCCTGACGGGAGAGGCGCAGCTGGCCGCACTACAGCTCCCCGCCGACCGCAGGCTGGCCTACGCCGACCTTCGCCGGGCTGTCCTCCAGCGCGTGGGGCGCACGCCGGAGCAGCAGCGCCAGCGCTTCCGCGTGCTGCGGATGGAGGAAGTCGGCAGCCCGTTTGCGTTCGGCCAGCAGCTCCGGGACGCCTGCTGGCGGTGGCTGAGGGCCGAAGATCGCAACGCCGAGGGAATCATCGACCAGGTGGCGCTGGAACAGTTCATCGCCCGCTTACCAGCTGGACCCGCGGAGTGGGTCCAGTGCCACCGCCCGGCATCGCTGGATCAGGCCGTGGGACTGGCGGAGGATCATCTGGCGGCTGTTCCGGCAGCAGGACAGCGGACGGCAGCATCTTCTTTCTCCTCTCCTCTCTCTCTTTCTCCCCCCCCTCCTCCCATGTCCCGTCCTCGCCCCATTCCCCCACCGCGGAGGCGGGGGCCGGCTCCACCCCAGCCGGCCCGCCGCACCCATGGTGCCCTCCCGTTTCTCCCTTCTGTGTCTGTCTCTCCCCCCCCTCAGGTGAGTGAGCCCCAGAGCACAGCTGCAGAGGGAAGGCCCGGGCCGGTTTGCTGGCGCTGCGGGGAACCGGGCCACCTGCAGCAACAGTGTGTAGCGATGGAAGTGGGGGCGGTGGTGTGGATCCCCGACGCGCCAGAGGCTGCCCTCGATTGGGCCGGAGCGTATCGCATACCGGTAAGTGTACAAGGGGCTACATATCAGGCGTTGGTGGATTCAGGTTGCAATCAGACCTCAATCCGCCAAAGCCTGGTGCAAGGCGAGGCATTGGGAGGAGCACAAGGGGTGAAGGTGTTGTGTGTGCACAGGGATATTCACAGCTACCCGTTGGTGTCGGTCCACATACATTTCAGAGGGGAGAAATCGATAGTGAAGGCGGCGGTTAATCCTCGCCTTACCCACTCTTTGATTTTGGGGACTGATTGGCCGGGATTTCGGGGTTTAATGGCACGCCTAATAAAGAGTGGGTCCTGCCGGTTAACAGGGGAGGGTCCCGGTGTTGCTTTGGCTGGAGCTGCGGTCGCAGAGCCGTCTACGTCATCTCCGCGACAGAGTGAGGAGCCACCGGCCCCTCCTCTTTCTATTGGGGAATCCCTCGTGGATTTCTCACTGGAACAATCGCGAGACAAGACTCTGCGACACGCGTTTGACCAAGTGAGAGTAATCGATGGTCAGACGCTCCCGCCGGGCGCCACCCCGTCCTTCCCCTATTTTTCCATTTTGAAGGATAGGTTATACCGAGTGACGCAGGACACTCAGACGAAAGAGCGAGTCACCCAATTGCTAATTCCAAAGAGCCGCCGGGAATTGGTATTTCAGGCGGCTCACTTTAATCCCATGGCTGGACACCTCGGGCAGGATAAGACACTCGCCCGGATAATGGCCCGATTCTATTGGCCGGGGATTCGCGGCGACGTCCGTAAGTGGTGTATGGCGTGCCGCGAATGCCAGTTAGTAAATCCAGCGGCCATTCCAAAAGCGCCCTTGCGCCCCCTACCATTAATCGAGACCCCGTTCGAAAGAATTGGGATGGATCTCGTCGGGCCATTAGATCGGTCAACACGAGGGTACCGCTTTATATTAGTTCTGGTGGACTATGCAACGCGATACCCGGAAGCGGTGCCTCTTCGCAATATCTCAGCACGCAGTATTGCGGAGGCCCTCTTCCACGTCATCTCCCGGGTTGGAATCCCGAAAGAGATTCTGACTGACCAAGGCACCTCGTTTATGTCACGAACACTGAGCGAACTGTATGGGCTACTGGGTATTAAGCCGATCCGCACCAGCGTTTATCACCCACAGATGGACGGTTTAGTTGAACGGTTCAACCGCACCCTCAAGAATATTATCAAAAAATTCGTAAGTGAGGACGCACGTAACTGGGATAAGTGGCTCAAACCCTTGTTGTTTGCAGTGCGAGAGGTCCCCCAAGCCTCCACGGGGTTCTCCCCGTTTGAATTATTATATGGGCGTAAGCCGCGCGGCATCTTAGATGTACTGCGGGAAAATTGGGAGGAGGGACCTTCACCGAGCAAAAACAAAATTCAGTACGTTATGGATCTGCGCGCAAAACTCCACACGCTCACCCACCTAACTCAGGAGAATTTGCGGCAGGCCCAGGAACGGCAAGCCCGCCTGTACAACAAGGGCACGCGCCTTAGAGAGTTCACTCCGGGAGATAAGGTACTCGTCCTGTTGCCCACGTCGAGCTCCAAATTAATCGCCAAGTGGCAAGGACCCTTTGAGGTCACACAGCGAGTCGGGGACGTCGACTATGAGGTTAGGCGAACGGACAGGGAGGGGGCACTACAGATCTACCACCTCAATCTGCTGAAGCTCTGGAATGAGGAGGTCCCTGTGGCGTTGGTAGTTCCGGAGAAGGCGGAGCTGGGGCCGGAGGTCCAAAAAGGGTCATTGGCATCACGTACCTCTCCGGTCCCCTGTGGAGACCACCTCTCCCCGACCCAACTCACGGAGGTCGCCCAGTTGCAGGCCGAGTTTTTGGATGTGTTCTCGCCCCTGCCCGGTCGCACTAACCTCATAGAACACCACATAGAGACGCCCCCAGGGGTGGTAGTGTGGAGCCGTCCTTATAGATTACCTGAACACAAAAAAAAGGTGGTTTGGGAAGAACTTCAGGCCATGCTCGAAATGGGCATCGTCAAGGAGTCCCACAGTGACTGGAGCAGCCCGGTGGTCTTGGTTCCCAAGGCCGACGGCTCGGTCCGGTTCTGTGTGGACTATAGAAAAGTCAACGCGGTGTCTAAATTTGATGCGTACCCAATGCCTCGTATTGATGAGCTGCTCAATCGACTAGGCACGGCTCGCTTTTACTCGACACTGGATTTGACGAAGGGATATTGGCAGATCCCCTTGACTCCATTATCCCGGGAAAAAACGGCCTTTTCCACACCGTTCGGCTTACACCAGTTCGTCACACTTCCTTTTGGGCTGTTTGGGGCGCCCGCTACGTTTCAGCGGCTGATGGACAGGGTCCTCCGGCCCCACGCCACCTATGCCGCCGCTTACCTAGATGATATCATCATTTATAGTAATGATTGGCAGCGGCACCTACAACACCTGAGGGCCGTCCTTAGGTCGCTGAGGCGGGCGGGACTCACTGCCAACCCGAAGAAGTGTGCGATTGGGCGGGTGGAAGTACGGTATCTGGGCTTCCACTTGGGCAATGGGCAGGTGCGTCCCCAAATTAATAAGACGGCAGCGATTGCGGCCTGCCTGAGGCCCAAGACCAAAAAGGGGGTGAGGCAGTTCCTGGGGCTGGCTGGCTACTATCGTAGGTTTATACCTAATTATTCGGACGTCACCAGCCCGCTGACTGACCTCACTAAAAAGGGGGCGCCAGATCCGGTCCAGTGGACGGAGCAGTGCCAGCGGGCTTTCTCTGAGGTAAAGGCTGCACTGTGTGGGGGGCCACTTTTACACTCCCCTGACTTCTCTCTCCCTTTTGTGTTGCAGACCGATGCGTCGGACAGAGGGCTGGGGGCCGTTTTGTCCCAGCAGGTGGAGGGGGAGGACCGCCCGGTCCTGTATATCAGCCGGAAGCTGTCGGTGCGTGAGGGGCGCTACAGCACCATTGAAAAAGAGTGCCTGGCGATTAAGTGGGCAGTCCTCGCCCTCCGTTACTACCTGCTGGGGCGCTCTTTCACTCTCTGTTCGGACCACGCGCCCCTCCAGTGGCTCCACCGCATGAAGGATGCCAACGCGCGGATCACCCGTTGGTATCTGGCACTCCAACCCTTCAACTTCAAGGTGGTCCACAGGCCGGGGGCGCAGATGGTCGTGGCGGACTTCCTCTCCCGTCAAGGGGGGGGGGAGTCGGCTGCGGGCCGGATGAGCGCCCGGCCTGAGTCGGGCGGTGGGGGTATGTGGCAGCGGGGGCGTGGTCAAGCGCCGGTCTGTGACAGGAGGGTGGAGCCGGGGAAGGTGAGTGGCAGAATCGCGACACCTGAGGATAATTAACCTGTGTTTGTGTGTGTGTTTTCCCAGTAACCGCTCCCTATTTAAGGAGGCAGAGAGAGAGGAGAGGGAGCGCAACCCGGGACCAGACAAGTGTGTGCGTGTGAATGAGTGAATGCGATTATACTGAAAAGTTAAAATAAATCGCCTGTCTGCCTCCAAACGCTGTCCTGCCGTCCTCTGTGCTCCACCCACACTCGATACGTGCTACATGCATAAATTTAAAACCATTGCCTATGAGCTTTAAGTAAGAGAGTAAGTAAATAAGTAAAGTAAGCAAAGTATGTAAGTCAGTAAGCAAAGTCAGTAAGTAAAGTAAGTAAATTAAGTATGTAAGTAAAGCAGGTAAGTAAGCAAAGTAAGTAAATTAAGTAAAGTAAGTTAAGTAAGTAAGAAAACAAGTAAGTAAATTATGTGAGTAAGTAAAGTAAGTAAGCTAAGTAAGTAAATTAAGTAAGTAAAGTAGGTAAGTAAATAAGTAAGCAAAGTAAGTAAGAAAAGTAAGAAAGCAAGTAAGTAAATAAGTAAAGTGAGTAAGTTAAATAAGTAAAGTAAGCAAAGTATGTAAGTCAGTAAGTAAAGTAAGCAAAGTCAGTAAGTAAAGTAAGTAAGTAAATTAAGTATGTAAGTAAAGCAGGTAAGTAAGCAAAGTAAGTAAATTAAGTAAAGTTAGTTAAGTAAGTAAGAAAACAAGTAAGTAAATTATGTGAGTAAGTAAAGTAAGCAAAGTAAGTAAAGTAGGTAAGTAAATAAGTAAGCAAAGTAAGTAAGAAAAGTAAGAAAGCAAGTAAATTAAGTATGTAAGTAAGTAGAGTAAGTAAAGTAAGTAAATAAGTAAAGTGAGTAAGTTAAATAAGTAAAGTAAGTTAAAAACTCGCAGTGTCATGGTTCTTCCAGCTGGTAACATGATTCAGAGTTTCTGTCAAGCTTTACGAAATCTTTGTTCTTTGCCAATTTCCTGTCATGGTGGTGTTTTGAAATGATTCCTGATTGTTGTAATGAAAGATGACCTGTGTTTCATAATAAAATCCAGTATCAGGTCTGGTGCAAACGATCTGATCCGTTTGGATGTTGTGTAATATGTGATTTGGACTCAGAGTGAATTACATAAATTACATTCCTTCTGCTTTTTTCAGCAGTGATTTCTGTAATTACACTCAGAACGAAAGATCATCTAACTTTCACTTCACTGCGACTCACATCCTGCCAATAACTGAGAGCGGGGTGGAGTAGGGGTAAAAATAATTAGAACATGATGTACCTTGGAAAACTGCATGCTCTCAGTGGGAGACTTCAAAATACACACATTTTTATTTATTTATCAATTTATTTTGGATATTTTAAATCATTTATTTCAAAGGAATAGTTTGGAATAGCCAGCCAAAAAGTACAGATTGCACAAGTTTCCCTTTACTCCACTAACCGATGCATGTTTGGTGTTTAGCTTTACACTGGAGCTATGATGCTAATGTTGTGAACAAGTATGAGAAGCTTATAGCTAACAGTTTAGCATTAAAGGAATTGCTTGGCTCAGTAATACCCTTCTACATTATGTTACATTACAGGCGTTTACCAGATGTTCTTATCCAGAGTGACGTACAACATACCCAGAGCAGTCTGGGGAGCAGTTGGGGGTTAGGTTCCTTGCTCAAGGGCACTTCAGCCATTCCTGCTGGTCCAGGGAATCGAACCAGCAACCTTTTGGTCCCAAAGCTGCTTCTCTAACTATTAGGCCATGACTTCCCCTTATACAGTTGTGGCAGTTTGTAGGAGTGGGAGGAGCACAGAAGACGGCAGGCCAGAACTGAGTTTCGTAACTCTTTATTTTTACACTTTTCAGTGGTTTCGCATATACACACACACACACACACACACACACACACACATCAGGTGTCTGGTTGGGGAGAGCTCTCCTCTGCTCTCGCTCTCTCCTTAAATAGGGTGCGGTCACTGGGGAAGACACACAAACACACGTTAATCAACATCAGGTGCAGTGATTCTGCCACTTACCTTCCCTGACTCCGCCCTCCGGTCACAGACCGACGCTTGACCACGCCCCTGCTGCCACAACAGTTTTACGTTATATATAAAGAGGCCTATGCACACATTATTTCTATTTATTTATGACTTCAAACTTTAGGCCACACCCCCTCCATGAGCCTGCCGCTTGTGTGGATTGATAGCATGCTACGTTTTTAGCTCTGTAGCGTCCTACAGAACCGTATGTGTCATACAGAGTTAGAAATCTCTTTCAGAAGTCTGTTTTGATGTGGGCATTTCTACACATATGAGCACAATTCAGACTGGTTTGTCAGGAATTTGGTTTGGTTTCACACCATATACACACAGTACTGTGCAAAAGTCTTAGCCCCCTATCCCCCCCCCCCCCCCCCCCAATACAATCTTTGTTATAGATTTCTATTTTATGACTTCTACATTAGGCAGCACGGTGGTGTAGTGGTTAGCACTGTCGCCTCACAGCAAGAAGGTCCAGTTTCGAGCCCCGTGGCCGGCGAGGGCCTTTCTGTGCAGAGTTTGCATGTTCTCCCCGTGTCCGCATGGGTTTCCTCCGGGTGCTCCGGTTTCCCCCACAGTCCAAAGACATGCAGTTTAGGTTAACTGGTGACTCTAAATTGACCGTAGGTGTGAATGTGAGTGTGAATGGTTGTCTGTGTCTATGTGTCAGCCCTGTGATGACCTGGCGACTTGTCCAGGGTGTACCCCGCCTTTCGCCCGTAGTCAGCTGGGATAGGCTCCAGCTTGCCTGCGACCCTGTAGAACAGGATAAAGTGACTAGAGATAATGGATGGATGGACTTCTACATTATCGAGGCAGTACAAAAACATTTTAGAGTTCCAAACATTCATTTCCCAGCACGAAATTAAATGTTGCAGAAAAAAGTGTTTGTATCTGAGCATATTACATAAGAGAGCATTTTCCAGATTAAAAAAGAAAACATAATGACGGCTACTGGGTTTTGGTGCAAAATGAAGAAGCAAGTGTGACAGTTAAAGTGTCCAGAAGAACTGTAGCTGGTTCTGCAAGAAGTTCAGTAAAACCTACAACCTTTCCTTATCAAACTGCACTCATTGTACCTCAGACCACTTTTTTTTTTTAAGCAAAGGATCGTCTCGCACCAAATACTGTCTTTGTTTCACACTGCAAAAAGTAAAATCTAACCAAGATTAAATATCTTAAATCAAGACAAAATATGCTTGTTATTTGTCTGCCAAGATAATTCTCCTTTCCAGGCAGGTTTTGTGTAAGAGTATTTCACTTACTTTAAGCATTTTTTCCCTCAATTATCTTAATAAGGTATTATAACTTGTTATTGAGATTTTATTACTGGTTATGAGTAAGTTCTGTCTTAAAATGAGAATTACCATAATTTCATCGGTGTTATATTAACCACGACAAGTTTGTCAAAGTCAGAATTTCTTATTCAAGCATCTTATCCTTTCTTTTAATCTCTTAACACAAAACAGATAACTAAATTAAATGAATTGTTGTATTGTCAATCTGGCAACAAAAATAGGCGACAAAATGGATTGGTTTGTTGTTCTGATTTTGATTTATTTGGCAGTCTCAGTTGGTATAAACGCTTACTTAAACAGAGCACACCAATACGCCCAGATGAAATAGTCAAACTGTTGGTTGGGGGACAAAGTATCTAGCATGTTAAAATGAGTAGTACAACTTTACTTGTTTTTAGTATAAATACACTAGTTTTAAGACATCTGTGGGGTTTCTAAAGCTAGATATATTTACTTGTTTTTAAAAATCTTGCCAAGTCAAATTTTCTTGTTCTGTTGGCAGATAATTTTGCTTATTTTAAGTAAAATATTCCTAATTTTATTACTTTTTTTTCTTGTTTTTGTAAGCCGGGTTTTTGCAGTGCATTTATTATGGCTTACATTTCTTTACATGTGCCTAAGACTTTTGCTCACAGCCTTTTTTTTTTTTAAATAAATGAGATCAGAAACGCTGCAATAAATAATCACTTATCGCTTTGAAGACAATTAAATCAGTGGCAGAAAATCATCTAACGTATCTAAAATTAAAGCCTAAAACCAGTCAGATAGACTACAAAAGTGGAAAGATCATTTTGAAAACCTGTTAGGAAAAGCTCCTAATGTTTCAAATATGGAAATAGAAACAATTGTTCATCAAGATCTCAACATAAAAACAAGTCCATTCGAGGAAGATGAGCTCGAAGTAGTTCTGAAACATCTCAAGAACAAAAAAAGATACAGGATTAGATAATATCCCTCCTGAAGTATGGAAAACAAAAGAATTTAATGACCTTCTCCTCAACCTCTGTAATGCAGTCTATAATGGACAGACTATAGAAAGATGGACCGAGGGCTGCATCCTCCCATTTCCTAATAAAAGGAGATCTAGGTTTCACTAAAAACTACAGAGGAATCACTCTTACTGTCACAGCTGCAAAAATACAGTATGTAACTCCTTACTGTTAAATTGTACACAACCTGAAATAGAGAAAAAAATATTTTATATATATACATACTAGTGCATCTCAAAAAATTAGAATATTGTGAAAAAGTTCAGTATTTTCCATCAGTTATTTAAGAAAGTGAAAATGTTATATATTTTAGACTCATTATACATAAACTAAAATGTTTCAAGCATTTTCTATTTTAATTTTAATCAGTATGGCATACAGTACAAAAACATAAAAAAAAACCATCTCAAAATATTAGAATACTTCATTTCGAGTTTGAGTAAAACAGTATGAACACAGTGTATCTCTCGGTCTAGTTCAGTACACACAACCACAATCATGGGGAAGACTGCTGACTTGACTGTTGTCCAGAAGATGATCACTGATGCCCTCCACAAGGAGGGTAAGCCACAAAAGGTCATTGCTGAAAAGGGTGGCTGGAAAAGGTGCACAAGCAACAGGGATGGCCGCAGTCTTGAGAGGATTGTCAAGAAAAGTTGATTCAAGAACTTGGGAGAGCTTCACAAGGAGTGGACTGAGGCTGGTGTCAGTGTATCAAGACCCATCACGAACAGACATCTTCAAGAAAGGGGATACAACTTTCGCATTCCTAATATCAAGCTACTCCTGAGCCAGAGACAATGTCAGAAGTGTCTTATCTGGGCTAAGGAGAGAAAGAAATGGACTGTTGCTCAGTGGTCCAAAGTCCTCTTTTCAGATGAAAGTACATTTTGCATTTAATTTGGAAATCACGGTTCTAGAGTCCGGAGGAAGAGTGGAGAGGCACAGAATCCAAGGTGCTTGAAGCCCAGTGTGAAGTTCCCACAGTCTGTGATGATTTGGGGTGCCATGTCATCTGCTGGTGTTGGTCCACTGTATTTTATCAAGTCCAAAGTCAACACATCCATCTACCAGGAGATTTTAGAGCACTTCATGCTTCCATCTGCTGACGAGCTTTTTGGAGATGCTGATTTCCTTTTCCAGCAAGACTTAGCATCTACCCACAGTGCCAAAACTACTACCAAATGGTTTGCTGACCATGATATTACTGTGTTTGATTGGCCAGCCAACTTGCCTGACCTGAACCCCATAGAGAATCTATGGGGTATTGTCAAGAGGAAGATGAGAAACACCCGACCCAAAAATACAGATACGCTGAAGGCCACTATCAAAGCAACCTGGGCTTCAATAACACCTCAGCAGTGCCACAGACTGATCACCTCCATGCCACACCGCATTGATACAGTAATTCATGGTAAAGGAGCCCCAACCAAGTATTGAGTATATAAATGAATATACTTTTCAGAAGTTGGACATTTCTGTATTGTAAATCCTTTTTTTGATTGATCTTAGGGAATATTCTAATAATTTGAGATACTGGATTTCTGATTTTCATGAGCTATAAGCCATAATCATCTAAATTAAAACAAAAAAGCCTATAAATATTTCACTTTACATGTAATGAATATAGAATATATGAAAGTTTACCTTTTTAAATTAAATTATGAAAAAAAGGAACTTTTTCATAGTATTCTAATTTTTTGAGATGCACTAGTATATATATATATATGGCGGCACGGTGGTGTAGTGGTTAGCGCTGTCACCTCACAGCAAGAAGGTCCAGTTTCGAGCCCCGTGGCTGGCGAGGGCCTTTCTGTGTGGAGTTTGCATGTTCTCCCCGTGTCCACGTGGGTTTCCTCCGGGTGCTCCGGTTTCCCCCACAGTCCAAAGACATGCAGGTTAGGTTAACTGGTGACTCTAAATTGAGCGTAGGTGTGAATGTGAGTGTGAATGGTTGTCTGTGTCTATGTGTCAGCCCTGTGATGACCTGGCGACTTGTCCAGGGTGTACCCCGCCTTTCGCCCGTAGTCAGCTGGGATAGGCTCCAGCTTGCCTGCGACCCTGTAGAACAGGATAAAGCAGCTAGAGATAATGAGATGAGATATATATTACATTACGCAAAACCAAAATAGCTTCAGAAAAAGCAAATAAACCGTTGGCCAGATTCTCACTGTCAGAAGAATCATAGAAGGTGTCGGAGCAAAAAATCTTCCAGCTGTATTAGTTTTCATAGATTTCACCAAAGCCTTCAACTCCATCCACAGAGGCAAAATGGAGAAAATATTAAGAGCATATGGTATTCCATTTAAAACCGTTGCAGCCATCAGGATGCTCTATAAGAATACAAAATCACTTGTAAGCTTACCAGACGGGGACACTGATTTCTTCATCATACAAGCTGGCGTACTACAAGGAGACATCTTATGCATGGCACGGTGGTGTAGTGGTTAGCACGGTCGCCTCACAGCAAGAAGGTTCTGGGTTTGAACCCAGCGGCCGGCGAGGGCCTTTCTGTGTGGAGTTTGCATGTTCTCCCCGTGTCTTCGTGGGTTTCCCCCACAGTCCAAAGACATTCAGTTAGGTTAACGTGGGGTGGCCTTGGGCTGAAGCGCCCTTGAGCAAGGTGCTTAACCCCTGATTGCTCCCCGGGCGCTCTAGTGTGGCTGCCCACTGCTCTGGGTGTGTGTGTGTGTGTGTGTTCACTGCTTCAGATGGGTTAAATGCAGAGGATGAATTTCACTGTGCTTGAAGTGCACATGTGACAAATAAAGGTTTCTTCTTCTTAGCTCCTTTCCTCTTCATCACCACCTTAGATTATGTATGGAGAACATTAGTGGACAAATACACTAGCTTGGGTTTCACACTCACCACAAGACAGTCATGCAGATTTCCAGCAAAAACACTTACTGATGTAGATTATGCTGACGATTTAGCACTCATGGCAGATAACATCGCCAATGCTACCACGCTCTTAGATCAACTAGAAACCACTGCCCAAGATGTTGGTCTATATGTCAGTGCCTCAAAAACGAAATACATGTGTATTTCATGTGTCCAACCCTAGCAGGTGAATCCATTGAACACGTTGAATCTTTGTTACCTTGGCAGTGAAAAAGAATCCAGTAGCATCTGTATTGCTAAAGCCTGGACTGCCCTCAACAAAATGAATACTGTGTGGAAATCCAATCTTCCCAACCATCTAAAACATACCTTCTTATATTATACAACATATATTAAATCAACTCTGTTCAGACACTGGGTGCCAACCAACCAGTCTCCCAGCAATGATGACGGATCGTGATGCATGGTGTTGGACAGGTCAAGTTTATCAGAGTTTGCTCGACCGATGATGATGATGAAGACTTTTGCACAGTATGATATGTATCCATGCTTTCCTGTGAGAGACAATGGGGGTCGTCATGACACCCACCTCTCCCGGATGCCGGTCTTTGATTTCTGGTTTATCCAAGCAGATGAGGCTGAGGAAGCCGAATGTAGCTGAGTGGAGCTAGCTACGACGACCGTGTTTTAGTCAGACGATAACGTCTTTTTAAATTACGTCTTTTTCTGGTTCAACGTGTGCCGTCGTTGGGTGCACAAACAACTCGTGAAAACTTAAAGATTTTATGAATGGAATATGTTTTGAGCGCAAAAAGCAGACTTGCAAGATATGTTGTCCAGCTGCTCATCTATACATGAGATTTCTGTCTTTCCACTAACCACAGCATTTTGGACCTGAATCAACAACATTAATTCTGTGTAATTGTTGTTTAGATATTGTACATTATTCTAATATTACACTAGAGCGGCAATTATCGACACCTTTTCAGATTTACAGAATTCTACAAAGGTGAGTTTCAGTTACATCAGTTATCATTGGTTAATTAATCAACCAGAAGACCCCCTCACCCTGTGAGCTTGTCGTCTGATGATGCAGCTCATTACCGGGGATGGATTTTTTTTTTTTCAGCGCAATCAGTAATCTGAGGAAAACCCGGATGTTATCATCGCAGGTAAGCATGGTGGAAAGCTCATGGACATGTTTTTACTGATCAAATTCATCGATATTTCATGATCTCCTTGTTGAAACCTACTTTGTTTCTTACTCTTTCATTTGACAGTCGCCATTTTGTATCTAAATACACATTTGAGGAGTCACATGAGGTGTCGATAATAGTGATCACTTTCACCGGTGTCCACCATTATCGACATCCTGTGGAATTAAGTGGCATTTACAACTGTTATGGATCGATCTTTGTGCAACATTGTTGAAGTAGATGAAGCACTTTTAAAAAAAAAAAATCAAAGTGCTGTGATTTATACAACCCCAGTTCCAAAAAAGTTGGGATGCTGTCTAAACTGTAAATAAACACAGAATGAGATAATTTGCAAATCATGAAAACCCTATAGTTCATTGAAAATAGTACAAAGACAACATATCAAATGTTGAAACTGAGAAATGTTTTTGTTTTTTTGAAAAATTTATGCCCGTTTTGAATTTGATGTCAGCAACACGTTTCAAAAAAGTTGGGACAGGGCATCAAAAGACTGGAAAATTTGTGTAATGTTAAAAAAAAAAAAAACTAATTTGGTTAATTGGCAACAGGTCGGTCACATGATTGGGTATAAAAAGAGCATCCTAGAGAGGCGGATTCTCTCAAAAGTAAAGATGGGGAGGGGTTCACCGCTCTGTGAAATACTGTGTGGGCAAACAGTGCAACAATTTAAGAATAACGTTCCTCAATGTAAAATTGCAAAGGATTTGGGGATCATATCATCTATGGTACATAATATCATTAAAAGACTCAGAGAATCTGGAGAAATCTCTGTATGCAAGAGACAAGGCTGAAAACTGACATTGGATGCCTGTGATCTTCAGGCCCTCAGGAGACACTGCATTAAAAGCAGACACGTGTCTGTAGTGGAAATCAGTGTATGGGCTCAGGAACACTTCAGAAACCATTGTCTGTGAAAACACTTCATTACTGCATCCATAAATGCAAGTTAAAACCAGATATAAACAATATCCAGAAACACCGCCACCTTCCCTGCACCCAAGCATTTTTATGACGGACTGAGGCAAAGTGGAAAATTGTCCCGAGGTCTGACGAATCAGAACTAGAAATTCTTTTTAGAAATCGTGGACACCACATCCTCCAGGCTAAAGAGGAGAGGGACCATCCGGCTTGTTATCAGTGCACAGTTCAAAAGCCAGCATCTGTGATGGTATGAGGGTGCATTAGTGCACATGACATGGGTAGCTTGTACATCTGGGAAGGCATCATTAATGCTGAATGATATATACACATTTTCAGAGCAATATGCTGCCATCCAGACAAAATCTTTTTCAGGGAAGGCCTTCCATCTTTCACCAAGACAATGCCAAACCACTTTCTGCACATATTAAAACTGCATGACTCTGTAGTAAAAGAGTCCGGGTGCTAAACTGGCCTGCCTGCAGTACAGACCTGTCTCTTATTTAAAACATTTGGCACATTATGAAGCGCAAAATACGACAAAGGAGACCCGAACAGTTGAGCAACTGAAATTGTATATCAGGCAAGAATGGGACAACATTTCTCTTTCAAAACTACAGCAACTGGTCTCTTCAGTTCCCAAACGTTTACAGAGTCTTGTTAAAAGTAGAGATGATGCAACACAGTGGTAAACACGCCTCTGTTCCAACTTTTTTTAAACGTGTTGCTGACATCAAATTCAAAATGAGCATAAATTTTTCAAAAAACAATAAAATTTCTCAGTTTCAACATTTGATATGTTGTCTTTGTACAATTTTCAATGAAATATCGGGTTTCCATGATTTACAAATTATCATATTCTGCTTTTATTTACAGTTTACACAGCGTCCCAACTTTTTTGGAATTGGGGTTGTAATTTATTTTTCTGATTCGTAACAGAATGGAATATTTATAGAGTATTTGGAATCCGATTGCAGTAAATAGAATTAGACCAGAATTAAATTCCTAGCATATAAAAAAATTACATGCTTGAAATATTCAGATTTTTCTATTCCATTCAGAAAATAAGTTTTGTAGTTTGTTGTAAACAAACAATACGTAAACAAATTTACGTATTGAAAGTCTTTTCTACTTTTCTAACGGCCAAAAGATCGTTATAGGTGTCGATAATTGTAGCCGCTGAGCTACATTACAATCATTTAGCTGACGTTTTTATTCAAAGCAACTAACAGTAAGTGCATGTAGCCGAGAGAATCCAAGAGCAACCTGTGCTGAAGTACGAGCGTAAACCCAAAGAAAATTAAAACTTGTGCACCAAATTCTAGTGTTTTTTTATTAAAGCTGCATGCTGTACAATCATTCTGCCACAGAAAAAGAACAGTTCAAAGAAATTTCTGAAAGCCCAAATATTGCCATGACATTCAGATCCAAGATGACATTCATGTCACTGTATGTAAACTTCTGACCACAACTGTACATATTGAGCCTATATGGTATTTGGCGGACGCTTTTGTCCAAAGTGACTTACAATATATAAACACTACGTTATTAGTAAACCAATACAATAATACACTTGCTCTACACTGACACAGCCGAATTTCCAGATGATAGCTGCTGCATGACTGCGGGATTTCCCTTTATTTGTTCTGGCTCGGCTCAACCTCAGCCTTTAAGCAAACAAACTCGCCCTTTCTGTTACACATTTCTCTTTTGCCAATTTTATTCCTGTGTAGATAATTATATGCCTCTGTGCTTTTGTAGTTCCTTCGCTCCTCGCCATCAACACCCTCAGTAAGAATAAAATAATTGACAATGTCAACGTAGCTGACGTCGGACCACAACTTCATATCGTCTATCCGTTCCGTGAGGGTAGACAGATGAGGCACTTTGATCGTATTATCCCCAGAGCGCGTGAGAAAGTCAGACCCGTCTAACCATTTTTCAGCCATCTTTGATCTTACCTACAGTGGTGCCTGAAAGTTTGTGAACCCTTTAGAATTTTCTATATTTCTGCATAAACATGACCTAAAACATCATCAATTTTCACACAAGTCCTAAAAGTAGATAAAGAGAACCCAGTTAAACAAATGAGACAAAAATATTATACTTGGTCATTTATTTATTGAGGAAAATGATCCAATATTACATCTGTGAGTGGCAAAAGTATGTGAACCTTTGCTTTCAGTATCCGGTGTGACCCCCTTGTGCAGCAATAACTGCAACTAAATGTTTCCGGTAACTGTTGATCAGTCCTGCACACCGGCTTGGAGGAATTTTAGCCCATTCCTCCGTACAGAACAGCTTCAACTCTGGGATGTTGGTGGGTTTCCTCACATGAACTGCTCGCTTCAGGTCCTACCACAACATTTCGATTGGATTAAGGTCAGGACTTTGACTTGGCCATTCCAAAACATTAACTTTATTCTTCTTTAACCATTCTTTGGTAGAACGACTTGTGTGCTTAGGGTTGTTGTCTTGCTGCATGACCCACCTTCTCTTGAGATTCAGTTCATGGACAGATATCCTGACATTTTCCTTTAGAATTCGCTGGTATAATTCAGAATTCATTGTTCCATCAATGATGGCAAGCCGTCCTGGCCCAGATGCAGCAAAGCAGGCCCAAACCATGATACTACCACCACCATGTTTCACAGATGGGATAAGGTTCTTATGCTGGAATGCAGTGTTTTCCTTTCTCCAAACATAACGCTTCTCATTTAAACCAAAAAGTTTTATTTTGGTCTCATCCAGCCACAAAACATTTTTCCAATAGCCTTCTGGCTTATCCACGTGATCTTTAGCAAACTGCAAATGAGCAGCGGCTTTCTCCTTGCAACCCTGCCATGCACACCATTGTTGTTCAGTGTTTTCCTGATGGTGGACTCATGAACATTAACATTAGCCAATGTGAGAGAGGCCTTCAGTTGCTTAGAAGTTACCCTGGGGTCCTTTGTGACCTCGCTGACTATTACACGCCTTGCTCTTGGAGTGATCTTTGTTGGTCGACCACTCCTGGGGAGGGTAACAATGGTCTTGAATTTCCTCCATTTGTACACAATCTGTCTGACTGTGGATTGGATTAGTCCAAACTCTTTAGAGATGGTTTTGCAACCTTTTCCAGCCTGATGAGCATCAGCAACGCTTTTTCTGAGGTCCTCAGAAATCTCCTTTGTTCGTGCCATGATACACTTCCACAAACATGTGTTGTGAAGATCAGACTTTGATAGGTCCCTGTTCTTTAAATAAAACAGGGTGCCCACTCACACCTGATTGTCATCCCATTGATTGAAAACGCCTGACTCTAATTTCACCTTCAAATTAACTGCTAATCCTAGAGGTTCACATACTTTTGCCACTCACAGATATGTAATATTGGATCATTTTGCTCAATAAATAAATGACCAAGTATAATATTTGTTTAACTGGGTTCTCTTTATCTACTTTTAGGACTTGTGTGAAAATCTGATGATGTTTTAGGTCATATTTATACAGAAATATAGAAAATTCTAAAGAGTTCACAAACTTTCAAGCACCACCGTACACAGCAGTTAGCGTTAGCTACAAACGCCAACACAGTGGAGCGGACAGTGCTTTAAGTGGAAAAAATAAGTGCCAGTGCTCCCCATATTCACCTGTTGGCATATGAGTCGGGTGGCTACAGATCTTACACCCAAGCTTTTTGTCTTTACAAATAAGCCAGTCATTCTGTGAGCATAAATACTGTACTTGATCCTTTGCCCAACAGTCTGGCCATTCATGTTGAAGGAGGTTATTGTTAACATCGCAGTTGGCTGGAGTATCAGGAGCAACAGGCGTTGCTATAGCAACAGGCTCTTCGCGCCTGCATTTTCTGCCACGGTAGAATTTGACTGTCGAAGAGCTGCATCATCATCCGACTCCATTTCGACTCTCATTCTCTTTGTGTCCTTTTGTAGCCATGCCAACATTACCATCCTGTTTTTGTTTCTTTGTTTTACCTGTTTGTTGTTTACGACTTCTCCGTGAACAAGCGAGTGAGCGTCACGTAGTCCCGCAAGCGTCGAGAGAAGCGAGCGTCACGTAGTGCACCCTGGGTAACGTAGTTTAAATGTCATAATGAATCGCCAAGAGACACTCTGGTATGGAGAGGACAGGAAAGGGCTTGTAAGAGAGTTCTAGTACGCCGTAAAAAAAAAAAGTTCCGGTACACCAGGGGTTAAACTCTAGAAGTGGCGGTACTGTGTACCAGTGCATACTGACCCACTTAAAGCACTGGGAGTGGAAGAAAGATCCCAGCTTCCGCTATGACACAGCAATGAATCATGGGAAAGGTCAGAGTGTAGGAAAGTTGTGGATAAGTAGTTGAGAGCATTTTGTTTATTACATCCATTGTTTATTTTCTCTTTTTGTTCATGGATACAAATCTTCAGAACATGTCGCATTTCTGCAGCGCTACAGCTCTGTTTGCGTATCATGTCCCAGTTTAGTCATCTACAAAAAAAAAAGACATATTTGATTCACTTCCTTCAGGTGAGTCGATTCAGAGTCGAATCACTTTCTCACTGCAATCAAATCGCACAAAGGTTGACTTGGAATCAGACTGTGATCTTTCTCTCCCCCCACCGCCACCATCCGTCCCTCTGAGTTACATGTCAATCCTGAGATCGAGATGCTGGCCTCTTCTGCTCCTCGGACCTGCCTGATCCATCCTGATGCCCTACGTTTGGCTGGAGTCTCATCACATCGCTTCTGTGGAGGACGGCTCCATATCATATGAACAGTCGAAAGTCGCATTTGGAAGACACTCTGGACACTTACAGTAATGCTTTTATGGCTGAGGACTACAGTTGACTTGCTAACTTTAGCACTGCGGTTGTCATGAACAGTTTTGCACTCAAGTTTCCATCAATGAAGAGTTTATAACATCGACGAAACAGACTTCATGTTTAAGGCAAGGCAAGGCAAGTTTATTTATATAGCACATTTCATACACAGTGGCAGTTCAATGTGCTTTACAGAAGTAAAAGCAGAACAGTAAACAATAGAAAATAAAATTACATAAAATAATTGGGGAAGAAAAATAATAAGAATTAAACAATAGTAGAAATAAAATAATAAAATGAAATAAAGTTCAAAAATGGAATCAGCCTCGAGATTAATTATTATTATGGGTTTAACTCATAAAGCGTGCTCTTCCCGTGGCTCTTCCACGAGGATCACCAAAAATCGTCCCGCAGACACAATCTACGAGGATCACCAAATAAAATCGTCCCGCAGACAAAATCTATGAGGATCACCAAAAATCGTCCTGCAGATAAAATCTACGAGGATCACATAAAGCGCGCTCTTCCCGTGGCTCTTCCACGAGGATCACCAAAAATCGTCACGCAGACACAATCTACGAGGATCACCAAATAAAATCGTCCCGCAGACAAAATCTATGAGGATCACCAAATAAAATCGTCCCGCAGACAAAATCTACGAGGATCACCAAATAAAATCGTCCCGCAGAAAAAATCTACGAGGATCACCAAAAATCGTCACGCAGACACAATCTACGAGGATCACCAAATAAAATCGTCCCGCAGACAAAATCTACCAGGATCACCAAAAATCGTCCCGCAGACAAAATCTACGAGGATCACAGTAACAAAGAATTAAAGTAAAATCACTAAAATCCAAGATTAAAAAGAAATTAAAATAAAGAAAGTAAAATCATTAAAATCAAAATTAAAAGAAATTATGTTCAAGGAAATTAATTACTTAGGTAAAAATTAATCAAGTGAAAGCATCTGAAAACAGCTTTGTCTTGAGCCTGGATTTAAAACTAACAACAGTAGGAGCATTTTTGATATCATCTGGAAGTTGGTTCCAAAGCTTAGCAGCATAGCAACTAAAGGCTGCTTCACCACACTTCGTTTTGACAGCTGGTATTACTAGCAAGTTTTTCTCCTGTGAGCTTAGAGACCTAGTTGGTGCATATAATTGAAACATATCCAGTCGGTAGCTGGGTCCCATCCCATTTAATGTTTTAAATAGAAGAAGTAGTGCTTTAAAGTCAATTCTATAGCTCACTGGGAGCCAGTGCAGAGACCTTAGGATTGGAGTGATATGGACTACCCTTTTTGTTCTTGTAAGAACCCTTGCTGCTGCATTTTGGATTAGTTGAAGCTCTTTGATGGTCTTTTTTGGAAGACCTGTGAAAAGGCTATTGCAGTAATCAACCCTACTGGAGATGAAAGCATGAATAAGTTTTTCTAGATCATGTTTTGACATGGGCGGCACGGTGGTGTAGTGGTTAGCGCTGTCGCCTCACAGCAAGAAGGTCCTGGGTTCGAGCCCCAGGGCCGGCGAGGGCCTTTCTGTGTGGAGTTTGCATGTTCTCCCCATGTCCGCGTGGGTTTCCTCCGGGTGCTCCGGTTTCCCCCACAGTCCAAAGACATGCAGGTTAGGTTAACTGGTGACTCTAAATTGAGCATAGGTGTGAATGTGAGTGTGAATGGTTGTCTGTGTCTATGGTTCAGCCCTGTGATGACCTGGCGACTTGTCCAGGGTGTACCCCGCCTTTCGCCCGTAGTCAGCTGGGATAGGCTCCAGCTTGCCTGCGACCCTGTAGAAGGATAAAGCGGCTACAGATAATGAGATGAGATGTTTTGTCATGAGACCCCTGAGTTTAGAAATGTTTTTTAGGTGATAGAATGCAGACTTTTTTACCACTTTCATATGACTGTTGAAGTTAAGTTCGCTGTCAATAAGGACACCAAGGTTTTTGACAGTATCCTTTGCTTTAAGCCCCTTAGTTTCAAGAACAGTGGCAATCCTAAGCCTTGTTGTCTGTTATCATCCAAATGAGGATGGGTTCCCTTTTGAGTCTGGTTCCTCTCGAGGTTTCTTCCTCATGTCGTCTGAGGGAGGTTTTCCTTGCCACCGTCGCCACAGGCTTGCTCAGTGGGGATAGATTAGGGATAAAATTAGCTCGTGTTTAAAGTCATTAAAATTCCGTAAAGCTGCTTTGCAACAATGTCTATTGTTAAAAGCGCTATACAAATAAACTTGACTTGATCACTTTGCTCAGACGCTCTCACACGGCTTGGTCCGGTCCAGAGTGTGATTGCTGTGTTCACACTTCGCTAAAGAACCACATCGAGGCAAAAAACATACCAGGGTTCCAATCAAACACACCAGAATCTGTATACGTGGAAGCAGCCTGGGGCATCACCATGCTTAAACCGGTTGCTAATGTAACTAATTATATTAGTCTTGTGTCTCCAGTGTGTCGTTAACACAGCATGGGGGTCCTGAGCTCAGCATTCTGTCATCATGGAGTTTCACATGTTCTCCTTGTGTTCGTATGGGTTTCCTTCAGGTTCTCTAGTTGCCTCCTACGTCCCAAAAACATGCCAGTAAACGTGTGTGTGTGTGGCGCCCTGGAGTCCGCTCCAGGGTGCATTCCTGCCTCACGCACAGCCCTGACCAGGATAAAAGCACTTACTGGGGATGAATAAATGAATGAATTTCACACAGTAAACATGCTTTAGCTCAATGACTCCATTTAAAATAAGTGAAAAATTGTGTCTGGGTTATTTTTCGCTGAAATGTTTCTGGAAGATAATGGACTCCTGGACTACATCTAAACACACACACACACCCCTGCGCCATTTCAATCCTCATATTTGTCTCGTTAAAGACTGGTTAAGTCAATCCATTCTTAATGCAGCTCAGGCTTATTATTAATGAGATTAGTGAACATCAGACATTCTGCATGATGTGTGTGTGGAGGTGTGAGGGTGGGAGTCAGTGTGTACTCTAACCTACAATTACACACGCTAATGTGTGTTGGCGTGTGTGAAACGTTGCCATGGTAACTAGCAGAAGCGAACCTCTGGAATTCTCCTTTGCGTGCTGTTTGCTCGTCTTGTTCTCCTTCCTCGCATCTGTCAAGCCTAAAGCAGAACCAGACACAGGAGATAAATAAATAAACAAACAAACAAACAAAACAGCAGAAAAAAAAAAAAACGTTGCTTCGATGCAGCCCGGCTTTCCATCACCTTCTGGTTCAGGGACGAAGACAAAATTCACCATGATTGTGATATTCAGGACGAGTGCTAGCTCACAGATTAACACCGAATCAGTGCTTCACCTCAGAGTGTATTATTGAATAAAATCAAGATCTGGCTGTTTAACCCTTAAATGCATGGAATAGATCACTAATGATAGGGTGGCACGGTGGTGTAGTGGTTAGCGCTGTCGCCTCACAGCAAGAAGGTCCGGGTTCGAGCCCCATGGCCGGCGAGGGCCTTTCTGTGCGGAGTTTGCATGTTCTCCCGTGGGTTTCCTCCGGGTGCTCCGGTTTCCCCCACAGTCCAAAGACATGCAGGTTAGGTTAACTGGTGACTCTAAATTGACCGTAGGTGCGAATGTGAGTGTGAATGGTTGTCTGTGTCTATGTGTCAGCCCTGTGATGACCTGGCGACTTGTCCAGGGTGTACCCCGCCTTTCACCCGTAGTCAGCTGGGATAGGCTCCAGCTTGCCTGCGACCCTGTAGAAGGATAAAGCGGCTAGAGATAACAAGATGAGATCACTAATGATGTGGCTTGACTCTTGACCACGGTCATGACTCCTCACTTTTACTTTACCAGTACTGAAATGCGAAAGTGCACCATGCACACACTCATTCGCATCTAGAAGCATTTTAAAGTAGCCAATCCACCTGTCTGTAGTTTTTTTTTTTTTTTTTGAGGTGTGAGGAAACCAGAGAAAAACAAACAAGCATACTGAGCTCAGGGTCAGAACGGGACTCAAGAAATTGATTCATTGTCCAAATATCAAGGAATAATTAGCTGTCAAGAGGATTGTGTAATGTTCAAACCAACAAGAAAAAATAGAGTATTAAAAAAAAATCACTGAGTTACTTTTGATCAAATTGTTATGGAACAAATTTTTTTTTAATTATCAAGTTTGTAGGAGGTGGTGTAGTGGTAAGCACTGTCGCCTCACAGCAAGAAGGTCCTGGGTTCGAGCCCCGTGGCCGGCGAGGGCCTTTCTGTACAGAGTTTGCATGTTCTCCCCGTGTCCGCGTGGGTTTCCTCCGGGTGCTCCGGTTTCCCCCACAGTCCAAAGACATGCAGGTTAGGTTAACTGGTGACTCTAAATTGAGCGTAGGTGTGAATGTGAGTGTGAATGGTTGTCTGTGTCTATGTGTCAGCCCTGTGATGACCTGGCGACTTGTCCAGGGTGTACCCTGCCTTTCTCCCGTAGTCAGCTGGGATAGGCTCCAGCTTGCCTGCGACCATGTAGAAGGATAAAGCGGCTACAGATAATGAGATGAGATGAGATGAGATGAGATGAGAAGTTTGTAGGAGGTGGTGTAGTGGTTAGCACTGTCGCCTCACAGCAAGAAGGTCCGGGTTCGAGCCCTGTGGCCGGCGAGGGCCTTTCTGTGTGGAGTTTGCATGTTCTCCCCGTGTCCGCGTGGGTTTCCTCCGGGTGCTCCGGTTTCCCCCACAGTCCAAAGACATGCAGGTTAGGTTAACTGGTGACTCTAAATTGACCATAGGTGTGAATGTGTGTTTGTGTGAATGGTTGTTTGTCTCCGTGTGTCGGCCCTGTGATGACCTGGCGACTTGTCCAGGGTGTACCCCGTCTTTCGCCCATCGTCAGCTGGGATAGGCTCCAGCTTGCCTGCGACCCTGTACAGGATAAGCAGTTACAGATAATGGATGGATGGATTATTTCTCCCAAGTAGCGCAACCGAAAGCGTTATGATTCCACAGCCCTCTGTAGCAGAGAGTCAAAGGAGCAAAATTAGCCATGCTCTCGGGTGGGAGGGGTCACTCTCTTATGATTACATATTTTAAAATAATTTACAAAACATGATTTTTTTTAGTTCATTAGATTTTTTAAAATGTATTACAGTGGCATGCAAAAGTTTGGGCACCCTTGCTGAAAATGTCTGTTACTGTGAATAGTTCAGTGAGCAGAAGATGAACTGATCACCAAAAGGCATAAAGGTAAAGACGACACATTTCTTTTCAGCGTTTTCTGCAAGATTTGTGTATTATTTTTGTTTTGTACAATTGGAGAGTGAAAAAAGAAAAGGAACACCATGCAAAATTTGGGCACCCCAATACATTTGAGTTCTAAGGTAACTTTTACCAAGCTTCCAGACCTTAATTGGTTTATTGAGCTGCGGCTTGTTCAAATTCTTCATTAGGAAAGGTCAGATGATGCAGATTTCAAAGCTGTATAAATTCTCTGACTCCTCAAACTTGTCCCTAAAATCAACAGCCATGGGCTCCTCTAAGCAACTCCCTCGCATTCTGAATAATAAAATAATTGACGCTCACAAAGCAGGAGAAGGCTACAAGAACGTAGCAAAGTGTTTTCAGGTAGCCGTTTCCTCAGATTGTAATGTTATTAAGAAATGGCAGTTAACAGAAACAGTGGAGATCAAGGTGAGGTCTGGAAGATGAAGAAAACTTTCTGAAAGAACTGCTCGTTGGATTGCTAGAAAGGCAAATAAAAACCCCTGTTTGACTGCAAAAGACCTTCAGAAAGATTGAGCAGACCCTGGAGTGGTGGTGCACTGTTCTACTATGCAGCGACACCTGAACAAATATGACCTTCATGGAAGAGTCATCAGAAGAAAACCTTTCCTGCGTCCTAGCCACAAAATTCAGCGTCTGAAGTTTGCAAATGAACATCTAAATAAGCCTGATGCATTTTGGAAACAAGTCCTGTGGACTGATGAAATCAAAATAGAACTTTTTGGCCACAATGTGTAAAGGTATGTTTGGAGAAAACAGGGTGCCAAATTCCAGGAAAAGAACACCTCTCCAACTCTGAAGCATGGGTGTGGATCGATCATGCTTTGGGGTTGTGTTGCAGCCAGTGGCACAGGGCACATTTCATCGGTCGAGGGAAGCATGGATTCGAATAAATACCAGCAAACTCTGGAAGCAAACATCACACCATCTGTAAAAAAGTTGAAGTTAAAAAGAGGATGGGTCCTACAATAAGACGATGATCCAAAACACACCTCAAAATCTACAATGGAATACCTCAAGAGGCCCAAGCTGAAGGTTTTGCCTGGGCCCTCACAGTCCTCTGACCTAAACATCATTGAAAATCTGTGGATAGATCGCAAAAGAGCAGTGCATGCAAGACAGCCCAAGAAACTTGTCGAACTGGAAGCCTTTTGCAAGGATGAATGTGTGAAAATCCCCCAGGTAAGAACTGAAAGATTATTAGCTGGCTACAAAAAGTGTTTACAAGCTGTGATACTTGCCAAAGGGGGTGTTACTAGGTACTAACCATGCAGGGTGCCCAAACTTTTGCTTAAGGCCCTTTTCCTTTTTTGTCATTTTGAAAAAGATGAAAATAAAAAAATGTTTTTGCTTAAAATATAAAGGGAATGAGTCATCTTTAACTTTATGCCTTTTGGAGATAATTTCATCTTCAACTTGCTTAACTGTTCACAGTAACAGCAATTTTGACCAGGGGTGCCCAAACTTTTGCATACCACTGTATTTATAGTCATTTCTCATCTCATCTCATCTCATTATCTCTAGCCGCTTTATCCTGTTCTACAGGGTCGCAGGCAAGCTGGAGCCTATCCCAGCTGACTACGGGCGAAAGGCGGGGTACACCCTGGACAAGTCGCCAGGTCATCACAGGGCTGACACATAGACACAGACAACCATTCACACTCACATTCACACCTACGGTCAATTTAGAGTCACCAGTTAACCTAACCTGCATGTCTTTGGACTGTGGGGGAAACCGGAGCACCCGGAGGAAACCCACGCGGACACGGGGAGAACATGCAAACTCCACACAGAAAGGCCCTCGCCGGCCACGGGGCTCGAACCCGGACCTTCTTGCTGTGAGGCGACAGCGCTAACCACTACACCACTGTGCCGCCGTCTCATATTACACCTGCTTTAATATAAACACATCCGCTGAATGAATAAACGTAAATGTGCACCAGTTCCAGACTGAACAGCAGAGTTACAGATCACTGATGATTCTCCAGCACGAGATTTACATTCATTCTGGGATTTTGTTTTGGTTTTTTTGAAGGTTATTGCTACATTCTACAGAACTGAGTAAAGCACAGACAGAGTTGAAATTCTCTCTCTCTCTCTCTCTCTCTCTCTCTCTCTCTCAGTGAGAGCTCTGTGACTCTCACACACTTCATAATCAGCTATCAGACTGAAAGGCCTTGAAATTTCTAACACACACACACCAGTGAAAGTGTGAGTGTTCACATTTTAACTTCAGCACAGAGACGTGGGAGGCTGATAGCAGCTCCATCAATTATATTGTTCATCACTTCTTACTTTCAGACACACACACACACACACACACACACACACACACACACACACACACAGATACTACAGCTATGCACACACACCAATCAGTTAAGTACACTTACATTTAATTGCTTTTGGCCATTTTGTCATGAGACACTAATGTTGTAAATAAGGAATTAAAAACTTCAGGATGTGCTGTTACAGGAAAATAATCAACATGACGCAGCAGGATGTGAAACCTAATCGGGTCGGAGTGTGGAGCGGTCCTGAAACTCTTGTATAAAACGTCTAGCTCAGTGGATCATAAGGGTAGCTATTACAAGGCAAATGTTAAATAAATGGTACTTTAATTTAAACACTTCCCAACAGTACTGCATCCTGACCAAGCTGCCTTTCAGTTGAAATGTAGCGCTATAACATTATAAATAGGGTTGCAAAGGGGCAGAAAATTCCCGGAAAATTTCCGGAAAGTTTCCATGGAAACTTTGGTATGGGAATTTTGGGAATTTTCCAAAAAAAAAAAGCACTGGAATTACGGTAATTTAGGGGAATTTTTAAATTATTTTATATATATACACAACCCCGATTCCAAAAAAGTTGGGACAAAGTACAAATTGTAAATAAAAACGGAATGCAATAATTTACAAATCTCAAAAACTGATATTGTATTCACAATAGAACATAGACAACATATCAAATGTTGAAAGTGAGACATTTTGAAATTTCATGCCAAATATTGGCTCATTTGAAATTTCATGACAGCAACACATCTCAAAAAAGTTGGGACAGGGGCAATAAGAGGCTGGAAAAGTTAAAGGTACAAAAAAGGAACAGCTGGAGGACCAAATTGCAACTCATTAGGTCAATTGGCAATAGGTCATTAACATGACTGGGTATAAAAAGAGCATCTTGGAGTGGCAGCGGCTCTCAGAAGTAAAGATGGGAAGAGGATCACCAATCCCCCTAATTCTGCACCAACAAATAGTGGAGCAATATCAGAAAGGAGTTTGACAGTGTAAAATTGCAAAGAGTTTGAACATATCATCATCTACAGTGCATAATATCATCAAAAGATTCAGAGAATCTGGAAGAATCTCTGTGCGTAAGGGTCAAGGCCTGAAAATCATACTGGGTGCCCGTGATCTTCGGACCCTTAGACGGCACTGCATCACATACAGGCATTCTTCTGTATTGAAAATCACAAAATGGGCTCAGGAGTATTTCCAGAGAACATTATCTGTGAACACAACTCACCGTGCCATCCGCCGTTGCCAGCTAAAACTCTATAGTTCAAAGAAGAAGCCGTATCTAAACACAATCCAGAAGCGCAGACGTCTTCTCTGGGCCAAGGCTCATTTAAAATGGACTGTGGCAAAGTGGAAAACTGTTCTGTGGTCAGACGAATCAAAATTTGAAGTTCTTTATGGAAATCAGGGACACCGTGTCATTCGGACTAAAGAGGAGAAGGACGACCCAAGTTGTTATCAGCGCTCAGTTCAGAAGCCTGCATCTCTGTTGGTATGGGGTTGCATTAGTGTGTGTGGCATGGGCAGCATACACATCTGGAAAGACACCATCAATGCTGAAAGGTATATCCAGGTTCAAGAGCAGCATATGCTCCCATCCAGACGACGTCTCTTTCAGGGAAGACCTTGCATTTTCCAACATGACAATGCCAAACCACATACTGCATCAATTACAGCATCATGGCTGCGTAGAAGAAGGGTCCGGGTACTGAACTGGCCAGCCTGCAGCCCAGATCTTTCACCCATAGAAAACATTTGGCGCATCATAAAATGGAAGATACGACAAAAAAGACCTAAGACAGTTGAGCAACTAGAATCCTACATTAGACAAGAATGGGTTAACATTCCTATCCCTAAACTTGAGCAACTTGTCTCCTCAGTCCCCAGACGTTTACAGACTGTTGTAAAGAGAAAAGGGGATGTCTCACAGTGGTAAACATGGCCTTGTCCCAACTTTTTTGAGATGTGTTGTTGTCATGAAATTTAAAATCACCTAATTTTTCTCTTTAAATGATACATTTTCTCAGTTTAAACATTTATGTCATCTATGTTCTATTCTGAATAAAATATGGAATTTTGAAACTTCCACATCATTGCATTCCGTTTTTATTTACAATTTGTACTTTGTCCCAACTTTTTTGGAATCGGGGTTGTGTATATATATATATATATATATATATATATATATATATATATATATATATATATATATATATATATAACATTTATTATTTAATTAATTAATTAATTAATTATTATTAAGTCATAAACAAACAAAAATATAAACATTTTATTTTGTCATCAGCAGACATTATTGCAAAATGGAGACAATTAAAACACATGACTCTGATTTATTTGTAAGAAGAACTTTATCAATGCTTATTTCTTTTATTGAACAAAACATGAACGTTTGCCAATATGTTGCTTACTATGGGACAGAACAGACAGAACGTAACTCTCTTTCTGACTCAAAAACTCAAATTCAAAATGTAAAATGAAAAATGTTTTCCCCTTCAAAAAAAAAGTCTTGAATGTCAAATAAAGTCTTGCATATCAATGCAAGTTTTCTTACATGAAATGTTCATAGGAAGCTTTCATTTAGCTTATCTGGTTTCCCATTAAGCTAGCACAATTTGCTGTAACTAGCATCACAAGCTAACTACTTCAATGAAATGGCACAATTCTAATTTACAAGTAAATTAGCACTAGATTTATTCTACTATACCTTTTCATTTTTACTTAAATACCATAACAGATAAAAAAAATCATCCTCAAACATCCTCAAAACGGGTGGCACGGTGGTGTAGTGGTTAGCGCTGTCGCCTCACAGCAAGAAGGTCCTGGGTTCGAGCCCCGGGGTCGGCGAGGGCCTTTCTGTCTGGAGTTTGCATGTTCTCCCCGTGTCCGCGTGGGTTTCCTCCGGGTGCTCCGGTTTCCCCCACAGTCCAAAGACATGCAGGTTAGGTTAACTGGTGACTCTAAATTGAGCGTAGGTGTGAATGTGAGTGTGAATGGTTGTCTGTGTCTATGTGTCAGCCCTGTGATGACCTGGCGACTTGTCCAGGGTGTACACCGCCTTTCGCCTGTAGTCAGCTGGGATAGGCTCCAGCTTGCCTGCGACCCTGTAGAAGGATAAAGCGGCTAGAGATAATGAGATGAGATGAGACATCCTCAAAACTTACTTGATGGCATGTAGTCCTTTGTCTGTAATGTGTGATCTTGGCAGTTTGTATTTAAAACAGTTCTACGGTAGCTCTTCAGAATTCTAGAAGTTATTGTGCGTGTGATAGAGGGATGCAAAATGCATGTAAGGGGTGTGGCTTCAATGGCTCCTGAGAAAATAACATGTTTTGTCCATGTGAGTGAGTAACAGCGTGCTATGCACAACTTTATTCCCATAAATCTGCCTCTTTTAACCAAGATTATGCTACAATATTTTTTTCTACTTACTTAATTGATGTCCACTTTCAAAATTCCCAGTCTTTTCCCGAAAATTCCCGTTAATTCCCGAAAATTCCCATGGAAAGTTTCCACCTTTGAAAATTCCCGGAATTTTGCAACTCTAATTATAATACACACTCGCCGGCCACTTTAATAGGAACTCATTCTTGAGTCTAACATCCCTTTTCTTGGCTGCAAGAATGGAACCCAGTGCGGTCTTCTGTTTCATGCTGAGATGCTTTTCTGCTCACCACGGTTGTAAAGAGTTGCTATGAGTTACTATATCCTTACTTCCTGGCAAAAAAAAAAGATTGAACCAATCTGTCCATTTTTCTCTGACCTCTCTTATCAACAAGGTGCTTGTTTCCACCCACAGAACTGTCGCTCACTCGATGTTTTTTGTTTTTTGCACCATTCTGTCTGTGTAAACTCGACAGACGGTTTATTAGATAACTGCATAAAACAGTAGCGGTGTTCCAAATAAAGTGGCCGGTGAGTGTATACTGTACAGTACGTGAAGGTCGCTATGTAAACGAAGAGCGAATGTAGTAGTGTAGTATTTGAATTTCCACTGTTCAAGAAGCCTCTCTATAATTTTCCGCTTTTGCTCTTTTAAACCCTTCCAGCAGTGTTTGTACACCAGGCAGCCGAGTGTGTCCAGCATGTGTTCTCAGCTTAATTACAGCTCGACTCAACGACCTCAGACACTCGCTGTTAGCCTGCACCGAACAGCTAACAGCACACCCGGCGAAGAACGGTCATCAGAATGTCATTAAAACGACATTAATGTCCCAAAGTCTCACGCTGGAGGTTTTCATCTGACAAATCTGATAAATGTTTATAGTATCGGCCTGCAGAGGATGAATTAGTCCTAATATACAGGATAACTTACAGTTGGATGAAGCCTGATGTAAACTTTGTCAAAAGTCACTCTTCTGAGAATAGCCTGAAAGAGAAAAGTTAGAGGTTAGGTATAACGCTGCATTCAACTTCACTTGGAAGTGGGAAGTTGGAGATGGGAATTATGTCTTTTTACACCTCTGTGTTCAAGATATAAAGTGGGAAAGAACACGGCCAACCAGTTGACCAGCTAATCATTTAAAAGTGGTACTTTATTTAGTCTTGACATACAGTGGTGCTTGAAAGTTTGTGTACCCTTTAGAATTTTCTATATTTCTGCATAAATTCTCACACAAGTCTTAAAAGTAGATAAAGAGAACCCAGTTAAACAAATGAGACAAAATATTATACTTGATCATTTATTTATTGAAGAAAAATGAACCAATATTACATATCTGTGAGTGGCAAAAGTATGTGAACCTTTGCTTTCAGTATCTGGTGTGACCCCCTTGTGCAGCAATAACTGCAACTAAATGTTTCCGGTAACTGTTGATCAGTCCTGCACACCGGCTTGGAGGAATTTTAGCCCGTTCCTCCATACAGAACAGCTTCAACTCTGGGATGTTGGTGGGTTTCCTCACATGAACTGCTAGCTTCAGGTCCTTCCACAACATTCCGATTGGATTAAGGTCAGGACTTTGACTTGGCCATTCCAAAACATTACCTTTATTCTTCTTTAACCATTCTTTGGTAGAACGACTTGTGTGCTTAGGGTCGTTGTCTTGCTGCATGACCCACCTTCTCTTGAGATTCAGTTCATGGACAGATGTCCTGACATTTTCCTTTAGAATTTGCTGGTATAATTCAGAATTCATTGTTCCATCAATGATGGCAAGCCGTCCTGGCCCAGATGCAGCAAAACAGGCCCAAACCATGATACTACCACCACCATGTTTCACAGATGGGATAAGGTTCTTATGCTGGAATGCAGTGTTTTCCTTTCTCCAAACATAACGCTTCTCATTTAAACCAAAAAGTTTTATTTTGGTCTCATCCGTCCACAAAACATTTTTCCAATAGCCTTCTGGCTTGTCCACATGATCTTTAGCAAACTGCAGACGACCAGCAATGTTCTTTTTGGAGAGCAGTGGCTTTCTCCTTGCAACCCTGCCATGCACACCATTGTTGTTCAGTGTTCTCCTGATGGTGGACTCATGAACATTAACATTAGCCAATGTGAGAGAGGCCTTCAGTTGCTTAGAAGTTACCCTGGGGTCCTTTGTGACTGACTATTACATGCCTTGCTCTTGGAGTGATCTTTGTTGGTCGACCACTCCTGGGGAGGGTAACAATGGTCTTGAATTTCATCCATTTGTACACAATCTGTCTGACTGTGGATTGGTGGAGTCCAAACTCTTTAAAGATGGTTTTGTAACCTTTTCCAGCCTGATGAGCATCAACAACGCTTTTTCTGAGGTCCTCAGAAATCTCCTTTGGTCTTGCCATGATACACTTCTACAAACATGTGTTGTGAAGATCAGACTTTGATAGATCCCTGTTCTTTAAATAAAACAGGGTGCCCACTCACACCTGATTGTCATCCCATTGATTGAAAACACCTGACTCTAATTTCACCTTCAAATTAACTGCTAATCCTAGAGGTTCACGTACTTTTGCCACTCACAGATATGTAATATTGGATCATTTTCCTCAATAAATAAATGACCAAGTATAATATTGTTGTCCCATTTGTTTAACTGGGTTCTCTTTATCTACTTTTAGGACTTGTGTGAAAATCTGATGATGTTTTAGGTCATATTTATGCAGAAATATAGAAAATTCTAAAGGGTTCACAAACTTTCAAGCACCACTGTATATGACATCATATCCTGATTTCTTTCTGGGTAGGAATTCAAAGTTGAGATGGCATGTTCTTGTAGCTCTGTGAAGCTCTTGCTAATGCATGTGGAAAAATATAACAACTGGATGATCATATGTGTTGCAGTAAAACCACAGAAACATGACAAAGAGAAACTGAAGCGTTCTTCAGGGTTTAGTGTGTTAGCTGATAAACACCACAATGCTAACACAACCTGAGAACTAGTTTTACCTATCAAACCACACAATGCTAACATTAGACAATTACTAATGGTATCTGACAAACCCCAGAATGCTAAGATTGCTTAATAATTAGCATTAGTTGTCAAACACTAGAATGCTAGCATTAGTCATAAGATAATGTTATCTGACAAACACCAGAATGCTAACATTACCCACTTACTAGCATTATCCGACAAGCACCAGAATGCTAACGCAACCTGATAACGAATTTTACCAAATAAACCCCAGAAGGCTATTATGTGTGCAAACACCAGAATGCTAACATTACCCAATTACAAGCATCATCTGACAAATGCCAGAATGCTAACATTAGCCAAATACTAGCATTATCTGGCAAACACCAGAATGCTAACATTAGCACTTACTAATGTTCTCTGACAAACCCAATTACTAGCACTGTCCGAGAAACACTAGAATGCTAACATTACCCAATTACTAGCATTAGCTTACACATACCAGAATGCTAACACCACCTGATAAATTTTACCACATAAACCCCAAAAGGCTAACATTACCCGATTACTAGCATTATCCGTTCAAACACCAGAATGCTACCATTACCTAATTATTAATGTTATCTGACAAACACCAGTATGCTAGTATTCCTTGGTAATTAGCATTACCTGTCAAACCCCAGAATGCTAACATTACCCATTTACTAGCGCTGTCCGAGAAACACTAGAATGCTAATATTACCCAGTTACTAGCATTATCTGACAAACACCAGAATGCTAACATTGCTTAATAATTTGTATTAGTTGTCAAACACTGGAATGCTAACATTATCCTACTACTTAGGTCATCGTACAAACAGCAAAATGCTAACATTAGTCAATTACTCGCATTATCTGACAGACACCAGAATGCTAACATTAGCCAGTTCCTAGCATTATCTGACAAACACCAGAATGCTAACATTGCTTAATAATTAGTATTAGTTGTCAAACACCAGAATGCTAACATTATCCTACTATTTAGGTCATCATACAAACAGCAAAATGCTAACATTAGTCAATTACTCGCATTATCTGACAAACACCAGAATGCTAACATACAGTAGGGTGACCAGATTTCCCTAGTCTGAAACCGGGACACTTTTGCGCGCGACCATGCTCGTGCACGGACACCTTTTTTTTTTACGTAAACGTGACACTCAGAGAGGTGCTCTTATCATTTTGTTGAAGCTCACATTTATCAACATCTCACATGAAATAAAACAAACAGGCATTTTGTTCTCTAGTAGCATAGTGGTATACAGATCAGTTAAATTATGGTCAGACAACAGATTTTGTAATGGCTGAGAATAGGCCAGGCTATGTCCATAGGCCACATTTAAACTGATTTATTCCATCTGTTTGTGAGAACACCAAGAAGAATGCATATGCACATGTAGGCTATATCTCTAAAATTGTATGCACTATAGCATGAACTTAAAAAGTAGATATGTGACCTCAACATAGCCTAGGTCAGAATCAACCTTAGGGGAGAGCGGGGTAAGATGAGCCACTTTTTACATTTTTCATCATAACTACATGTTAAAGCCATTTTTGCTTCCAGTCTACACACCATACCAAATTTCAAAGTGTACTGTTACTATCTGAGAAAAAAAATAATTGATAAGCTCTTATGGTTAGAGTGATATTACCTCTTGAAAAAAAAATGTCAAGTGGCTCAACTTACCCCATGCACGGGGTAAGATGAGCCACTGTGTGGGGTAAATTGAGCCAACACAAAACATGTTAGGTTAACAAAGTAAACAACTTTTATTATTAGAAATGCAATCAGTGAATCAAGTCAAGTCAATCAAGTGGGGGATAGGGCCGTTGCATAGAGAAGGGGAGATGAAGAGAGAGGTGATATAACGAGATGGGATAGGGAGGGATAGATAGATGGATAGAGAGAGAGAGAGATATGCATAGATAGATAGAAAGAGGGATGGTTAGAGAGGAAATGAGATATATACTATATTATAGAAATTACTAAAACAGTAGAACAGTGCCAAAAAATCTTATTTCTTTCAGTAGGTTAAAACATTGCTAAAACATGCAGCAATCATTCCATCAATCATTTCATCATTATTCAATGTTCCAAGCGTTCAAATTGCAAGGGAACACCATTTGCCTCTCCCTCCGTGCTGTACCCCCAACAGTAAAGGGGTGGGGCAATTTTTTCACAATATCCTGTCTTGACAGGACAGCCTTATCTTTCTCTTTGAAGACAAAGGTCGGCTTTCTTGCAGAGCCATGGCATGACCGGCTTCTTTTGACAAATCTTGCCTCTATTTCGAAGACATCCAATTTGATTATCTGGCCAATGAAGAAATGCACTTTCTTCTTCCCCGTGAATTTTGCCACAACATAATCCCCCACATCTAACAACTGGTCTTCCTCATCTGATGTCATATATATATATATATATATATATATATATATATATATATATATATATATATATATATATATATATATATATAATGTTGTTGTCATATATGACCAGTAAATGTGAAAACTTAAGTGTCATCCATATTGGGCAAGCTCAGCCACCAATGGGGTAAGTTGAGCCAGTGGCTCAACTTGCCCCACATCTAATGGCTCATCTTACCCCGTGGCCACCATTTTGTAGAAAAATGCTAATAAAGGGGATTAGGCTAATCAAAATTATTTTTATTAGCATTCATATCATAGCTGAGAAAGCCACTAACTTAACCCTAATGTGTCTAAATATTATTCTACTTTTGTCTTCTCTAAATCATCTTCACTGTGGACAAACATGGAATTGACTTAGAAAGCACAAAAACACATTTTTATAAATATCTCCCTCACCTAGTTTGACATGTGGTGCTCCTCTCCACAAGTGTAAGTAAATGGTCCCGCCCCCCTTTGAATGTGGTCACATGATCACATTTGTTTACTGTTTCTTAGAAACAGGGGGTGGCTCATCTTACCCTCTGGCTCATCTTACCCCGCTCTCCCCTACTAACCATTCCCCACTACTGAATGAATAAAGCAAGAAGATGTGTACAAAAGTGAACACTTTAATGGAAGGTGCAACAAGCTGTTCAACACAGCAATATGGCCAAACTGTCAGAATGGTATGTTAAACAGAAACAAAAAAGAGACAAGTGATTTGAGAATATACACTCAAACAAAACAGCAGTAAAGGAGGAGAGGGGCGACAGCCCGAGGAAAGCCCCCACAGGAGCGCACAGCATTTGCAGCATAGGCTACCCAACTCAGTACAAGAACAAAGCACAGGAACAAAGCTAAGGCGACCGTCAATCCACCCACCCTAAACAAAATGCATTAGCCTACATTAGGGTTGGGAAGATTCACCGATTTGCATCGGGGAATCGATGCAAACCATACGATGCGGTTGCATCGGTTGGCAAACGTCTGAATCGGTTAAAAATTCGAATGGGATCGAGATGCATCGCGACTAAAATATCTGCATCGATACGAACCGAATAATATCTATTATTTAACTTTTTAGAAACTGGCCTGTTTCTGGGTTGAGTTACGGTATCTATGCAGCTGTCATTGGCTGATTCAGCCCAACTCTCGTCTCGCGCGAAGAGGCGGGCCAAGCAAACAGCAGAAGAACAGCGGTCAGATTTTGAGTCAGAGGCGGCCAGCGAAACATGGAAGAATCTGAAGTAATACATTCACCGGTTGGCTTTAAATCAATAGTTTGGAAAAGTTTCGGCTTTTACAAGCGAGGTGGAGAGCTCTCTCTCACTCACTGTTCTCTCTCTCTCTCTCTCTCTCTCTCTCTCTCTCAATACCACTATCTCACTCACACACACACCATTTCTCTAAACTTGTACGTGTAATGTTCAAATTGTGCCCTAATTTTTAGTTGAATGAAACCTAATGTTGTATGGATTATCAGGCAGGTGACAGTGGCAGAGTGAATGAGGGAGAGGTGACAGGAGGAAGTGACAGAAGCCCCATAAAGGAAGAGAGAGGTTAGTTTTGACTGTGCAAGGAGTAATAGACTGTTAATTTAACATAATGTGTAATCATTTTTAGACAGTGTGTGTGTGTGTTTGTGTTGACCGCTCTTATTGGTCAGCACTAAGAATCTCATTTTATGCCTTGTTACTGGTTTTCTAAAGTATTTTCAATCTTTTTGAGGAAGATAGAATATGTCAGCGGGTTAATTTTTTGTTAATTTACTAGTTATTATATTGGATGGGATCCACTATCCTAAAATCTCATGGCTTTTTTATTTTTATTATTAGTCTAAATCTAATTCTTTATTAAACCTCTTTCAAAAACTTAACGCAGTGTGAGCTGCTTAGGCTAACATAAAAATGTGGCAGAAAGTTAATTGTTCATTATTCAGGTCTGAATTTTGAAATTGTGTAATTCCTGTTTTTTTAAAATAAAAGGCACAGCCAGTGATAATGCTTTAAGTGCCAGTACTTGAGAAATACTATGTATTCCATGGTATAATTTTCTTCTGCATCGCATCGCATCGTATCGAATCTCACTGCATCGCATTGTGTTAAAATGAAATCGTACAGTATCGCAGTAGGTTGGAAAATCGTATCGCATCTTACCATTGGTAATTTCATGAATCGTTAATGTATCAAATCGTTGGCAGTGCATCGAGATGCGTATCGTATCGTGTTGATGATGAAGATTCCCATCCCTAGCCTACGTATATTTACAAGAAGAGTGAATCTTTTCCAGTATGGTTTCATTGGCCAAGAGTCGTGGGCTACGGAGAAGGAACAGTGTGTGCAGTAGGCTTCGTACGCATTGTTCTGCACCTCTCGGAGGAAGGGGTAGGTGCCCTGTAAATCTTTGGAAAAGGTACATTTTCTTTTCGGCATAATTGCTGCGGCATTACTGCTGCTAGACAAAGAACATTCGCGCCAGTTAATGTTTATTTTATTGTTGCATGGCAACCCGTGCTGTTGTCTGGAATAATGTGGCTAAATAAACACCCATGCCACAGGGCCAGGGGGCAGTAACCAGGAAAGTTTACGATTCCTGTCAATTCATCAAAATAGTAAATGCAGACATTTCTCCGCTAACGATTCCCACGCTGCTCAGTCGCAAACGTCGCGAGTGGCAAAAAAACGGGACATATCCGTGTCCCGACAGACTTTTGTCGGGACTCAGGACGCACAACCCCAAATCGGGACTGTCCCGGTAAAACCGGGACATCTGGTCACCCTATGCTAACATTAGCCAGTTCCTAGCATTATCTGACAAACACCAGAATGCTAACATTGCTTAATAATTAGTATTAGTTGTCAAACACTGGAATGCTAACATTATCCTACTACTTAGGTCATCGTACAAACAGCAAAATGCTAACATTAGTCAATTACTCGCATTATCTGACAGACACCAGAATGCTATTAGCCAGTTCCTAGCATTAACTGACAAACACCAGAATGCTAACATTGACAACTAATACTAATTATTAAGCAATGTTAGCATTCTGGTGTTTGTCAGATAATGCTAGGAACTGGCTAATGTTAGCATTCTGGTGTTTGTCAGATAATGCGAGTAATTGACTATTGTTAGCATTTTGCTGTTTGTATGATGACCTAAATAGTAGGATAATGTTAGCATTCTGGTGTTTGACAACTAATACTAATTATTAAGCAAACACCAGAATGCTAACATTATCCTACTATTTAAGAGCACCTCTCTGAGTGTCACGTTTACGTAAAAAAAAGGTGTGCGTGCACGAGCATGGTCGCGCGCAAAAGTGTCCCGGTTTCAGACTAGGGAAATCTGGTCACCCTATATTTGGGAGACTTTGCAACAAACGTCTGTCTACGAAAACACTTTGGATACCAGCTGCGCACGTTGGCGCAAGATGGTTAAGCGGTGGGCTCCGCGCACTCTCTCGCACGTTGTCTGTCGAGTGAAACACGGAAGGAATTCACTTCAGACATAATTCAGAGACAGGTCAGAACGAGTTATATGCAATGTATATTGAGGAAAGCGTGTTGCTTTTGGTAAATTGACGTTAGCAGCTGTGTTGTTATGCTGAAAGTGTTTTTTTTTTTTTTTCAGAGACAGTATATTTTTCTTTCCGGTACGGCCAAATCTTTTAGTGGCACGCCGGACCGGCCAGGACCGGCTTACTTTCACCCCGATTAGCATTTGCTGTCCTCTACCAGTATGCTAACATAATCTGATAAGTGTTAGCTGTCAAACCCGAGAATGCTAATATTACCTGTTTACTAGCTTTAATTATCCACCAAAAATATGCTAAGATTATTCAATAACAAACTGAACACCAGTAAGCTAACTTTACGCATCAGACACGACACAACTGAGCTCATGTCTTTTTTTGCTCATTCCTGTGTGTGTGTTGCAGTGTACATATAGGAACACAGTAAAGTCAATCTTCTTGAGGAATCTCGTCTCACAGGACCATATGGTCCTAAAAATGCCTGCTGGGTATGGATCAGCTAACAAATCACACACACACACACACACACACACACACACACACACACACACACACACACACAGAGATTAGAAAAATTATGGCATGACATCATAGCAAGTATAAGATGTTCTCCACCACTCTGTGGATGAAACCCCAGGATGAGGTGATTTTGAAGGAGGACGGGTCAGTGAGGATAAGATTCCTCCTCCTGACTGGGAGCAGACAAGCCGAGCCATCTGTTCAGATAACACTCTATACGTACTTCTCTCTTCCTCTTACACACACAAACTATATATGGCACAAGATATCGCTTCAAGATATTATCACACACACACACACACTTCACACGCTCTCATAGACTACCTGCAAATCACAAGTTTATATAAGCGTGCTCGTTCGAGCATGTTATAGTTTCTATAGTAACAACTTACACGTGGACTCGTAAAATTGACGCGTTACATCATCGAAGCCAATACTAAACATTCATATTGTGACATTTTATGGAAGGATAGTTTGATTTTATATAACAGTTTTAGAAGGAGGGCGGCACGGTGGTGTAGTGGTTAGCGCTGTCTCCTCACAGCAAGAAGGTCCTGGGTTCGAGCCCCGGGGCCGGCGAGGGCCTTTCTGTGCGGAGTTTGCATGTTCTCCCCGTGTCCGCGTGGGTTTCCTCCGGGTGCTCCGGTTTCCCCCACAGTCCAAAGACATGCAGGTTAGGTTAACTGGTGACTCTAAATTGACCGTAGGTGTGAATGGTTGTCTGTGTCTATGTGTCAGCCCTGTGATGACCTGGCGACTTGTCCAGGGTGTACCCCGCCTTTCGCCCGTAGTCAGCTGGGATAGGCTCCAGCTTGCCTGCGACCCTGTAGAAGGATAAAGCGGCTAGAGATAATGAGATGAGATGAGATGAGTTTTAGAAGGAGTCTCCAGTGTCAGTCACACGGACACTCAGGACAGAGGAGTGCGCGCTTTCTGATTTCTCTGTAACATGACAAGTTGTGCCTGAGAGAGAGAGAGAGAGAGTCTGGTGAAGGAATGATTGTTAAATGTAACTATAAATGGATAAAAAGTACAACGAGTTGATCTTTAATAAACAAAAGTAATTCAAGAATAAAACACTCCGAGTCATACTGATATTGGAAACTAATCAGTGTTGGGTTAGTAACAGTGATACTGTTTAATCATATCGTGCCATTGTTGATTATTTTCTGACAACTGCACAACCTTAAGGGTTTTATTCCTTACATACACTATCATACTTTTGTCTACTTTGGACCTCCAGATCATCCCAAACACTGGACACTATATACAGTACACTCAGCAGCCACTTTAATAGACAACTTGTTCTTGAACCCAATATGTTCTTCTGTTTTCTGTTGCATACTGGGCACTAGGATGAATGGGTGCTGTGTGAGATGGCTGCCTCTCCAGTAGCTCTGTAGTTTTTAGCTCTTTAAACCTCTTTTTTCCACCTTTTTTTTTTTACTTTTTTGCTCTTCTTACGAAGACATAGTGTGTTTAACTATATAACATGGATATATTTAACTTTAACACACAACCAGGAGCCAGTTTTCTCACTTATTCGAGAGAGGAGCTGCTGGCCCTGAAAACAATGGGAAGAGCCAGGATACAACACCCCATCCTGGCCAAGCTGAGGAGGAAACCCAGGGGCTGCAAAGCTGGAGCTAAGCTAAAGGCTAGGCTAGCGGACAACCGGCGGCACTACAAACCATCCATTCCCTCCGTTATCATGGGGAATGTGAACTCGCTGCTGAATAAAGTCGACGAGCTATCCGCACTGAACAGCCAGTGGATTTACCGGGAGAGCAGCTTATTTATCTTTACGGAGACATGGCTAACACACCTTGTACCGGATGCTAACATGGACCTGCGGGGATTCACTGCTGTGAGAGCTGACAGAGACACTAACACATGCGGGAAAAGCAAAGGTGGGGGACTCATCATTTATGTTAACAATCGCTGGTGTAACCCGGGACATATCTCCGTAAAGACAGTTTTATGTTGCCCAGACTTGGAGCTGCTAGCCATTAACCTGCGGCCATATTATCTGCCAAGGGAGTTCAGTCACGTGATCACCATCTATGTTTACATCCCTCCAAAGGCAGATGCAGCCGCTGCATGTGAGAGGATTCACTCTGTCACAGCAAGGCTGCAGACACAGCACCCTGAGGCATTTATCATCATTTCTGGGGACTTTAATCACGCTACTTTGGACTCTACTTTGGCTGCTTTTTACCAGGCTGTGGATTGTCCAACAAGGAACAACAGGACAATTGATTTGCTGTATGCTAATGTGAGGGATGCATACAGAGCCACACCCCTCCCCCCACTAGGGAAGTCTGACCACAACTTGGTTCTTCTATATTATATTATATTATATTATATTATATTATATTATATTATATTATATTATATTATATTATTAAAAATTATATATATAATTATTATATATAATAATTAGCAGCACTGGAGCACCCCAGGGCACGGTGCTGGCCCCTCTTCTCTTCACCCTGTACACCACGGACTTCTGCTACAACTCGGAGCTGTGTCACATTCAGAAGTTTGCCGATGACACAGCCATCGTTGGGTGTATCAATGACGACAGAGAGGAGGAGTATAGGAGCCTGGTGAGGGACTTTGCTGTGTGATGCAACAGGAACCATCTGCAGCTCAACATCTCAAAGACCAAGGAGCTGGTCATTGACTTTGGGAGGTCCAGACCAAGGTCACGACCAGTTCTGATCGAGGGAGTCGAGGTGGAGGCTGTGGATTCCTACAAGTACCTCGGGCTGTGGCTGGACAGCAAGCTGGACTGGACTTGCAACACCAATCACTTATACAGGAAGGGACAGAGCAGGCTATACTTCCTTAGGAGGCTGCGGTCCTTTAACATCTGCAGGAAACGCCTGTGGATGTTCTATCGGTCTGTGGTCGCCAGTGTCCTGTTTTACACCGTGGTGTGCTGGGGGGGCAGCACATCCAAGAAGGACACATCCAGGCTGGACAAACTGATCAGGCGGGCCGGCTCTGTGGTCGGCATGAAGCTGGACTCTCTGGTGATGTTGGCAGAGAAGAGGTCTATGGACAAACTATTGAACATCATGGATGATGCCAGTCACCCTCTGCACATTGTCATCAGCAACCAGAGGAGTCTGTTCAGTGACAGAATGCTCCTGCCCAAGTGCAGGACGAACAGACTCAAAAACTCCTTTGTCCCTCACGCCATCAGACTAAAGGCCAATTTATGCTGACAACCCAGTCCTCGCAGACGGTGTCGCAGACAGTGTCTGCGTAGCCCCCCCACCTTCGCAGATGCTCTGCGCGCACCTCCCAAAAATTGTGACCACCGCAGAAGCCTCGCAGACAGCGCCGCAGACAAGAGGGCTCTGATTGGCCCACTCTACCCGCTGTACACGCACTTCTGCTTCCCTACTTTCCCGGTTTGTTTTGTTTTCACAACCGGCATTTTTAAAAACACGAGCGAAGATGGAGCAGCACGAAGAGCGGTTGATCGAGGAAGTGAGGAAGTACGTACATCTATACGACTCCAGTTCTAGTCATTATAAAAAAAAAAGTTCTAGTCATTATAAGTAACCGGAGGATAAACACTCCACTAACCACACCCACCAACTACTCCTAGCGACTTCGCGCCCCCTTGCGTTGTGGCGGTGAATAACATCGCACACGCCTATACTCCCCGCTCAACAATAAATTACAACTGTCTGCGAAAAGCTATCTGCGAAAGCCTTGTCGCAAGAGCATGCAGAGGCCTTAACTCCTCTCTGGGGGGGAGGAGGGGTAACAGGAGGACAGTGGACGGGAAGGAGCAGTAGCCTAGCCTAGCCTAACAATAAGCAATACCGGACAATGTGCAATATAATGTGCAATATAAAGTGCAATATCTTTCCTGCCCCCCCCACACACTCTTACCCTAACCCCACTTCTCCCCCTTTCCCCCCTCCCCCCTTCCTCTCTTCCCCATATCTTATTCTTTTATATTTGTATATGTAAATAATTTATTTTAATTTATCTAAAAGTTTTTCTCTATTTATTTTCTCTGTTTATCTGTAATGATGCTGCTGGAATCTTAATTTCCCTGAGGGAACCCTCCCAAAGGGATCAATAAAGTTTTATCTAATCTAATCAAGTTTATTTGTATAGCGCTTTTAACAATAAACATTGTTGCAAAGCAGCTTTACAGAATTTGAACAACTTAAAATACGAGCTAATTTTATCCCTACTCTATCCCCACTGAGCAAGCCTGTGGCGACGGTGGCAAGGAAAAACTCCCTCAGACAACATGAGGAAGAAACCTTGAGAGGAACCAGACTCAAAAGGGAACCCATCCTCATTTGGGCAACAACAGGCAACATGACTATAACATTAACAGTCCTAACATAAAGTCAGCTTAGTTGATGCTATAAACCCCCCACCAATGGAAACCTGAGCGCAAAACTGTTCACGACAACTGCAGTCCCAAAGCCAGCAAGTCAACTGCAGCCCTAAAGTCAGCAAGTCAACTGCAGTCCCCAGCCACAAAAGCACCACTGCAAGAGTCCAGAGCGTCCTCCAGGCGCAACCCCCAACTGTCCACATGGGGCCACCCTCCACGGGAGCGATGCAATGAGACTCTAACCAGGCACAGGGGACCAGGATGGATCAGGCAGGTCCAAGGAGCAGAAAAGGTCAGCATCTCGGTCCCAGGACCGACATGTAACTCAGATGGACAGATTTGGAGAGAGAGAGAGAGAGACACACAGGTTGTTAGGTATGCCCAATGTCACCTGAATAAGTAGGAACAGTATACATATTGCACTGAGTACAGGCAGGGACTCCGGCAACTAACTATGACAGCATAACTAAAAGGGGAGAGCCAGAAGGTAACACAGGCATGAGGGAGCCCCGGGACATAAAGCAGTAGTCACTACACCGTCAACAAACTCGAGTGAGCAAGCAAGTGGGGGACTGACAGCATCCATACATCCCAGTCTACCAAAACACTATGTCTGAGGACCCTCCAGATCTACTCCTTTACCTCATAAACACCATTAACACAAGGCTTGATTAAACAGATATATGTTTTCAGCCTAGACTTAAACACCAAGACTGCATCTGATTCCCGAACACTATATCCTTCCTTCCTGGCAAAAAAAGAAAGATCGAACCAATCTGTCTATTTTCCTCTGACCTCTCTTCTCAACAAGGTGTTTGTTTCCACCCACAGAACTGTCCCTCACTCACTCTGTTTTTTTTTCTGCACCATTCTGTCTGTGTAAACTCTAGAGACTGTTGTTTCTAGACCTGAGTCATCCTGGTGCCCTGTGTCTGGTTGGAGTCTCATCGCATTGCTCCTATGGAGGGCGGCCCCATGTGGACAGTTGGGGGTCACACCTAGAGGACGCTCTGGACTCTTGCGGTGGTGCTTTTGTGGCTGGGGACTGCAGTTGACTTGCTGATTTTGGGACTACGGTTGTCGTGAATGGTTTTGCGCTCAGGTTTCCATCAGTGGGGGGTTTATAGCATCAATGAAGCTGACTTTATGTTAGGACTGTTAATGTTATAGTCATGTTGTCTGTTGTTGCCCAAATGGGGATGGGTTCCCTTTTGAGTCTGGTTCCTCTCGAGGTTTCCTCCTCATGTCATCTGAGGGAGTTTTTCCTTGCCACCATCGCCACAGGCTTGCTCATTGGGGATAGATTAGGGATAAAATTAGCTCATATTTTAAGTCATTCCAATTCTATAAAGCTGTGTTGCGACAATGTTTATTGTTAAAAAAGTGCTATACAAATAAACTTGACTTGACTTGTTTGTGTGTGAAAATCCCAGGAGATCAGCAGTTTCTGAAATACTCAGACCAGTCCATCTGGCTCAAACCAACACCCATGCCACAGTGAAAGAAAGTCACACTTCATTGTGAGATCACAATTTTTTCCCGTTCTGATGTTTGAACATTGTGAACATTAACTGAAGTTCTTGATTTGTATCTGCATGATTTGATGCAGTCAAGGGATCAGCTGATTAGAGAACTGCATAGGGATGGTTGTATGTTCCTAATAAAGTAGCCGGTGAGTGTGTGTATATACTAGTGCACTATGTAGGGCATAGAAAGCTATTACGTAAGTCATATCCTATGTAGCGAGCATAAGATCATTTGGGATTCAGCCTAGCTGCATGCCAAAGGCTTAAATTCATGAATATATTCCTGAATGAAGATGAGGTTCAGATGCTGTGGATTATTGTGGACTGAATCCCATGAACCTGAAGCATTTACGAAGTTTATGATTAACTTGAAATTATATTTTCTCTTTGTGATTCTTTACTTAACCCTTAAATGCATACATTATAGAAGAATATAATGAGTTTTTAGAGGATTTTATTGCACAAAAAATGTTCAAATTCTACAGAATTATGACTTTTTAAAATAATGGTCTTTAAAAAAATAATTTTATTTAAAAGCACCTGAAATGGGGCTAAAAAAACAACAACAAACAAACAAACAAACATGGAATTAACCAATCATGCATATAGAGATATCAAGAGCTTCCGTTAATGTTCACGTCATTTGACCATGGTATGGTAATTGGTGCTAGACAGGCTGGATTGAGGACTGTAGAAATCTCCTACAGTCTCTAGAGTTGGTGCGAAAAACAAAAAACATCCACTGAGCGGCAAACCTTATGGGTGGAAATGCCTTGTTGATGAAAGAGGTCACAGGTCAGACTGGTTCGATCTGACAGGAAGGCTGCGGTACCTCAAATGAGAGCATCAGTGATGGCGTAGCTCACTCCGGCCCCATCTAGTCCAGAAGGAACGATCTAAAGTGGGCCAACTTGGGCAATAAATGTTGCAAGCTACAGTATATAGACTATATACAAGCTATATATAGAAGCGATATCCACCATAGGAATACCGAACTATTCGCCAGAAAGAATCCAAAATGGTGAGGAATTGACTGAGAAGAAGCTATTTTTGTTGAACTGCTTAAGGCATTAAGGCTTAATTAGTCCATAACTTCATTAATAATTGTAATGAAGCAAATCTGGGTAGAAGAAGTTCTATGCACCCTAGGTACCCCTACCTTCATGCCATAAAGAATCAAAATCGGTGAAGAATTGAGGGAGAAGAAGCAATTTGTGTGGAAACTGCTCATTAGGGATTGATTAATTACTCTATCATCATTATTAATTGCAATTATGCAAATTTTGGTCGAAGCTATATGCACCCCAGGCAGACCGACCTTCCTGCCAAAAAGAATAAAAATTGGTGAACGATTGAAAGAGAAGAAGCGATTTTCCTGAAATGCGGACGACGCTGGACAACACACGATGGCATAAACTCATCACCTGTCGGCCAGATGAGCTAATAACCACTCTTTACAACCATGGTGAGCAGAAAAGCATCTCAGAATGAACAAGACCCGGAATCTGAGGCTCTAGTGGGCACCTGAAGATTGGAAAATCATCAAGGGTCCAGTTTCGGTGAGCCTGTGCCCACTTTCTTTACTCAAGTAAACATTTTTAACAGCTAAAGAAGCAATACAGTGATCACCTCGCGGTTTTTATTCGATATAAACGCATAATGATGCTGTATTGCTAATGTTCACAGTTAAATCTACAGGCTCATAAATATTTACTGTACATACATTTGAATACTAAATCTTTTAACGGGGGTGGCACGGTGGTGTAGTGGTTAGCGCTGTCACCTCACAGCAAGAAGGTCCGGGTTCGAGCCCCGGGGCCGGCGAGGGCCTTTCTGTGCGGAGTTTGCATGTTCTTCCCGTGTCCGCGTGGGTTTCCTCCGGGTGCTCCGGTTTCCCCCACAGTCCAAAGACATGCAGGTTAGGTTAACTGGTGACTCTAAATTGACCGTAGGTGTGAATGTGAGTGTGAATGGTTGTCTGTGTCTATGTGTCAGCCCTGTGATGACCTGGCGACTTGTCCAGGGTGTACCCCGCCTTTCACCCGTAGTCAGCCTGCGACCCTGTAGAAGGATAAAGCGGCTACAGATAATGAGATGAGATGAGATCTTTTAACGGAGTAAAATTTGCATGTAAATTGTATACACACACACAAATCCCTTTATCCTGAATGTACACGGTGTATACGAGTTCTCATGAACACATTCTCACTGAATAATCACACACAGATATAAAACAACACCCTCTTCACACACTCTGTTCTAATTTCAGCTTCAACGCACACGTACAAGGACTCACAGAAACTGAAGGATCTCCAGCAGCAGGAAGAAACACGACACACCAGCACCACACACCTACACGTGTCCTCCCAGACTGGGACAGACCAGGGGTCAGAGGTCACGCTACCTCATCTGAAGGAATGCGAGACGATCACTGAGACCGAGGTCATATGGTGGAGAAGAGAAGCGACACAAGCTGATTTTGAACTCTTCTCTTTAATTATATTAGTCTACATGGATTTTAGTTTTACTGATTAGCTCAAGGTCGAGTTTGTGGGTGGAGCATTTAACTGAGTATAGGGGACTTTCACTGATGTCACAGATTTTTGTTTATCTTGCAGCGTCCGCCATATTGCCAGATAAACATAGAAACAGCCGTGACAGTTAAAAATAATAGAAATTGAGACAACTGCAGCCAGTACAATCTCTCTGAAATTATTAAAAATTAATTTTATACCAGCAGATCACGCTACATCCAAAAGCTGAAACATGCAGGCATCACAGAGCCATATAAATGAATTTATTTATTATTTATTCTGCACACTGTTCTCTCTCTCTCTCTCTCTCTCTCTGTATGTGTGCACGCTTGCTCACTGCTTCAAATGCAGAGGAGGAATTTCACTGTGCTTGAGTGTATGTGTGACAAAAATAAAAAAAAAATAAAGGTTTCTTCTTCTTTTTAATTTACCCACAAAGGTATTTATTCCACTTGAAGTGTTCGGTAAACCAGCTACCAGATTTGGGACACTATGACATCCTGAACTATTTCGTATTTAGGACTTCTAAATACACTGGAGATGCTAAAGGCTTACAAAAGTACAGATGCCTCCCAATATTTCGAGGCAGGTTTTGTGCCGGAAATCTCATCTCATCTCATTATCTCTAGCTGCTTTATCCTGTTCTACAGGGTCGCAGGCAAGCTGGAGCCTATCCCAGCTGACTACGGGCGAAAGGCGGGGTACACCCTGGACAAGTCGCCAGGTCATCACAGGGCTGACACATAGACACAGACAACCATTCACACTCACATTCACACCTACGCTCAATTTAGAGTCACCAGTTAACCTAACCTGCATGTCTTTGGACTGTGGGGGAAACCGGAGCACCCGGAGGAAACCCACGCAGACACGGGGAGAACATGCAAACTCCACACAGAAAGGCCCTTGCCGGCCATGGGGCTCGAACCCGGACCTTCTTGCTGTGAGGCGACAGCGCTAACCACTACACCACTGTGCCGCCTGTGCCGGAAATGTTATGGAAAATTCCCGATAAAGAAAAATGCCTTATTATGACAAAGGTAAGCTCAAACATGGACTTAATATTAATAATAAACAAGCCAGGGCCTAGATCTAGCATATTTTATGGTGTTTAGCCTCGTCTATACAGTAACAGTACATAACAACCATACTGCTAGTCTCACCAAGCATTAGGTCAAATAAAGTCTCTCATATCCAAACCAAAGCCCACATCCAGATCGACATTTTAATGCTGCATAGAGCTTTCATACTAACCTGAGATATAAAATGTTCTCCACACACATGGGAATGTTTTTCTTCCTGTTTAACTGCAGCTCACCATTTTTCTTATCTTTCTGGGTTCATCAGGAAGCAGTGAAAAGTTAAACCAGGCTTATCTCCACATCTGTTATTACATCCAAAAGCACTACAGGTCTCCCACATTGTTCTTTTAGACGGAACTTCTACAAGTTTATCTGTAGATGTTTATTGAATTGGGCTTACAAATCGCTCGCGTACACGTGTGCCGGTTACTGGCAAACACAAAGCTTTGTTTATGTGGCAACATGGCCACATAAACAAATCCGCAGTTGTGACGACAGTCCTCTACAGTGGGGGATTTTCATCTTGGCAAATACAAAATCTCAGAAACAAACTTTCTGTAGTTTTGTATAATTTTCGCAGTGGACGCAGATTTACTTTTTTTTTGCGTGTATGTGTGAGTCATTTTCTAATCGAGTTACTGAAAAAAAAATCTACTAGTCAGGAAAAAGTAGTTGATAAAGAGTTTCAACTTTATTTTCACTTTAAATTAAGTTCAAAAATAAAAACACAAATACAACCAGAAGGGTATTTCTAGTTGAACGTAGACCTTCACCAAGACCGAGGCCAGATGCTGCATCTCGCAACATTAGCAAAAGTAAAACTAAATTTGTGGCTCCGCCCTGTGACTCGGATCCACTCCAAAATGTAACGGCTTCTTCCTTGGCCCATGCTACACCCTTCCACCAAACTTCATGAAAATCAGGTTTGTAGGTTTTCCACAATCCTACTTACAAACAAACCACACTGGAAAAGTGACCCAGGTCGATGTGCTGGTTCAGGAATCATTTAATCCACTCCCCTTTCTGAATTGTTTGAGCTGATACCCATCGCTGTAGCTGGTACATATCATCTTGTTTCAATACATTTTATTTCCTAATGCGGGGCGTCCTAACCATGTGTTAATCTGTTTACAAACCACTTGCTTGGCAGCCAGTTCAGAAAAGTCATGTGAGGTCATGCGCAGGTCAGAGGTCGTTACCGCAGAGCCACAGCAAACATGACGGACCGCCCAGATCGAATAAAGACTCCTCAATCGAGACAAATTGAAATATTTAGAAAAAATATTTTATAAAAATAAAAATCGAGAATTGAAATATTCCAAATCTAAACGCACCTGTGAGCTTGAAGGCTCTCGAGCCCTTGTTCTGTGTTGGAGGCTGCTGGTTCTACCATGTTTGTTGTGACCTCACTCATTATAATGTTATAATGAGAATAAACTTCAGCCATTTCCATACCCAAGTGTAAATTTTAGCGTGCTGCGTTTTTCCAGCTCATTCTCCTTCACAGGCATGAGGCAGCGGACAATACAGGGTGTGATTCAAGTACCAAGGGGTTATTCTAGCTCCACAGGGTACTATTCGTATTTTTAATACATCAACTTATGTCACTTTAACCTCCTTGGCAGAGGGAATAATTCACTAAGTTTTTTTATTTCTTAAAAGGTACAACCCCGATTCCAAAAAAGTTGGGACAAAGTACAAATTGTAAATAAAAACGGAATGCAATGATGTGGAAGTTTCAAAATTCCATATTTTATTCAGAATAGAACATAGATGACATATCAAATGTTTAAACTGAGAAAATGCATCATTTAAAGAGAAAAATTAGGTGATTTTAAATTTTATGACAACAACACATCTCAAAAAAGTTGGGACAAGGCCATGTTTCCCACTGTGAGACATCCCCTTTTCTCTTTACAACAGTCTGTAAACGTCTGGGGACTGAGGAGACAAGTTGCTCAAGTTTAGGGATAGGAATGTTAACCCATTCTTGTCTAATGTAGGATTCTAGTTGCTCAACTGTCTTAGGTCTTTTTTGTCGTGTCTTCCGTTTTATGATGCGCCAAATGTTTTCTATGGGTGAAAGATCTGGACTGCAGGCTGGCCAGTTCAGTACCCGGACCCTTCTTCTACGCAGCAGATTCTCTGAATCTTTTGATGATATTATGCACTGTAGATGATGATATGTTCAAACTCTTTGCAATTTTACACTGTCGAACTCCTTTCTGATATTGCTCCACTATTTGTCGGCGCAGAATTAGGGGGATTGGTGATCCTCTTCCCATCTTTACTTCTGAGAGCCGCTGCCACTCCAAGATGCTCTTTTTATACCCAGTCATGTTAATGACCTATTGCCAATTGACCTAATGAGTTGCAATTTGGTCCTCCAGCTGTTCCTTTTTTGTACCTTTAACTTTTCCAGCCTCTTATTGCCCCTGTCCCAACTTTTTTGAGATGTGTTGCTGTCATGAAATTTCAAATGAGCCAATATTTGGCATGAAATTTCAAAATGTCTCACTTTCAACATTTGCTATGTCGTCTATGTTCTATTGTGAATACAATATCAGTTTTTGAGATTTGTAAATTATTGCATTCCATTTTTATTTACAATTTGTACTTTGTCCCAACTTTTTTGGAATCGGGGTTGTATATGACCTTTCAGATTTTTCAAGTGTAGGTCATAAAAAGATTTTTCCCCCCGACACCCAATTATTTTTGTTTAGTAACCGAAAGCTACTGTATTCAAAATCACGGACTTCCAATTTTATTCTTTTTTTTTTTTAAATAGAACAATTAATGAATTTAAGGCCACATGGCCCTAAAGTCTCTGCTATTTTTTCCTGCTTCACCATGACACTATTCAAGATATTATGTCATGCATCACATGGTGGGCTTTCCCCATTCGTGCAAGGCATTATGGGATACAAATTTGAAGCAGGAGAAAAAAAAATGGAGGATGTGAGTGTGCGAATGAAACGTGAAAGAGTGACTACAGTAACAGAAAGCAAGAAAAAAAAAGACGTCATGTTGTGAAGGAAAGGAAATGCAGGACCAAACTAATAAATATCGGTGGTCAGCGAACACCTTGGTGTGATCAGCTGTTCGTTTAGCGACAGAATGATGGAACCGTCAGTGCACACTCAAAGGTAAACCTGCACATATGCACACGGACTTCCTCTATCTGCTTGACTGCATGAAGCAAGTGATTTCATGCACATTATTTGCTTGGGAATCCCCTCATATTAAATAACTTCCGAGCCACAGAATGGCCTGATATTTTGTGAGATATTACAGAAATAAACATATATACATTGGGGAGGCCAAATTTGCTTTTTTAGCTGACCAGGCTCCCTGCGGGGATGACAACCCAAGCTTACATCCGTACGGGCTGTGAAGGGGGGGTAACCCTGTTTCAGTCCCAGGAGTAAGTGGCTTCGGCCCCTGGTTATATTTGGCTTGGGTTGACTACTCAAGTCATCTTACATCTGTTGTTACATTGCACATACAAAAAGCCTTGAAATGGACAGATCTTATGATGATGACCCCTGAAAGAACCGACTATGATTATGGAATTGTGATATCCTGTTACATCTGATTCTGCTTATGCTTCTGTGTGGTGATGTATATCCAAACCCAGGACCAGCCCAGAATAAGTTCATTGCTCATTCCACAAACATCTGTGGCATTCACTGTAAGTGGCACTACCTGGAACATGATCTTGTAACCCACCCTTATATCTTCTACATCTCTGAAACCTTCCTTAACAGCAATGTACCTGATGATTCAGTTATGGTTCCTGGTTACTCCTTTTACAGACGTGACCGGCCTAATGAGTCAAGTTGGGGAGGTCTCATGGTGTACTACAGTGACTATCACCTGCTTGACTTTGAACACTCTCAGCATGAAATGATTTGCTTAAAGATTCAGCTCCCAGGTCAGCTAGTATTTATGTTTTCTATTTACCAATCACCATCTGCTGATGACTCCATCTATGATGTAATCTCCTTGCAAATCGACACCATTCAGGGGCTTCACCCTCGATCTGAAATCATTGTTCTTGGTGACATGAATGCCCATCACAAGGAATGGTTTTGTAGCAAAAAAACAGATGCCCATGGAGTCTGCACATTTGAGCTTGCTGTATTTAACAATCTTTACCAACTCGTGGATGCTTCGACTAGATTTGGTCCAGATGGAGACATTTCCAAACTTGATTTATTTCTCATCACCTCTCCAGACAACCACATTGTTACAGTTGAGGCTCTGTTCGGTAAATCTGACCATGGTGTTGTATCAACGATGGCAAACTACAGACTTCCTGTACCTAGCATTGCTGGCAAGCACAAGGTTTGATTGTATGATAGAGCTGACTGGGATGGCATGCGTTCCTTCCTGGCTGAAGTTAAATGGACCTCCTTATCAAAGGGGCATTGTGCTGATGCAGCATGGGCTTGTGTGAAAGTCAATATAATTGACACCATGGATTTCTTCATCCCATCCAAAATGTCAAGTAAAACACCGCTATTTGGATAAACCATGGTTTAATTATCAGTGTTGTGCCACAGTCCAGTCCAAGAAGAAAGCACTTAAAAGGTGGCAAAGTCAATGTACAAAAGGTTTTATGGACTTCGTACATGAAATCTAAATCTGACTGTCAGCGTACCCTACGCCGTGCTTGTATACAATTCTCATGGCATCTAGAGCAAGAGCTGAAGAGTTCAGACAACAAACAGTGGTGGAAACTTGTGAAATCCGTAACTGATAGCAACAAAACATCGGCTATTCCCCCTGTCAAACACAATGGTCAAATCTACAACAAGGTCAGTGACAAGGCAGAGCTGTTGAACAAGATATTCACTTCTAATGCTCAGCTTGATGATGGTGGGAAAAGTCCTCCCAATCTGCACTCAAAAACCAGTGCAGTCCTCTTCACTGTGAAATTTTGGCCTAAGGACATTCTTAAGAAACTTCGCAACCTGGATACATCTAAAGCTAATGGCCCTGATAAAATCTCTTCAACTGTGCTTAAGAATTGTGCACCTGAGCTTGCTCCAATTCTTGCTAAGCTATTCCAGATGTCTTTTAACACCATGCATGTTCCATCTGATTGGAAATCTGCTCATGTGATTGCTGTATCAAAAAAGGGAAGTAAACAAGATCCATCTAACTACAGGCCAATATCCCTGCTGCCTGTAATATCTAAAGTTATGGAAAGCCTCATTTGTGACAACATCCATGGTCACCTTAGCAAGCATCAGCTCCTATATGATAGTCAGTATGGATTTCGAGAGAAGAGATCAACCACATGGACATGCTCTCCTACATCACTCAATGGTGGAACAATGCACTTGACTCCCAGAAAGCAATCTGTGTTATAGCCCTTGACATCAAGAAGGCTTTTGACTATGTATGGCACGAAGGTCTCATGACTAAACTTGCATCTTTTCGCATCGAAGGTGACCTGTATGGCTGGATTTCATCCTTTCTATCTGATAGAGAGTAGTCTGTTGTTCTGGATGGAGTGACTTCTTCACCAAGGCCTATATCTGCTGGAGTCCCCCAGGGGAGTATACTTGGCCCTGTGCTATTCTTGATGTTCATACATGATCTAGCTTCTCACTTAGAGAATGATCTACATCTATTTGCTGATGACTCAATGCTTCACATTGTAATCAAGAACTCATGTGACAGAACACTGTGCTGGAAGCCTCCAATGTGATCTGCATAAGATCGATTCTTGGGCAGATAGCTGGTGCATTACCTTTAATGCCACCAAGACTGAGGAGATGATCATCAGCAGAAAAGAGAACTCAGAATCACCCACCACTCTTCTTCATGAACATCATAACTCTCCTGGGTATCACCATTACTAAACACCCTATCTTGGGCTCAGCACATCACTGGCATTGCAGAGAAGACAGCAAAGCGCCTTTACATCCTGGGACGAACTAGTGACCTTCTCCCCCAGCAAGCATGCATTACTGTGTATAAGGCCTACATCTGCCCTCTCATGGAATATGCTTCTCCAATTTAGAGTGGGGCTGGCACTACATCCTTGGTATTACTGGATAGACTTCAGAATAGAGCACTCCGTCTACTCAAGATAGACAAACCTTTGAAAGCTGGCCTTGTACCACTAGCTCACAGAAGAAATGTCGCCTCACTCTGTGTTTTCTACCGTCACCTGTTTCTGCAGCCATCCACTGAATTGTCCAACATTCTTCCCAGGAAGGCACCTAGTATAAGAACTACTAGATCCTCCATGAGTGGTCCTCCCTTTGCTATGAATATTCCAAGATCACATACGAATCTCCATCTCTCATCCTACATTCCCAGGACCAGCCATTTGTGGAATTTGCTCCCAGCAACTGTATTCCCCACCACTCCAGATGTGGACGTATTCAAGTCAACAGCAAATGCATACCTCCTGGATCACAGTTTTTAAAACATCTTTTTTTGTGTTCACATTTCTGTTTCGGCTGGTGGTCATGGTATTGTAGTTCATACCTGGCTGGGACATGGTGACCTGTGAACCTTAGTCTATGGGGTCCGGACCCTTAAACTGTGGGCAAACGGCACACCCATCCACGTGCAGTTTTATTTTATTTTTTCCTAGTAGGGCTCAGCGTAGGGCGGCACGGTGGTGTAGTGGTTAGCGCTGTCGCCTCACAGCAAGAAGGTCCTGGGTTCGAGCTCCGGGGCCGGCGAGGGCCTTTCTGTGTGGAGTTTGCATGTTCTCCCCGTGTCCGCGTGGGTTTCCTCCGGGTGCTCCGGTTTCCCCCACAGTCCAAAGACATGCAGGTTAGGTTAACTGGTGACTCTAAATTGACCATAGGTGTGAATGTGAGTGTGAATGGTTGTCTATGTGTCAGCCCTGTGATGACCTGGCGACTTGTCCAGGGTGTACCCCGCCTTTCGCCCGTAGTCAGCTGGGATAGGCTCCAGCTTGCCTGCGACCCTGTAGAAGGATAAAGCGGCTAGAGATAATGAGATGAGATGAGGGCTCAGCGTAGGTCTTCTGGCTTACCCTGACCACCTTATGAACCATGTCTCGCTTGTTGTCTAACTGTTTGTTTGTTTTTTGGCATTTATCTTTTGCAGTGTAACTGTATGTTTTTGCATTGGGCCGCTTTTCATCTTTCTTGATGGTTCCACCAGGCCCAGATTGAAAAACGAGATTATACAATCACAATGACCAAATTTCAGTGGGAACTAAATTTCACCGATTTTATGAAAATCGAAAGGCTGTCTCACTTTAAAGTGGTGGAGATCGTAATATAAAATCTCAAATTGTTTTTAAAATGTTTTTTTTTTTCTGCAGCTTTGGGCATACCTAACAACCTGTGTTTTCTCTCTCTTTCTCCCCTCCCCCCGTCCTTCCGAGTTACGTCAATCCTGAGATCGAGATGCTGACCTCTTCTTCTTCTCGGACCTGCCTGATCCATCCTGATGCCATGTCTGGCTAGAGTCTCATCACATCGCTCCTGTGGAGGACGGCCCCGTATGGACAGTCGAAAGTCGCATTTGGAAGACGGTCTGGACTCTTACAGGAATGTGTTTATGGCTGAGGACTACAGTTGACTTGCTAACTTTAGGACTGCGGTTGTCATGAACAGTTTTGCACTCAAGTTTCCATCAATGAACAGTTTATAACATCAACGGAACAGATGTCATGTTAAAACTGTTAAAAATGTTATCACGCTATCTGTTATCACCCAAATGAGGATGGGTTCCCTTTTGAGTCCGGTTCCTCTTGCGGTTTCTTCCTCGTGTTGTCTGAGGGAGTTTTTCCTTGCCACCGTCGCCACAGGTTTGCTCATTGGGGATAGATTAGGGATTAAATTAGCTCATGTTTAAAGTCATTAAAATTCTGTAAAGCTGCTTTGCGACAATGCCTATTGCTAAAAGTGCTATAAAAATAAACTTGACTCAAAGCCGGATTAACTATATGGGCCTGCGGCACAGTGCCCAGGGGCACTAACCACTCACAGCCAGTGGGGGGGCACCACATGACAGAAACTTTAAAAATATTTTTCGTGAATGTTTGTACACTTAAAATGGTTATACACTTGACATTGTTAAATAGTCATATATAATTCATTATGAACACTAATTTCATAAGAACAACAACAATAATCATAATTCTGAGCAAGAGTGGCCTATGTGACCATTAACCCCCCTTTCCTCAACCTGTCAGTTGAGCCAGTCCACCTACGGTGAAATGTATCAATTTTTTAAAAACCGCGGTAGAAATGAAAAATGGACAGACATCAATTGAGTGGTTGTGCAAAGAGAAAATTAAAAAAAGAGAAAGACTCCAGGCATGTAGCTGCAATTAAAAATGTTCCAGTGTTAGATCGTTTTTTTATAAAAACATCGACAATTGCTGTACCAGCGCTGAAGCCGAAGCTAGTGAAATCAGCGATGCTAGTGAGGGAGATGGCCCTGCTAGCACTAGCCAGGGAGATGCTACAACCACAGCCAGTGTTAGCCGAGGGGTCGGCGACGACGAGGATCCCCTTGAGGAAGATGGGAGCGAGGGAGACCCCGGGGAGGAGGATATGTGCGAAGCCACTTTAAGCCAGGTAGAGATCAGTTCACACCATGGTGACGAGAAGGAAGACGAGGGTGTTATGGATGTCAACCCAGCGCAGCCGACGCCAGTAGAACACTTCTCTATTTCAACTGATCCTGCGCTATGGGGAGAACATGTCTAGGTTCATACAGAACAGATACTCTTTGAATTGATACACATATGTACATTGTACATCTGAATATGCCGTACTGGATGTTATTTGAATTTATATTTCGAATTGAGACATTTGAATATGTTGCCTAGATCGATGCTATTTTAATTGATACACATTTTGAATTGGCACATTTGAATATGCTGTATTGTATATAGATGGATGCTGTTTAAATTGCCGATGCTGTTTGAATTGATACACATTTTGAATTGAGACATTTTAATATGGATAGAATAGAGTATGGATGCTTTGAAGGTTTTTATTGAGACATACAAATATATGCTGCTCATTTTTGAATAAGACATTTCAATATGCCTACATGCATATCGTTGGTTGTTTTCAGTGAATTTGATGGGCTGATGTAGCCTACTTAATAAATTTTCAATGAGGAAGAATGACCTTGTTTATGTGTACTATTGTTTATGTATATGCTACTACAACCCCAATTCCAAAAAAGTTGGGACAAAGTACAAATTGTAAATAAAAACGGAATGCAATGATGTGGAAGTTTCAAAATTCCATATTTTATTCAGAATAGAACATTGATGACATATCAAATGTTTCAACTGAGAAAATGTATCATTTAAAGAGAAAAATTAGGTGATTTTAAATTTCATGACAACAACACATCTCAAAAAAGTTGGGACAAGGCCATGTTTACCACTGTGAGACATCCCCTTTTCTCTTTACAACAGTCTGTAAACGTCTGGGGACTGAGGAGACAAGTTGCTCAAGTTTAGGGATAGGAATGTTAACCCATTCTTGTCTAATGTAGGATTCTAGTTGCTCAACTGTCTTAGGTCTTTTTTGTTGTATCTTCCGTTTTATGATGCGCCAAATGTTTTCTATGGGTGAAAGATCTGGACTGCAGCCTGGCCAGTTCAGTACCCGGACCCTTCTTCTACGCAGCCATGATGCTGTAATTGATGCAGTATGTGGTTTGGCATTGTCATGTTGGAAAATGTAAGGTCTTCCCTGAAAGAGACGTCGTCTGGATGGGAGCATATGTTGCTCTAGAACCTGGATATACCTTTCAGCATTGATGGTGTCTTTCCAGATGCGTAAGTTGCCCATGCCACACGCACTAATGCAACCCCATACCATCAGAGATGCAGGCTTCTGAACTGAGTGCTGATAACAACTCGGGTCGTCCTTCTCCTCTTTAGTCCAAATGACACGGCGTCCCTGATTTCCATAAAGAACTTCAAATTTTGATTCGTCTGACCACAGAACAGTTTTCCACTTTGCCACAGTCCATTTTAAATGAGCCTTGGCCCAGAGAAGACGTCTGTGCTTCTGGATCATGTTTAGATACAGCTTCTTCTTTGAATTATAGAGTTTTAGCTGGAACGGCGGATGGCACGGTGAATTGTGTTCACAGATAATGTTCTCTGGAAATATTCCTGAGCCCATTTTGTGATTTCCAATACAGAAGCATGCCTGTATGTGATGCAGTGCCATCTAAGGGCCTGAAGATCACGGGCACCCAGTATGGTTTTCCGGCCTTGACCCTTACGCACAGAGATTCTTCCAGATTCTCTGAATCTTTTGATGATATTATGCACTGTAGATGATGATATGTTCAAACTCTTTGCAATTTTACACTGTCAAACTCCTTTCTGATATTGCTCCACTATTTGTCGGCGCAGAATTAGGGGGATTGGTGATCCTCTTCCCATCTTTACTTCTGAGAGCCGCTGCCACTCCAAGATGCTCTTTTTATACCCAGTCATGTTAATGACCTATTGCCAATTGACCTAATAAGTTGCAGTTTGGTCCTCCAGCTGTTCCTTTTTTGTACCTTTAACTTTTCCAGCCTCTTATTGCCCCTGTCCCAACTTTTTTGAGATGTGTTGCTGTCATGAAATTTCAAATGAGCCAATATTTGGCATGAAATTTCAAAATGTCTCACTTTCGACATTTGACGTTGTCTATGTTCTGTTGTGAATACAATATCAGTTTTTGAGATTTGTAAATTATTGCATTCCATTTTTATTTACAATTTGTACTTTGTCCCAACTTTTTTGGAATCAGGGTTGTATTTTTGACAGCAAAGGGCAAGGTTTGTGAGTGTGTGCAGGAGGTTACTGAACGCGTGTGCGCAGGATGGTGGTGGTGGTGGGGCACTTGAGGTATAGTGCCCAGGGGCACCGCATTGGCTTAATACGGCACTGACTTGACTTGACATGTAAGGAAATAATACACCACTTGGGTGCATTCTGTTATCAGAAAATAATCAGGTGACGAAACAGAGTCAAGGTTACCATTCCAAAATTTATTATTTTCCAATACCAGTGTATACTGAAGTGCTTTATTTTTCTAACATCCTTAATTTGTTAGAGTGACACATCATATTTTTATCCATTCATAGTTAAAGTTGTGGAACATCTGTGAAGTATATGGTAGCCGTTACTACTGGACATTGGCATGCAGTGTTTCACTGAAAGTGTGTGTGAGGGAGGGAGGGAGGCGTCCTGGGAGACAATAATACAGGAAGTGGGGAGAAGGGTGTATCATAAGGCCACCGTGGGAACAGCGACATTCATTTATTGATGAGAACACATTCTGGTCACGAGGCGTTCAATTCAGGAGTAAATAAATAAAGAGAAGCTGTGACTTTCCCGTCATATGATCCACTCAAGCTAGTGTCTTGTTAATCAAATTACCCAGCATGCACCACAGGAGATCAGCTCAGCCGGTCACCCCCCGCCCCGCTCTGAACTCTCATCACACACAGTCATGGGAAATTATTCCCTTCTGCACAGGATTATCGCAATTTAAGTCAGGAAGGTTTTTTTTTTTAAACTAATAAAATAAAAAGAAGTGACAATGAACATAAAATGTACACACACTCACTGGCCACTTTAATAGGAACTTTTTGTTGAGTCAAAAGCAGGGCTTTGAACCAGTTCAAGGAACGAAAACGAAAACCGGGAACTTTTTCTATTTCACATGGAACAGAAACGAAACCAGAAACTTTATTATTTTTTATGTTCCGGAACAGCAACGCTTATTAAAAATAATGGTAACCGGTTAATACCGGTTTTTATTTCGTTCCTCAAAGTTTCCGTAGCCTACAAATAAAAAAAAGTCATTCTTCTCCCGTGCAAGTTTCTATGACCCGCTGGGGTTCACTTCCTGTGTGACGTTCGCTGACTGAATGGAGAGAGCGGGAGGGTGGACTACTATCACGTCTCCACATCTTAAATAAGAGGTAAATATTGCAGTCTATCGTTATTCGAAAACGTCAATTTCAAACACGATATCAATATATTTGTCCACGTTAATGAGAGGCTCGCGAACATTAAATGACGTTAACCTCTGTTAGCCTATCAATGCATAGGGCCTGACTAGCCTTTGGTAACACACTAAACGAATTATCTTTCATTTTTGGCACTTTTTCTGTTTGTGTAGATGGGAAGACATACTGAGAATCCAAATCGCCAACATTTGAAATAATAATTGTTTTGAATTATTTATTGTCTTATTTAATGAAGGTTGTAATAGAATTAGCCTACATTTGGCTTAAGCTGGATGAGACAGAGACATAATTTTATAGCCATTTGTTAAACAGCTGACAGGGAACGTAATTAACCGTTCCGGGAACAAAATTTTTTTGTTCTAACCGGTTCGGGAACGTCTATTTAATGGTGGAACCCAAAACCGGAAACGTTAAAATTCCGTTTCTGTTCGGAACAAACCAATAGGAAAAAAAATTCTGGTTCAAAGCCCTGGTCAAAAGATTCCTGTTCTTGGCTGCAGGAGTGGGAATGATTGTTAAATGTAACTATAAATGGATAAAAAGTACAATGGAGTTGATCTTTAATAAACAAACGTAATTCAAGAATAAAACACTTTGGGTCATGCTGATATTGGAAACTAATCAGCGTTGGGTCAGTAACAGTGACGCTGCTTCATCACATCGTGCCATTGTTGATTATTTTCCTACAACTGCACAACCTTAGGGGTTTTATTCCTTACATACAAGATCATACTTTTGTCTACTTTGGGCATCCTAAACCCTGGACACGAAATACACTCAGCAGCCACTTTAATAGGAACTTGTTCTTGAACCCAATGTGCTCTTCTGTTTTCTGTTGCATGCTGAGATGCTTTTCTGCTCACCACGGTTGTAAAGAGTTGCTATGAGTTACTATATCCTTCCTTCCTGGCAAAAAAGAAAGATCGAACCAATCTGTCCATTTTCCTCTGACCTCTCTGATCAACAAGGCGTTTGTTTCCACCAACAGAACCGCCGTCGCTCGCTCACTCACTCGATGTTTTTTGTTTTTCGCACCATTCTGTTTTGTGTAAACTCAACAGACTGTTGTTTGTGTATGAAAACCCCAGGAGATCATCAGTTTCTGGAATACTCAAACCTCATACAGTGAAAGAAAGTCACACTTTGAGATCGCAATTTTTCCCGTTTGATGTTTGAAGTGAACATTAATGAAGGGAAGCTCTTGATTTGATTTGTATCTGTATGATTTGATGCATTGTGCTGCTGTCAAGAGACCGGCTGATTACAGAACTGCATCAAACAGCAGGTGGATGTATGTACACTTGTGTTCAAAATAATAGCAGTCCAACACGACTAACCAGATCAATCACTGTTTTTGGTGGAAATTATATTACTACATGGCAAATAATTTACCAGTAGGTGTAGCAGAGTCATAGAAAACCAACAGACCCAACATTCATGATATGCATGCTCCTGAGTCTGTGTAATCGAATAATTAAGTGAAAGGGATGTGTTCAAAATAATAGCAGTGTGGAGTTTAATTAGTGAGGTCATTCATTCTGTGAAAAAACAGATGTCAGTCAGGTGGCCCTAATTTAAGGATGAAGCCAGCACATGTTGTACATCCATTTCTCTCTGAAAACCTGAGAAACATGGGTCGTTCCAGACATTGTTCAGAAGAACAGCGTGCTTTGATTAAAACGTTGATTGGAGAGGTAAAACGTATACTGTAAAGAAGTGCAGGAAATGATGGGCTGCTCAGCTAAAATGATCTCCAGTGCTTTAAAATGGACAGCAAAGCCAGAGAGACGTGGAATAAAACAGAAGACTACCATTCGAATGGATCGAAGAATAGCCAGAATGGCAAAGACTCAGCCAATGATCAGCTCCAGGGTGATCAAAGACGGTCTGAAGTTACCTGTGAGTACTGTGACAATTAGAAGACGCCTGTGTAAAACTAATCTATCGTCAAGAAGCTCCCGCAAAGTTCCACTGTTAAAAAAAAAAAAAAGACGTGCTGAAGAGGATACAATTTGCCAAAGAACACATCGACTGGCCTAAAGAGAAATGGAAAAACGTTTTGCGGACTGATGAAAGTAAAATTGTTCTTTTTGGGTCCAAGGGCCGCAGACAGTTTTTCAGACGACCCCCAGACAGTGAATTCAAGCCACAGTACACTCTGAAGACAGTGAAGCATGGTGGTGCAAGCATCATGATATGGGGACGTTTCTCTTAGTGTGGTGTTGGGCCCATTTATCGCATACCAGGGATCATGGATCAGTTTGCATATATCAAAATACTTGAGGAGGTCATGTTGCCTTATGCTGAAGAGGAAATGCCCTTGAAATGGGTGTTTCAACAAGACAACGACCCCAAACACACCAGTAAGCGAGCAGCATCAGGGTTCAAGACCAACAAAATGAAAGTTACGGAGTGGCCAGCCCAATCCCCGGACCTTAATCCGATAGAAAACTTGTGGGGTGACATCAAAAATGCTGTTTCTGAGGCAAAACCAAGAAACGCAGAGGAATTGTGGAATGTTGTCAAATCATCCCGGGCTGGAATACCTGTTCACAGGTGCCAGAAGTTCTCAGAAACCGTGGTTATACAACTAAATATTAGTTTAGTGATTCACAGGAATACTAAATCCTTAAGATTTTTTCAGTTTATACAGTAAATATTTGGAGTTTGTAATGAAAAATGCAGACACTGCTATTTTTTTGAACAGCCCAATGTTCATTTTTCTTCATTTTCTGTAAAGTAATGAAAATATTCATACATTTTTCTTCATGTTTTGATGTAGAATATAATGTGCAGTGTTCCCAATGCATGGAAATAAAAACTATTATAAGGATTTTGAGCTTTACTCACGTTTTTAAACACACTGCTATTATTTTGAACACAACTGTACGTATGTAATCATTTTGTTTAGAATCTCATAAAATGGAATAATAGTTGTTTCTACAATCTACAAACTTGACGCTGATTGAATGGATTGTCGTCTGCACAAAAAAAACCACTGGTCATGTGACAAAACACAGTGGTGCTTGAAAGTTTGTGAAGCCTTTAGAATTTTCTATATTTGTTCCTCAATAAATAAATGGTCAAGTGTAATATTATCTCTCATTTGTTTAACTGGGTTCTCTTTATCTACTTTTAGGACTTGTGTGAAAATCCGATGATGTTTTAGGTCATATTGATGCAGAAATATAGACAATTCTAAAAGGGTTCACAAACTTTCAAGCACCACTGTAGGTTCACATACGGAAGTAGAATGACTTGGGACACCATCATGTGATCATTACGGATGTTTGGGGATCCTTTTACCTTCCCTGATGTGATTTAAAGTGATTAACCAGGATTTTTTTTGAAATTATAGGGTTATGAAATGTCATCATACGTTTATACAAGATGTTCTAGATCAAAACAGTTAAGTGAACTTAAGCTTACAAAACATGTTAAAGTTGTAACATCAGTCCGTTGGGCCATTTCCCCGGGTGTGGCCATACTGGATTAGCCAGATATGTTGGATGGGTGGATTAGGATAGGAGTTCTCAACCTTTTCTGCTTTAAGGCCCACTTGTAATGAGTCGGGGCCCATTAAAAAAGATCCCCGATTATTTTGGCTCATCTATTCTTTTCAAATCTAATAAGCTACTGTAAAATGTATTAATGGGATGCGACATCACTCCCTGTTGCAGATGGGATCCCAGGAATTAAATAAATGCAATAAAAACAAACTGGGCGGCACGGTGGTGTAGTGGTTAGCGCTGTCGCCTCACAGCAAGAAGGTCCTGGGTTCGAGCCCCGGGGCCGGCGAGGGCCTTTCTGTGCGGAGTTTGCATGTTCTCCCCGTGTCCGCGTGGGTTTCCTCCGGGTGCTCCGGTTTCCCCCACAGTCCAAAGACATGCAGGTTAGGTTAACTGGCGACTCTAAATTGACCGTAGGTGTGAATGTGAGTGTGAATGGTTGTCTGTGTCTATGTGTCAGCCCTGTGATGACCTGGCGACTTGTCCAGGGTGTACCCCGCCTTTCGCCCGTAGTCAGCTGGGATAGGCTCCAGCTTGCCTGCGACCCTGTAGAAGGATAAAGCGGCTAGAGATAATGAGATGAGATGAAAAACAAACTGTTTTTAATTGGAGGTATTGGATTTAAAACTGTATGGATGTGTCAGAAGGGAACATAAAACCCTGTATGCAGGTCAATCAAAAGGGATTAAAGATCCAAAAGTGGCGTCTGGTCCATTAACACAAGAACTTATTGCCATGTTTGTGTACAGCAAACATGCAAGTTATTAAAACCAAGCAGTACACTCAAAAGAAGAAGTGGAGATAGAAACTGCTCAGTGGGATTAGATTCTTACACGGTAATAAAGAAGGATTTTTCCTACGAGTTGGAAAATTATCCATCCGTTGAGTTCCCCGACATCTCAAACTACCTAGTGCTGCAGACATCATTCTGCACAGGGACACAGATGAAAACCTGGAAGAACATAAAGGAGTGCAACTTTTTTTTTTTTTTTACATGTGGCTGGGTTAAAGATCTGCAGGTCAGGACACTGCAAGATAGACGGTGGTAGACGGATCTGCCGTAAGTGCAGGAAGAGTGTTTATTAGCAGGTGTGATATTTACAAAAACGAGACACAAAGCAGAATATTTAAACATCGTTATAAACATGGTTAGAAACAAGCAGGACAGTGATAATGCGGATACTTCGCAAAGCCTCTGTGAAAACAGTGTCCATATTTTTTTTCTCTCCGTGCTTCCACGGAAGGCGGTCACATTTTTTCTGCTCTCCCTCTTTTTTCCCTGCTTGTGCTTCTGTGTCTTGTCTAGTCTGCTGTACTTTTTGAAGAGACTCTTCCTGCATTACTTTCTAAACTAAAAAAAGCATGGAATTGATAAACTGGTCTCCTAACGAAATTGACACAGTTTTCTCGACGAGAAATTTGGGTTCGGGGGAACCCGTTTGTCCTGCCGGAACATTTGCAGCTGGTTACACGATGGACGCGTGGGAGCGGTGGCAGGTCGTGTGCCTGGCGATTCTTTCTGTGGAGGACATTGAAGATATCTACCTATTCGGAACCATAATTACAGGACTTTTGCTGATTGGATTAGGCATTGCCGTGGTATATCGAGGAAATCAGACAACGGTGACAGCTGTTCAAAGCCCCACAAAGCTGCCCGATATGATTGGAGTGGTGGGCAAAGCTGTTGGCACTCAGACTGTGGACATTCAGAACTTTAACCACAAAATGGTTGTTATCTCGGAGCAGCTTCCAGCTTTGCAAGGAATACGTTTTTCGGAGATCAATTTGAATAGAATGGACAGATATGGACGAGCGGTGTGGATGTGCAAAGACTGCATCTGGAAAGACCAAACAATTCATATCTTCTCGGCATTCGGCGCCCTGAGACAGCACAGACCTTGGTTTAGGCCGTTGCTGAGGAAACATTTCCCCCTGAAGGTCACTGCCGGGAGACGCTCTCATTCCTCGCATTCCTCTCTAACTCTCCACGGTCGCCATTTTTACCCCCAGTGTGACAAGCGGGTGCGTGACCAGCACTTTCATGGCTGCAGGAGCGGACGGCTGCTTGCTTGCGCTGGATTACCTCCTCCCCTCCCCTCCCCCCCTCCCCCTGATTCCCCCCCTCAAGTCCCGTGTTTAAATTGTACCTGTGTTGTAGTTGTGCTTATGCAAAGTATTTTTTTTTTTTTTTAAATGTTCCCACACTGTACTCCTGACAGGAGCATAGTGTGTGTGTGGGGGGGGGGGTGTTCTTTTTTTTTTCCTTATCTCTCCTCATGTTGTGTTTCCTTTTTATCTTTATCCCTGTCTTCCTGTCCTGTCTACCCTAAGTCAATTGTATGCTGTATATGTACGGACAGGTTGACGGCTAATTTCGCTGGTACATGTGACTAGTGACAATAAAGGGTATCATCATCATCATCATATCTGCGTATGCTGATTGCGCTCAAATCAGTATCAGGCGTTTCCCATAATGGCTGGGTCCCAAGTGCGCACATAACACGCTCAAGCTGCGCCAAGCTCAAGTATGCAAAGGGTTGACAGTCAAGTGTTCACCTTCTGTGTGACCACAACTTTTAGCTCATGTGTATATCGCCATCAAAATGCCTTATTTTTCATCGATAACCCATCGCAAAGCATCGCGAGCTGGAGTGTGACTGTAGCTTAATGAGGCGGATGTGACGTCGGATGCAACCCAGCAGTTGTACCCTACTACGAGTAAAAATTAGCTTCAACATGGAAAAAACATTTTAAAAAATTGTGGCCCACTAGATGATTGAGAAACACTGTATTAGGAGATGAAAACAAGGGTGGCGTGGCGTGACGTAGGATTTCACACGTCTTCTTCATTCCGTCCTGGATTCGAGACGTTTGTCTGAGTGGCTTCATCAAGTAAAGCGAGAAAACTTTACTTCTGGAAAAAAGCAACAAATTGTGCAGTGAGCATTTTACAGAAGATTGTGGATTTGTGGAGGTCTTGGATGAAAAAAAAAAATCACGACAACTGAAGCCAAATGCGATCCTGACTTTGGTTCACCACAAAACACCGACACCACACCGCATCAAACAGATGGACAATAAGCAGGTATATAAACAAGCAATAAACTAGCCACGACTTTATTTTGATACCTTTTCTAATCCTGCATTGCCATAATTTTTGTACAGAAACGCAAGCAAATTGACTGAGACGTCATACTAGACCATATTATACTATATTATCTAGTATAGCATGCACTTGTACACCTTCACTGCGCTCGCGGAAAACGACATCACACACAATGGCGTTATGGCGGCCTCTCTGACAAAAAATAGTCCCGTCGACTGTTTTTTCATCACTTTAGTGGTTATATCGTTAAGAACAAATTCAAAATGCAGCTTTTTTAAAATAAAGGACAGACATAAAGACCGACTTTTAGCTCGATTTGTTTATTTGTGAGATATTTTCTTTAAGGAGCTGTTTGTGAGATTTTACACCCTCTACAGTCAGGACAGTGAACTGCATGACACAAATCATTAACGTACATTTCCACGCCTCCTTCTTCCCCTTTAAAGAGAAACAGGAAGGATGTAATGCTGCATCTGACTTAACGCCGAAGCAGGAAGTCATGACTAGGTCATTTTTCACGCTCAGAATATTCAAGCGAAAATGTCAGGAAATGATAACAACATGCTAGTTGGCTAACTGTGATTGATAAGGGATGTGTTATAGGTTTAAGAAGCGAATATGTTTGCATGTTGGGCGGCACGGTGGTGTAGTGGTTAGCGCTGTCGCCTCACAGCAAGAAGGTCCGGGTTCGAGCCCCGTGGGTGGCGAGGGCCTTTCTGTGCGGAGTTTGCATGTTCTCCCCGTGTCGGCGTGGGTTTCCTCCGGGTGCTCCGGTTTCCCCCACAGTCCAAAGACATGCAGGTTAGGTTAACTGGTGACTCTAAATTGACCGTAGGTGCGAATGAGATTGTGAATGGTTGTCTGTATCTATGTGTCAGCCCTGTGATGACCTGGCGACTTGTCCAGGGTGTACCCCGCCTTTCGCCCGTAGTCAGCTGGGATAGGCTCCAGCTTGCCTGCGACCCTGTAGAACAGGATAAAGCGGCTAGAGATAATGGATGGATATGTTTGCATGTTGATTGAACTAAAGATAATACTTGTATATACAGTAGAACTCGATTAAAGGTAAGAAGTGCTACGCTGTGTGTTATTCATGCTGCGAGCAGCCATTTTGATTCGCCGTCAAGTGCAGAACTCGGAAGGGAGGAGAGTGAAAAATGCACACGGGAGTCTGGGACAACAAAATTAGCCAGACGATCTGCAGGACAATAACGTGAATCATGGAGTTTGTAAAATATCTGACTTTATTAATGCACTACTAGGACACATGGGCTTCTGGTTGTCATGGCAACAATGATGCACATACGTTTTCTTCAGATTACACGCCATGTAGAGTTATGTATATGTATTCTTTTTTCCCCCCCTCAGTTTAAATGCACCAGAGAGAGAGAGAGAGAGAGAGAGAGAGAGAGAGAGGACAAGTTGACAAGTAGAAATAAAGGATGTGAGAGAAAAAGAGCAAAAGATGAAGAGATAGTGAAGGAAAGAAAGAGAGTAAACTACACCAGGAAGGGGGAGGGGAGATAAAAAAGGGAGAAGAGAAAGATGGCAAAAAGAAAGAGAAGGAAAAAAAAGAGACATCATGGAAAAAAACAACAAGAGAAAGATTAAAAAAAAGAGCAAGAAGGGAAGTGAAAACTCGTCCTGGCAAGTAGCAAGAAAATTAAAAATGTCTATGACACAAAGTGGGAGATAGAAGCGAGGGAACAATGAGCAAGTAGAGAGAGAAGGAACAGGAGAAAGAAGAGAAAGTAAGTCAATACATGGCAGAAAGAAAGGGAGAGAGGGAGAGAAGCAGAAGAGAGAAAGGTTTAAAAAGAAGGAGAGTGAGAAATGTATGTAAAAGAAGGTAAAGAAAGAAAGATCGACAAAAGAGGAGGATGAAGAAAAGGAGGAAAAGGGACCGGGAGATAAAGGGAAAGAAAAATAAACTGAAGGGAGAAAAGGAAAAAGAGGACGAGAGGAGGAAAGCGGAAGTGTGTGAGATGGAGTGAAGGAATTTAAGTGAGAGAAAGAATTAGAGTAATGAGAGAAGGATGACAGAAGGAGGGGAAGAAAGAGTGGTACAGTCAGTCATAATGCAAGACAGGAAGTCTCAAACGGAGCCACCCTTCCTTCCTGTGTAACGCTGGGATCCAGTCATGTTGCACACACACACACACACACACACACACACACACACACACACACACACATACATAAATAAACACAAACACACAGAGCTGCTTGTTTCATGGCAGACACTCAGCCACTTCCTGGCCACAAAAGAAAAGGGAATAGTGATGTCACACTTTCCTGCTTATTCGCCTGCTGGGACACTGTGTGTGTGTGTGTGTGTGTGTGTGTGTGTGTGTGTGTGTGTGTGTGTGTGTGTGTGAGAGAGTGTGAGAGATGTGGCCGTACCGTGGATACGGCGAGCCCCAGCTGTTCCACTCAGCTCCCAGGAAAAACAGACAAAATACAATCAACACAATATGCAGCTCAGGAATATAAATATTTATCCATTATTAATACAGAATCTATAAACTACGGGTCATAAATAATACAACACACACACCTGTTTACTCCTGCACTGCTGGTGTACACTCCAGAGAGAGAGAGAGAGAGAGAGAGAGAGAGAGAGAGATGGGCAAGTAGGGATAAAAAAGGATGACAGAACAAACTAAGAGAGAGAAGGAAGAAGAGAGACAGCATAAAGGGTAAAAAGAAAGAATGCCAACAGAGTGGCAAAAGAAAGAAAGAAAACAAGTTCAAGGCAAACAAACAAAACAAACAAGGTCAAGACAAGGCAAGAAAGAAAGAAAAACATGCAAACAGAAGGTCAAGACAAAGAAACAAAAAGAAAGAAGAAAGAAATACAAAAACACACAAGGTCAAGGCAAATAAAGAAAGAAAGACAAACACAGAAGGTCAAGGAAAACAAACAAACAAACAAACAAACAAACAAAAACAAGTTCAAGTCAAAGAAAGGAAGAATGAAAAGAAAGACAAACTAACAAAGTCAAGTCAAGTCAAGGCAAAGAAAGAAAGAAAGAAAGAAAGAAAGAAAGAAAGAAAGAAAGAAAGAAAGAAAGAAAGAAAGAAAGAAGAGCAAATAAACAGAGAAATACAGAAGGTCAAGGCAAACAAACAAACAAACAAAAGTTCAAGTCAAAGAAAGAAAGAAAGAAAGAAAGAAAGAAAGAAAGAAAGAAGAAAGAAAGAAAGAAAGAAAGAAAGAAAAACAGAAGGTCAAGACAGAAACAAAAAGAAAAAAGAAATACAAAAACACACAAGGTCAAGGCAAATAAAGAAAGAAAGGCACACAAACACAGAAGGTCAAGGAAAACATACAAGTTCAAGTCAAAGAAAGGAAGAATCAAAAGAAAGACAAACTAACAAGGTCAAGGCAAGGAAAGAAAGAAAGAAAGAAAGAAAGAAAGAAAGAAAGAAAGAAAGAAAGAAAGAAAGAAAGAAAGAAAGAAAACACAAGGTCAAAGAAAGAAAGAAAGAAAGTCAAGGCAAACAAACAAAAGTTCAAGTCAAAGAAATAAACTAACAAGGTCAAGGAAAGAAAGAAAGAAAGAAAGAAAGAAAGAAAGAAAGAAAGAAAGAAAGAAAGAAAGAAGAAAGAAAGTCAAGGCAAATAAACAGAGAAACACAGAAGGTCAAGGCAAACAAACAAAAGTTCAAGTCAAAGAAAGAAAAAGACATACAAACAGAAGGTGAAGACAGAAACAAAAAGAAAAAAGAAAGAAATACAAAAACACACAAGGTCAAGGCAAATAAAGAAAGAAAGGCACACAAACACAGAAGGTCAAGGAAAACAAACAAAAAACAAACAAACAAGTTCAAGTCAAAGAAAGGAAGAATGAAAAAGAAAGAAAGACAAACTAACAAGGTCAAGGCAATGAAAGAAAGAACACAAGGTCAAGGCAAGGAAAGAAAGAAAGAAAGAGAAAGAAAGAAAGAAAGAAAGAAAGAGTAGGTTCCAGTCCCTGTACAGTGTACAGGTAGCGAGGCAGTGAGACGCGGTTGTTCTCGCCCCAGCAGTGTAAAACATCGTGCTGTTGACAGACGAGTGCAGACCGGCGCACTGCAGCCGAGTGATGCTCTCTGTTACAGTAAACACACCGAGGGACGGGGGGGGGGGTCACAGTATACTAATGTGTTTGTAAATATTTACATGCATATTTACAGAGGCGGGGTACACCCTGGACAAGTCGCCAGGTCATCACAGGGCTGACACATAGACACAGACAACCATTCACGCTCACATTCACACCTACGCTCAATTTAGAGTCACCAGTTAACCTAACCTGCATGTCTTTGGACTGTGGGGGAAACCGGAGCACCCGGAGGAAACCCACGCGGACACGGGGAGAACATGCAAACTCCACACAGAAAGGCCCTCGCCGGCCACGGGGCTCGAACCCAGACCTTCTTGCTGTGAGGTGACAGCGCTAACCACTACACCACCGTGCCGCCCCTACAGAGGTTTATATGTGTAATAAAGTGGCAGTGTGTGCAGCAGCAGTATGAACACAGGTACAGGTGGTTATATGTACAGTAATACCGCATAAGTGGCATAGTTTGTGCAACAGATAGATAGAAAGACAGACAGAAGGTAAAGGAAAGAAAGAAACTGTACAATCACAGACACACACTATTTACACGTAGCTTTTTTGTGGAAATGCTTTAGGTTTAATTCGGATTATTGCTGCTAAACCCAGACCTTCAAGTATTTTTAAACTTAAACTGACCCAATTTGGCAACCCTGCCATTAGTCACACTTGAACCAGAGGAACTTTTTTATAGTTCTTAGAACCGTTGGTGGAAGTTCCTCCATTTTTGTGTATGGCAAAAGAAAGCAACTGGACTTGCTTGAAGATTCTTGAAGACGTTTCACCTCTCATCCGAAAGGCTTCTTCAGTTCGGTCTGACTAATAGGGAGCATCAGGTATTTATCCTCTCATGGATGAAAAGCAATCCTAAGGTGTCGTGGAGTCATCCTGTTGGTGTGGGTCACTGGGGGCTGGGTGTGAACAGCCTAGAGAGTCGTTGAGTCCCTATTAGTCAGACCGAACTGAAGAAGCCTTTCGGATGAGAGGTGAAACATCTTCAAGAATCTTCAAGCAAGTCCAGTTGCTTTCTTTTCCCACCCACAGTTTACTATGACCTGGATGACTGAGGCCCTGCCCCAAAACGCAATCTTTTTGAGAACGGGTTCCAGAGTGGAAAGATCTGGCAACGTTGCCATTGCGAAGTCGTCTGGATGAGTAGAACGGATTTGTTTACGATGACATCACAACCACATGACTGTGAGTGCTTCACGCCGGGTAGAAGTGTAACGAACTCAATGCGAGTTGTCAACAAATCCTATAACTTGGTTCATGAAACACGCTTACAAAATATTTTCACTGTGAATATTTATTGTGTAATGGTGCAAAGTGAGAGAGAGAGAGAGAGAGAGAGAGAGAGAGAGAGAGAGAGAGAGAGAATAGCCCTTAGGGCAGAGTCAATCCCGCCAGCAAAAATAGGGAAAAAAAGGAGCGATCTCACCTCTTCAGATGTTGGTTTAAGTCCTACAATACATTCCTCAAAAAGGGCGTAGAGGAGCAAATTAATCCATCAACTTGTAGCATTCAATTTATTCTGGACCATTAAAGACGCCGCCTTCCACGTAGAATCATACGTCATCCTCACCGCCATATTGGCAGACTTCCTCCATTTTCGTTTGTCCTCACTGCAGGAACTGAGGACAATCAGGATGGTTCTTAGAAGGCCATTTTGAGGGACTTTTTTTTTTTTTAAAGTTTCTACCTCAGGGTAGGTTCTCTGATACCCCTTTTCCACCAAATCAGTTCCAGGGCTGGTTCGGGGCCAGTGCTGGTGCTGGTTCACAACTTGTTCAACTTGCGAGCCAGCTGAGAACCAGCTTGCTTTTCCATAGCTCGCGGTGCTAAGGGGAGCCACATCATTACGTCGCTGTATACGTCAGTTACGTCGCTGTATACGTCAGTTACATCGCTGTCTTTGCATAAACCTTGGCGCGAACATCGAAGCAACAACAACACATGCCCCTTTTCCACCAAAGCAGTTCCAGGGCTGGTTCGGGGCCAGTGCTTAGTTTGGAACCGGGTTTTCTGTTTCCACTGACAAAGAACTGGCTCTGGGGCCAGAAAAACCGGTTCCAGGCTAGCACCAACTCTTTGCTGGGTCAGTGGAAAGAACCGCTTACGTCAGCGGGGGGGCGGAGTTGTTAAGACCAACAAACAATCGCAAGACCGCGAAAGGTCGCCATTTTTAAGTGACGAGAAGCAGCAGCTGTACAAACGCGAAGTCATACATTGTTGTTGTTGCTGCTTCGATGTTCGTGCCAAGGTTTATGCAAACGCAGCGACGTAACTGACGTATACAGCGACGTAACTGACGTATACAGCGACGTAACTGATGTATACAGCGATGTAACTGACGTGGCTCCCCTTAGCACCGTGAGCTATGGAAAAGCAAACTGGTTCTCAGCTGGCTCGCAAGTTGAACGAGTTGTGAACCAGCACCAGCACTGACCCCAAACCAGCCCTGGAACTGATTTGGTGGAAAAGGGGTAACGGAGAAGAAGCAGCAGCAACAACAATAATGGCTGACTTCGCGTTTGTACAGCTGCTGCTTCTCGCCGCTTAAAAATGGCGACCTTTTGCGGTCTTGCTATTGTTGTCGGTTTTAACAACTCCCCCCTACTGACGTAAGCGGTTCTTTCTTCTGGCCCAGCAGAGAGTTGGTGCTAGCCTGGAACCGGTTTTTCTGGCCCCAGAGCCAGTTCTTTGTCAGTGGAAACAGAAAACCCGGTTCCAAACTAAGCACTGGCCCCGAACCAGCCCTGGAACTGCTTTGGTGGAAAAGGGGCATGACAGGATATTAGGTGATGAAAACATACAGTATGGTGATTGATCCAGACATCAGTGTATGTTGATTGCTCGAACATGAGCCAATGCATCACTGGCAACCGCCAATCAATCAATCAATCAATCAATCAATCAATCAATCAATCAATCAATCAATCAAATCAATAAATAAATAATAACTGTGTAAAATGTTAGCCATGTAAACAACAGCTCTTAGAGTTAACATTAAAAACTGGAACAAAACACACAAACAAACGAAACGACAGTGAAGTCCAGGCTTTACTGACCGAATATGTGATGTTGGAAATACAGCATGATTTTGACACGTCTAAGCGAAGTGTAAAAATCTTTTGCAAGCATTTCCTGCTAACGTCGCACTAGCAAGCTAACTTGCATCACTTCCTACACTCAGAAAATAAAAGTACCTTACTGTACCTTTAGGGGTACAAAGAGTTGTGACTGGATCAGTTCCCTCTAAGGCACTTATTTGTACCCTTTATATACCGCTTGGGAACATGGATGTACTTTTTGGCCCTCAAAAGCTTCACATCGTTACCTTGAGGTCCAATAACGAGCCCGAGGGGGTACATTAGTATAGACTGTACCTTGGGGAACAGAACTGGACTCCTACTGTATCCCTGTTTGACAGTGTACTGATGGTGTGAATGCAAATAGAAAAAGCCCTTAAAGGGACGCAGTTCTCAGCAGCGCTCCCAGCTGGCAAATAAATCAGTGGAAGTGTTTGGTCTGAAAGCACCTCTAACCCGTCCTGTCCTCTCCTCCTCGACTTTTATTGAGAGGTTTACAGAGCCGGTGTGGGGCAGTGCAAATCCTGCCCCATCTCCTCTCCATTAATGCTTGTTACGCTTTCTGTTTTTGAGCACGACGTGCAATAATAACTCTGTAGAACCATAGCGGGGCAGTGAACATGCTCCACCATGATCACACAACATGAGGGAGGGAGGGAAGGAAGGAAAGAACACACGAGCTGCACTGCGTTCAGAGGAAGCAGGACTGGGAGAGAGATGTGTGGTGGGAGTCAAGATCCTGGAGCTCAGTGAGGGAATGAGAGAGAGAGAGAGAGAGAGAGAGAGAGAGAGAGAGAGAGAGAGAGAGAGAAGTCCAAGTTGGATGCTACAAGCTTTCTTATCTTGTTCAAAAGAAAGAAAGAAAGAAAGAAAGAAAGAAAGAAAGAAAGAAAGAAAGAAAGAAAGAAAGAAAGAAAGAAAGAAAGAGAGTGATAAAGTAAGAGTGATAGAAAGTGTGTGTAAGAGAGAAAGACAGTGATCGAGAGAATGAAAAAGAGTGATAGAGAGTGATACAGTGAGCGATAAAGAGATTGATAGAGTAAGAGTGATAGACAGAGAGACAGTGATAGAGGGAGAGTGTGTGTGTGTGTGTGTGTGTGTGTGAGAGAGAGAGAGATAGAAAGAGAGAAGAGACAGACAGTGATAGTGATAGAAAGACAGTGATAGACAGAATGAGAGTAGATAGTGATAAAGAATGAGAGAAAGAGAGAATAAAAGAATGAAAGAGAGAGACAGTGATAGAATGAGAGAGAGAATGAAAGTGAGAGAGAAAAATACAGTGATAGAATGAGAGAGAGACAGTGATAGAGAGAATGAAGAAGAGAACGAAAGAAAGACAGTGACAGAATGAGACAGAATGAAAGAGTGATAGACAGAAAAATACAGTGATAGAATGAGAGAGTAATAGAGAGACAGTGATAGAGAATGAAAGAAAGAATGAAAGAGAATGAAAGAGACAGTGATAGAAGGAGAGAGAGTGATAGAGAGAATGAAAGACAGAACAAAAGAGTGACAGTGATGGAGAGAATGAAAGAGAGCAATAGAAAGACAGAGAGACAGTGATGGAGAGAATGAAAGGGAGAACGAGAGAGTGATAGAGAGAGAGAGCGATAGAGAGAAAGACAGTGATGGAAAGAATGAAAGAAGAGAGCGATAGAGAGAGAATGAGCGAGAGAACGAAAGAGAGTGATAGAGAGAGACAGTGATGGAGAGAATGAAAGAGAGAATGAGAGAGTGATAGAGAGAGACAGTGATAGAGACAGTGATGGAGAGAATGAAAGAGAACAAGAGAGAGCGATAGAGAATGAGAGAGAACAAAAGAGAGTGATAGAGAGAATGAAAGAGAGAACAAAAGAGTGCGACAGAGAGAGAATGAGAGAGAGAACGAGAGAGTGAGACAGTGGTCAAGAGAACGAGAGAGAATGAAAGAGAGAGAGTGATAGAGAGAGAGACAGTGATGGAGAGAATGAAAGAGAGAACGAGAGAGCGATAGAGAGAGACAGTGATAGAGAGAATGAGAGAGAACAAAAAAGAGAGTGATAGAGAGAAAGACAGTGATGGAGAATGAAAGAGAGAACAAAAGAGTGACAGAGAGAGAATGAGAGAGAGAACAAGAGAGTGAGAGAGAATGAAAGAGTGATAGAGAGAGACAGTGATGGAGAGAATGAAAGAGAGAACGAGACAGTGATAGAGAGAGACAGTGATGGAGAGAATGAAAGAGAACAAGAGAGAGCGATAGAGAGAGAATGAGAGAGAACAAAAGAGAGTGATAGAGAGAAAGACTGATGGAGAGAACAAAAGAGCGACAGAGAGAGAATGAGAGAGAGAACAAGAGAGTGAGACAGTGATCAAGAGAACGAGAGAGAATGAAAGAGAGAGAGTGATAGAGAGAGACAGTGATGGAGAGAATGAAAGAGAGAACGAGAGAGCGATAGAGAGAGACAGTGATAGAGAGAATGAGAGAGAACAAAAAAGAGAGTGATAGAGAGAAAGACAGTGATGGAGAATGAAAGAGAGAACAAAAGAGCGACAGAGAGAGAATGAGAGAGAGAACAAGAGAGTGAGAGAGAATGAAAGAGTGATAGAGAGAGACAGTGATGGAGAGAATGAAAGAGAGAACGAGACAGTGATAGAGAGAGACAGTGATGGAGAGAATGAAAGAGAACAAGAGAGAGCGATAGAGAGAGAATGAGAGAGAACAAAAGAGAGTGATAGAGAGAAAGACAGTGATGGAGAGAACAAAAGAGAGACAGAGAGAGAACAAGAGAGTGAGACAGTGATCAAGAGAACGAAAGGGAGAGTGATGGAGAGAGAGACAGTGATTTAGAGAATGAAAGAGAGAGTGATAGAGGGATAGAATGAAAAAAGAGAGAGTATGATAGGGAGAAAGAGAAACAGTGATAGAGAGAATGAACGAGAGAGAGAGAGAGAGACTGACTCTGTGGTCTACTGAGGAGTGGCTCACCACAAGGTGTGGCTGCCCCAGTGTCTCTCTCTCTCTCACACACACACACACACACACACACACACTAATTTGCTGGCTTTAAAACCCCGCTGGATGCTGAGTGGACGTCACTGAACACTCAGTGTTGTGAAACAGCAGCTTTTCTCAGCAGACGTGTTGCACACAGCAGTGAAACAGTGGCTTTTTAAAGGCCTTGTAAGATTCACACAC